>NW_026606793.1:1167500-1561197 GCF_029890125.1 Rhinichthys klamathensis goyatoka | reverse complement strand
ACACTGATCACAGTGATCGAGATGTATTACACTGAACACACACTGAACACACACTGATCACAGTGATCGAGCTGTATTACACTGAACACACACTGAACACACACTGGATCACAGTGATCGAGCTGTATTACACTGAACACACACTGAACACACACTGATCACAGTGATCGAGCTGTATTACACTGAACACACACTGAACACACACTGATCACAGTGATCGAGCTGTATTACACTGAACACACACTGAACACACACTGATCACAGTGATCGAGCTGTATTACACTGAACACACACTGAACACACACTGATCACAGTGATCGAGCTGTATTACACTGAACACACACTGAACACACACTGATCACAGTGATCGTGCTGTATTACACTGAACACACACTGAACACACACTGATCACAGTGATCGTGCTGTATTACACTGAACACACACTGAACACACACTGATCACAGTGATCGTGCTGTATTACACTGAACACACACTGAACACACACTGATCACAGTGATCGTGCTGTATTACACTGAACACACACTGAACACACACTGATCACAGTGATCGAGCTGTATTACACTGAACACACACTGAACACACACTGATCACAGTGATCGAGCTGTATTACACTGAACACACACTGAACACACACTGATCACAGTGATCGAGCTGTATTACACTGAACACACACTGAACACACACTGATCACAGTGATCGTGCTGTATTACACTGAACACACACTGAACACACACTGATCACAGTGATCGAGCTGTATTACACTGAACACACACTGAACACACACTGATCACAGTGATCGAGCTGTATTACACTGAACACACACTGAACACACACTGATCACAGTGATCGAGCTGTATTACACTGAACACACACTGAACACACACTGATCACAGTGATCGAGCTGTATTACACTGAACACACACTGAACACACACTGATCACAGTGATCGAGCTGTATTACACTGAACACACACTGAACACACACTGATCACAGTGATCGAGCTGTATTACACTGAACACACACTGAACAACACACTGATCACAGTGATCGAGCTGTATTACACTGAACACACACTGAACACACACTGATCACAGTGATCGAGCTGTATTACACTGAACACACACTGAACACACACTGATCACAGTGATCGAGCTGTATTACACTGAACACACACTGAACACACACTGATCACAGTGATCGTGCTGTATTACACTGAACACACACTGAACACACACTGATCACAGTGATCGAGCTGTATTACACTGAACACACACTGAACACACACTGATCACAGTGATCGAGCTGTATTACACTGAACACACACTGAACACACACTGATCACAGTGATCGAGCTGTATTACACTGAACACACACTGAACACACACTGATCACAGTGATCGAGCTGTATTACACTGAACACACACTGAACACACACTGATCACAGTGATCGAGCTGTATTACACTGAACACACACTGAACACACACTGATCACAGTGATCGAGCTGTATTACACTGAACACACACTGAACACACACTGATCACAGTGATCGTGCTGTATTACACTGAACACACACTGAACACACACTGATCACAGTGATCGAGCTGTATTACACTGAACACACACTGAACACACACTGATCACAGTGATCGAGCTGTATTACACTGAACACACACTGAACACACACTGATCACAGTGATCGAGCTGTATTACACTGAACACACACTGAACACACACTGATCACAGTGATCGAGCTGTATTACACTGAACACACACTGAACACACACTGATCACAGTGATCGAGCTGTATTACACTGAACACACACTGAACACACACTGATCACAGTGATCGAGCTGTATTACACTGAACACACACTGAACACACACTGACACCTGATCACAGTGATCGTGCTGTATTACACTGAACACACACTGAACACACACTGATCACAGTGATCGAGCTGTATTACACTGAACACACACTGAACACACACTGATCACAGTGATCGAGCTGTATTACACTGAACACACACTGAACACACACTGATCACAGTGATCGTGCTGTATTACACTGAACACACACTGAACACACACTGATCACAGTGATCGAGCTGTATTACACTGAACACACACTGAACACACACTGATCACAGTGATCGAGCTGTATTACACTGAACACACACTGAACACACACTGATCACAGTGATCGAGCTGTATTACACTGAACACACACTGAACACACACTGATCACAGTGATCGAGCTGTATTACACTGAACACACACTGAACACACACTGATCACAGTGATCGAGCTGTATTACACTGAACACACACTGAACACACACTGATCACAGTGATCGAGCTGTATTACACTGAACACACACTGAACACACACTGATCACAGTGATCGAGCTGTATTACACTGAACACACACTGAACACACACTGATCACAGTGATCGAGCTGTATTACACTGAACACACACTGAACACACACTGATCACAGTGATCGTGCTGTATTACACTGAACACACACTGAACACACACTGATCACAGTGATCGAGCTGTATTACACTGAACACACACTGAACACACACTGATCACAGTGATCGAGCTGTATTACACTGAACACACACTGAACACACACTGATCACAGTGATCGAGCTGTATTACACTGAACACACACTGAACACACACTGATCACAGTGATCGAGCTGTATTACACTGAACACACACTGAACACACACTGATCACAGTGATCGTGCTGTATTACACTGAACACACACTGAACACACACTGAACACACCTGATCACAGTGATCGTGCTGTATTACACTGAACACACACTGAACACACACTGATCACAGTGATCGTGCTGTATTACACTGAACACACACTGAACACACACTGATCACAGTGATCGAGCTGTATTACACTGAACACACACTGAACACACACTGATCACAGTGATCGTGCTGTATTACACTGAAACACACACTGAACACACACTGATCACAGTGATCGAGCTGTATTACACTGAACACACACTGAACACACACTGATCACAGTGATCGTGCTGTATTACACTGAACACACACTGAACACACACTGATCACAGTGATCGAGCTGTATTACACTGAACACACACTGAACACACACTGATCACAGTGATCGAGCTGTATTACACTGAACACACACTGAACTCACACTGATCACAGTGATCGTGCTGTATTACACTGAACACACACTGAACACACACTGATCACAGTGATCGTGCTGTATTACACTGAACACACACTGAACACACACTGATCACAGTGATCGAGCTGTATTACACTGAACACACACTGAACACACACTGATCACAGTGATCGAGCTGTATTACACTGAACACACACTGACACACACTGATCACAGTGATCGAGCTGTATTACACTGAACACACACTGAACACACACTGATCACAGTGATCGAGCTGTATTACACTGAACACACACTGAACACACACTGATCACAGTGATCGTGCTGTATTACACTGAACACACACTGAACACACACTGAACACACACTGATCACAGTGATCGTGCTGTATTACACTGAACACACACTGAACACACACTGATCACAGTGATCGAGCTGTATTACACTGAACACACACTGAACACACACTGATCACAGTGATCGTGCTGTATTACACTGAACACACACTGAACACACACTGATCACAGTGATCGAGCTGTATTACACTGAACACACACTGAACACACACTGATCACAGTGATCGAGCTGTATTACACTGAACACACACTGAACACACACTGATCACAGTGATCGTGCTGTATTACACTGAACACACACTGAACACACACTGATCACAGTGATCGAGCTGTATTACACTGAACACACACTGAACACACACTGATCACAGTGATCGTGCTGTATTACACTGAACACCCACACACTGATCACAGTGATCGAGCTGTATTACACTGAACACACACTGATCACAGTGATCGTGCTGTATTACACTGAACACACACTGAACACACACTGATCACAGTGATCGAGCTGTATTACACTGAACACACACTGATCACAGTGATCGAGCGTATTACACTGAACACACACTGATCACAGTGATCGAGCTGTATTACACTGAACACACACTGAACACACACTGAACACACACTGATCACAGTGATCGTGCTGTATTACACTGAACACACACTGAACACACACTGAACACCACTGAACACCACTGATCACAGTGATCGAGCTGTATTACACTGAACACACACTGAACACACTGAACACACACTGAACACACACTGATCACAGTGATCGTGCTGTATTACACTGAACACACACTGATCACAGTGATCGAGCTGTATACACTGAACACACACTGAACACACACTGATCACAGTGATCGAGCTGTATTACACTGAACACACACTGAACACACACTGATCACAGTGATCGTGCTGTATTACACTGAACACACACTGAACACACACTGATCACAGTGATCGAGCTGTATTACACTGAACACACACTGAACACACACTGATCACAGTGATCGTGCTGTATTACACTGAACACACACTGATCACACACACTGATCACAGTGATCGAGCTGTATTACACTGAACACACACTGAACACACACTGATCACAGTGATCGAGCTGTATTACACTGAACACACACTGAACACACACTGATCACAGTGATCGTGCTGTATTACACTGAACACACACTGAACACACACTGATCACACACTGATCACAGTGATCGTGCTGTATTACACTGAACACACACTGATCACACACTGATCACAGTGATCGAGCTGTATTACACTGAACACACACTGAACACAACACACTGATCACAGTGATCGTGCTGTATTACACTGAACACACACTGAACCACACTGAACCACACTGATCACACACTGATCACAGTGATCGTGCTGTATTACACTGAACACACACTGAACACACACTGAACACACACTGAACACAGTGATCGTGCTGTATTACACTGAACACACACTGAACACACACTGATCACAGTGATCGTGCTGTATTACACTGACACACACTGAACACACACTGAACACACACTGAACACACACTGATCACAGTGATCGTGCTGTATTACACTGAACACACTGAACACACTGAACACACACTGATCACAGTGATCGAGCTGTATTACACTGAACACACACTGAACACACACTGATCACAGTGATCGTGCTGTATTACACTGAACACACACTGAACACACACTGATCACAGTGATCGAGCTGTATTACACTGAACACACACTGAACACACACTGATCACAGTGATCGAGCTGTATTACACTGAACACACACTGAACACACACTGATCACAGTGATCGTGCTGTATTACACTGAACACACACTGAACACACACTGATCACAGTGATCGAGCTGTATTACACTGAACACACACTGAACACACACTGATCACAGTGATCGTGCTGTATTACACTGAACACACACTGAACACACACTGATCACAGTGATCGAGCTGTATTACACTGAACACACACTGAACACACACTGATCACAGTGATCGAGCTGTATTACACTGAACACACACTGAACACACACTGATCACAGTGATCGAGCTGTATTACACTGAACACACACTGAACACACACTGATCACAGTGATCGTGCTGTATTACACTGAACACACACTGAACACACACTGATCACAGTGATCGTGCTGTATTACACTGAACACACACTGAACACACACTGATCACAGTGATCGTGCTGTATTACACTGAACACACACTGAACACACACTGAACACACACTGATCACAGTGATCGAGCTGTATTACACTGAACACACACTGAACACACACTGATCACAGTGATCGTGCTGTATTACACTGAACACACACTGAACACACACTGATCACAGTGATCGAGCTGTATTACACTGAACACACACTGAACACACACTGATCACAGTGATCGTGCTGTATTACACTGAACACACACTGAACACACACTGATCACAGTGATCGTGCTGTATTACACTGAACACACACTGAACACACACTGATCACAGTGATCGAGCTGTATTACACCTGAACACACACTGAACACACACTGATCACAGTGATCGAGCTGTATTACACTGAACACACACTGAACACACACTGATCACAGTGATCGTGCTGTATTACACTGAACACACACTGAACACACACTGATCACACTGTCAGTGATCGTGCTGTATTACACTGAACACACACTGAACACACACTGATCACACACTGATCACAGTGATCGTGCTGTATTACACTGAACACACACTGAACACACACTGAACACACACTGATCACAGTGATCGAGCTGTATTACACTGAACACACACTGAACACACACTGAACACACTGAACACACACTGATCACAGTGATCGTGCTGTATTACACTGAACACACACTGAACACACACTGATCACAGTGATCGAGCTGTATTACACTGAACACACACTGAACACACACTGATCACAGTGATCGAGCTGTATTACACTGAACACACACTGAACACACACTGATCACAGTGATCGAGCTGTATTACACTGAACACACACTGAACACACACTGATCACAGTGATCGAGCTGTATTACACTGAACACACACTGAACACACACTGATCACAGTGATCGAGCTGTATTACACTGAACACACACTGAACACACACTGATCACAGTGATCGTGCTGTATTACACTGAACACACACTGAACACACACTGATCACAGTGATCGTGCTGTATTACACTGAACACACACTGAACACACACTGAACACACACTGATCACTGATCACAGTGATCGTGCTGTATTACACTGAACACACACTGAACACACACTGAACACTGACAGTGATCGTGCTGTATTACACTGAACACACACTGAACACACACTGATCACAGTGATCGTGCTGTATTACCTGACACACTGAACACACACTGAACACACACTGAACACACACTGATCACAGTGATCGTGCTGTATTACACTGAACACACACTGAACACACACTGAACACACACTGATCACAGTGATCGAGCTGTATTACACTGAACACACACTGAACACACACTGATCACAGTGATCGAGCTGTATTACACTGAACACACACTGAACACACACTGATCACAGTGATCGTGCTGTATTACACTGAACACACACTGAACACACACTGATCACAGTGATCGAGCTGTATACACTGAACACACTGAACACACACTGATCACAGTGATCGAGCTGTATTACACTGAACACACACTGAACACACACTGATCACAGTGATCGAGCTGTATTACACTGAACACACACTGAACACACACTGATCACAGTGATCGTGCTGTATTACACTGAACACACACTGAACACACACTGATCACAGTGATCGAGCTGTATTACACTGAACACACACTGAACACACACTGATCACAGTGATCGAGCTGTATTACACTGAACACACACTGAACACACACTGATCACAGTGATCGTGCTGTATTACACTGAACACACACTGAACACACACTGATCACAGTGATCGTGCTGTATTACACTGAACACACACTGAACACACACTGAACACACACTGATCACAGTGATCGAGCTGTATTACACTGAACACACACTGAACACACACTGATCACAGTGATCGAGCTGTATTACACTGAACACACACTGAACACACACTGATCACAGTGATCGTGCTGTATTACACTGAACACACACTGAACACACACTGACACACACTGATCACAGTGATCGAGCTGTATTACACTGAACACACACTGAACACACACTGATCACAGTGATCGTGCTGTATTACACTGAACACACACTGAACACACACTGATCACAGTGATCGAGCTGTATTACACTGAACACACACTGAACACACACTGATCACAGTGATCGTGCTGTATTACACTGAACACACACTGAACACACACCTGATCACAGTGATCGAGCTGTATTACACTGAACACACACTGAACACACACTGATCACAGTGATCGAGCTGTATTACACTGAACACACACTGAACACACACTGATCACAGTGATCGTGCTGTATTACACTGAACACACACTGAACACACTGATCACACTGTTCACAGTGATCGAGCTGTATTACACTGAACACACACTGAACACACACTGATCACAGTGATCGTGCTGTATTACACTGAACACACACTGAACACACACTGATCACAGTGATCGAGCTGTATTACACTGAACACACACTGAACACACACTGATCACAGTGATCGTGCTGTATTACACTGAACACACACTGAACACACACTGATCACAGTGATCGTGCTGTATTACACTGAACACACACTGAACACACACTGATCACACACTGTTCACAGTGATCGTGCTGTATTACACTGAACACACACTGAACACACACTGATCACACACTGTTCACAGTGATCGAGCTGTATTACACTGAACACACACTGAACACACACTGATCACAGTGATCGAGCTGTATTACACTGAACACACACTGAACACACACTGATCACAGTGATCGTGCTGTATTACACTGAACACACACTGAACACCACACTGATCACAGTGATCGAGCTGTATTACACTGAACACACACTGAACACACACTGATCACAGTGATCGAGCTGTATTACACTGAACACACACTGAACACAGTGATCGTGCTGTATTACACTGAACACACACTGAACACACACTGATCACAGTGATCGAGCTGTATTACACTGAACACACACTGAACACACACTGATCACAGTGATCGAGCTGTATTACACTGAACACACACTGAACACACACTGATCACAGTGATCGTGCTGTATTACACTGAACACACACTGAACACACACTGATCACAGTGATCGTGCTGTATTACACTGAACACACACTGAACACACACTGAACACACACTGATCACAGTGATCGAGCTGTATTACACTGAACACACACTGAACACACACTGATCACAGTGATCGTGCTGTATTACACTGAACACACACTGAACACACACTGATCACAGTGATCGTGCTGTATTACACTGAACACACACTGAACACACACTGATCACAGTGATCGTGCTGTATTACACTGAACACACACTGAACACACACTGATCACACACTGTTCACAGTGATCGTGCTGTATTACACTGAACACACACTGAACACACACTGATCACACTGATCACAGTGATCGTGCTGTATTACACTGAACACACACTGAACACACACTGAACACACACTGAACACACACTGATCACAGTGATCGAGCTGTATTACACTGAACACACACTGATCACAGTGATCGTGCTGTATTACACTGAACACACACTGAACACACACTGATCACAGTGATCGAGCTGTATTACACTGAACACACACTGATCACACACACTGATCACAGTGATCGAGCTGTATTACACTGAACACACACTGAACACCACTGATCACAGTGATCGTGCTGTATTACACTGAACACACACTGAACACACACTGATCACACACTGATCAGTGATCGTGCTGTATTACACTGAACACACACTGATCACACACTGATCACACACTGATCACAGTGATCGAGCTGTATTACACTGAACACACACTGAACACACACTGATCACAGTGATCGAGCTGTATTACACTGAACACACACTGAACACACACTGAACACACACTGATCACACTGATCACAGTGATCGTGCTGTATTACACTGAACACACACTGAACACACACTGAACACACACTGAACACAGTGATCGTGCTGTATTACACTGAACACACACTGAACACACACTGATCACAGTGATCGTGCTGTATTACACTGAACACACTGACACACTGAACACACACTGAACACACACTGATCACAGTGATCGTGCTGTATTACACTGAACACACACTGAACACACACTGAACACACACTGATCACAGTGATCGAGCTGTATTACACTGAACACACACTGAACACACACTGATCACAGTGATCGTGCTGTATTACACTGAACACACACTGAACACACACTGATCACAGTGATCGAGCTGTATTACACTGAACACACACTGAACACACACTGATCACAGTGATCGAGCTGTATTACACTGAACACACACTGAACACACACTGATCACAGTGATCGTGCTGTATTACACTGAACACACACTGAACACACACTGATCACAGTGATCGTGCTGTATTACACTGAACACACACTGAACACACACTGATCACAGTGATCGAGCTGTATTACACTGAACACACACTGAACACACACTGATCACAGTGATCGAGCTGTATTACACTGAACACACACTGAACACACACTGATCACAGTGATCGTGCTGTATTTACAACTGAACACACACTGAACACACACTGATCACAGTGATCGTGCTGTATTACACTGAACACACACTGAACACACACTGATCACAGTGATCGTGCTGTATTACACTGAACACACACTGAACACACTGATCACACTGTTCACAGTGATCGTGCTGTATTACACTGAACACACACTGAACACACACTGAACACACACTGAACACACACTGATCACAGTGATCGTGCTGTATTACACTGAACACACACTGAACACACACTGATCACAGTGATCGTGCTGTATTACACTGAACACACACTGAACACACACTGATCACAGTGATCGTGCTGTATTACACTGAACACACACTGAACACACACTGATCACAGTGATCGTGCTGTATTACACTGAACACACACTGAACACTGAACCACTGAACACACACTGATCACAGTGATCGAGCTGTATTACACTGAACACACACTGAACACACACTGATCACAGTGATCGAGCTGTATTACACTGAACACACACTGAACACACACTGATCACAGTGATCGTGCTGTATTACACTGACACACACTGAACACACACTGATCACAGTGATCGTGCTGTATTACACTGAACACACACTGAACACACACTGATCACAGTGATCGTGCTGTATTACACTGAACACACACTGAACACACACTGATCACAGTGATCGTGCTGTATTACACTGAACACACACTGAACACACACTGATCACAGTGATCGAGCTGTATTACACTGAACACACACTGAACACACACTGAACACACACTGATCACAGTGATCGAGCTGTATTACACTGAACACACACTGAACACACACTGATCACAGTGATCGAGCTGTATTACACTGAACACACACTGAACACACACTGATCACAGTGATCGTGCTGTATTACACTGAACACACACTGAACACACACTGATCACAGTGATCGTGCTGTATTACACTGAACACACACTGAACACACACTGATCACACACTGATCACAGTGATCGAGCTGTATTACACTGAACACACACTGAACACACACTGATCACAGTGATCGAGCTGTATTACACTGAACACACACTGAACACACACTGATCACAGTGATCGAGCTGTATTACACTGAACACACACTGAACACACACTGATCACAGTGATCGTGCTGTATTACACTGAACACACACTGAACACACACTGATCACAGTGATCGTGCTGTATTACACTGAACACACACTGAACACACACTGATCACAGTGATCGAGCTGTATTACACTGAACACACTGACACACACTGATCACAGTGATCGAGCTGTATTACACTGAACACACACTGAACACACACTGATCACAGTGATCGTGCTGTATTACACTGAACACACACTGAACACACACTGATCACACACTGTTCACAGTGATCGAGCTGTATTACACTGAACACACACTGAACACACACTGATCACAGTGATCGTGCTGTATTACACTGAACACACACTGAACACACACTGATCACAGTGATCGAGCTGTATTACACTGAACACACACTGAACACACACTGATCACAGTGATCGTGCTGTATTACACTGAACACACACTGAACACACACTGATCACAGTGATCGTGCTGTATTACACTGAACACACACTGAACACACACTGATCACACACTGTTCACAGTGATCGTGCTGTATTACACTGAACACACACTGAACACACACTGATCACACACTGTTCACAGTGATCGAGCTGTATTACACTGAACACACACTGAACACACACTGTTCACAGTGATCGAGCTGTATTACACTGAACACACACTGAACACACACTGATCACAGTGATCGAGCTGTATTACACTGAACACACACTGAACACACACTGATCACAGTGATCGAGCTGTATTACACTGAACACACACTGAACACACACTGATCACAGTGATCGAGCTGTATTACACTGAACACACACTGAACACACACTGATCACAGTGATCGTGCTGTATTACACTGAACACACACTGAACACACACTGATCACAGTGATCGAGCTGTATTACACTGAACACACACTGAACACACACTGATCACAGTGATCGTGCTGTATTACACTGAACACGACACTGAACACACACTGATCACAGTGATCGTGCTGTATTACACTGAACACACACTGAACACACACTGATCACACACTGTTCACAGTGATCGTGCTGTATTACACTGAACACACACTGAACACACACTGATCACACACTGTTCACAGTGATCGAGCTGTATACACTGAACACACACTGAACACACACTGTTCACAGTGATCGAGCTGTATTACACTGAACACACACTGAACACACACTGATCACAGTGATCGAGCTGTATTACACTGAACACACACTGAACACACACTGATCACAGTGATCGAGCTGTATTACACTGAACACACACTGAACACACACTGATCACAGTGATCGAGCTGTATTACACTGAACACACACTGAACACACACTGATCACAGTGATCGTGCTGTATTACACTGAACACACACTGAACACACACTGATCACAGTGATCGTGCTGTATTACACTGAACACACACTGAACACACACTGATCACAGTGATCGAGCTGTATTACACTGAACACAGCGAGTCGAGTGTGAACTTCTCTTACGGGTGTGTTTGGATGGGCTGATCATCTGTAGACGAAAACAGGGAACGTGTGTTTGACCATTCAAGTGTCCTTGAAGCTTTTCATTATTATTATTATTACTACTTTTTATAAATCCACAACAAATACCACAGAGAAGCAGCAGTTGTGTGTGTTCAACATGCTCCAATATTGTGTAAAAAACCTCACATGTGGAGACATTATGACATTGTGTTGAGGAAAAGCATATTGTACAGTTCTGTAAAGTACAGGACACTTTGAAGAAGCTCAAATATAACAATTGTGATTTATTTAACTTTTTTTAGTTCCTACAGAACTAATAGTTATTATTCTTAGTTTATAATTCTTAAATGTGGAATCTGAGTGAACATCATTCAATGAGATATTAATAGATATTTGCTTATGTTTCTATTGTACCTAGTTTTCTATTTTCCCTTTGAAATGTTTGCAGTGATTCTGTATTTGTTTTAGACAGATATAAGGAAGTGATGGAGAAAAGCAAACACTGATTTTGTTCTCATCTTGATATGTCTATTTTACAGTATACATTACATTACGGACATATATATTGTTTTTGATAATATTTTATTCATTGATTACCACCTTATTCTAATACTTTAATGTGTTGTTGTTATATAGTACATTTCATTTTTTTGTATCATTATTTCTTTTGTTTAGTAATGATTTCACAATATTGTTTGTTGACACAATCACACCAATAAAGTTTTTGACATTGAACTGAACTGAACAGAAACTGACTTTGGCATTGCTGTTGCAGAACACACACTCTCAATAACTTCTACTTTCAGATTTAAAACAAAATGATCGATTGTTAAGACCCATTATTGGTTAATACTTTATTTGGTCCCACTTTATATTAAGTGGCCCTAATACCTGTGAACTTACATGGTACCTAGATATGTACTTAGTATGTAACTACAGTGTAAATACACATTGGTACATAGTATTTACAACTGTAATATTTGTGTAACTACACATATGTAACAACCCACAGAAAGGTATGTGTAAGTACAAATGTGTAACAAGACATTGGTAACAACACTTTTTCCACTAAAGTAAGTACACATGTGTAACAGGCATTATGTAACTACATTTTGTAACAACAATATGTATTCACACAAGTTGTTCCACTTCCACACGCAGTCTTTCATACTGTAGTTACCAGTTAAGAACACACTGAAACCATGATGATTCCTATGTGTATACCATGTATTTACTATATGACCGGCAGGACTTATGTTGAATTACAGCTAAAGTTTTCCCTTGTGGTACCAGTGTACATACATGGTAACTCCTCAGGAACTCTGCACTTGATACAATGTGTAAAACGGTCATAACTTACTGTGTATTATGCAAAACCCAAACCTCTGTGCAACTGTACTAACAGTGTACTTACATGGTAACTCCTCAGGAACTGTCCACTTAATATAAAGTGTAAAATGGTCATAACTTACATGTATTATGCAAAACCCAAACCTCTGTGCAACTGTACTAACAGTGTACTAACATGGTAACTCCTCAGGAACTGTCCACTTAATATAAAGTGTTAAATGGTCATAACTTACTGTGTATTATGCAAAACCCAAACCTCTGTGCAACTGTACTAACAGTGTACTTACATGGTAACTCCTCAGGAACTGTTCACTTAATATAAAGTGTAAAATGGTCATAACTTACTGTGTATTATGCAAAACCCAACCCTGTGCAACTGTACTAACAGTGTCCTAACATGGTAACTCCTCAGGAACTGTCCACTTAATATAAAGTATAATTGTTAGGGTCATTGTTGTGTACCACAGTAAATGCAAAACACAAGGTTACATAGTGGATATTAAACTCTGAAATATAAATGTGATAGTTATGCTTTGATAGATTCTGGGATATTACGGCATAGCACTTTTAAAGATTTACTCTTTATTTTAGATTTTTTTTATTTGACATTGTGGTGACCTATTTGCCTTTACAGTAAATTACAGTGTTCTGTAAACAATAAACAAGAATAGCCTACACTTTAAAACCTTAAAAAATACCTTGTTTAATCGTTTAACCACTTTGTAGTATTTAGTTCATTTACCGTGAGACACAAAAAGCGTTTTCTCCAATAAAACACAACATAAATTCACAAAAAACATAAATTGTATTAGCCTGATGTAATCCAAATCTTTAGAATCCATACGTTGTTTGCAAGAAACAGATCCAAATTCAGCCCTTTATGATCTTCATCTCCATTTCTCAGCAGCGACCGCAAACGTCAAATCCCGCGCTCAGGCGCGCTGGTGATGAATTCAAATTAAAAAAATGCGCCTTCAAGAAGCGTTACGACATGTTTTACGGCCGTGATGTCAAACGCTCATTGGCTCTCGCCTGCTTCGTCACAGATTGCGACATGCCGTGTTTCAGTCGGTGTAGTACATTTGAAATGGAGAAGCGCGCGCGCCTTCACCATTGCCTTCACAGAGCGAACCGAAACCGGATTAACATTTTCATGGATTAATAATTTATACTCTGATCTGTACCTCATAGACAACTATTATAATACTGCCAGAGAGGACTGCGGCTCAGCGGCTGCAACGCATCATCATGTGAACGACTTTTGGTACCGTTTTTTTTTTTTTTACATTTTTCGCAATAAACAAATTATTGTGAAATTTATAACGTTACTTGTCTGTCTGTTATGTTTTTATTTTCTGCATAAGTGTAACGTTAGCCTACGTAGTTTTAAGGAATGGTTATGGGTAGGTTTAGGGGTATGAGTAGGATTAGTGGCTCAAAATATATTTTAATGCTATTGTTATTAAAACTATGAGAGGTTTGGGTTTGCTGAGATGGTCTCTGTTATGACCGTTTTACATTTTAAATTAAGTGGACAGTTCCTGAGGAGTTACCATGTAACGTTAAATACACTGTTAATACAGTTGCACAGAGGTTTGGGTTTTGCATAAAACACAGTAAGTTATGACCGTTTTACACTTTATATTAAGTGGACAGTTCCTGAGGAGTTACCATGTTAGTACACTGTTAGTACAGTTGCACAGAGGTTTGGGTTTTGCATAATACACAGTAAGTAATGACCATTTTACACTTTATATTAAGTGGATAGTTCCTGAGGAGTTACCATGTAAGTACACTGTTAGTACAGTTGCACAGAGGTTTGGGTTTTGCATAATACACAGTAAGTTATGACCATTTTACACTTTATATTAAGTGGACAGTTCCTGAGGAGTTACCATGTAAGTACACTGTTAGTACAGTTGCACAGAGGTTTGGGTTTTGCATAATACACAGTAAGTTATGACCATTTTACACTTTATATTAAGTGGACAGTTCCTGAGGAGTTACCATGTAAGTACACTGTTAGTACAGTTGCACAGAGGTTTGGGTTTTGCATAATACACAGTAAGTTATGACCATTTTACACTTTATATTAAGTGGACAGTTCCTGAGGAGTTACCATGTAAGTACACTGTTAGTACAGTTGCACAGAGGTTTGGGTTTTGCATAATACACAGTAAGTTATGACCATTTTACACTTTATATTAAGTGGACAGTTCCTGAGGAGTTACCATGTTAGTACACTGTTAGTACAGTTGCACAGAGGTTTGGGTTTTGCATAATACACAGTAAGTTATGACCATTTTACACTTTATATTAAGTGGACAGTTCCTGAGGAGTTACCATGTAAGTACACTGTTAGTACAGTTGCACAGAGGTTTGGGTTTTGCATAATACACAGTAAGTTATGACCATTTTACACTTTATATTAAGTGGACAGTTCCTGAGGAGTTACCATGTAAGTACACTGTTAGTACAGTTGCACAGAGGTTTGGGTTTTGCATAATACACAGTAAGTTATGACAGTTTAACACATTGTATCAAGATGTTGCCTGAGGAGTGACCATGTATGTACACTGGTACCACAAGGGAAAACTTTAGCTGTAATTCAACATAAGCCCTGCCGGTCATATAGTAAATACATGGTATACACATAGGAATCATCATGGTTTCAGTGTGTTCTTAACTGGTAACTACAGTATGGAAGACTGCGTGTGGAAGTGGAACAACTTGTGTGAATACATATTGTTGTTACAAAATGTAGTTACATAATGCCTGTTACACATGTGTACTTACTTTAGTGGAAAAAGTGTTGTTACCAATGTCTTGTTACACATTTGTACTTACACATACCTTTCTGTGGGTTGTTACATATGTGTAGTTACACAAATATTACAGTTGTAAATACTATGTACCAATGTGTATTTACACTGTAGTTACATACTAAGTACATATCTAGGTACCATGTAAGTTCACAGGTATTAGGGCCACTTAATATAAAGTGGGACCCTTTATTTTCTGAGAAGATTATTGGAGTGATTAGACAGTAACTGCAGTGCTGTGGATCAGATCATGTTTTTAGAGACATAAACCTCTGCACTCAAACTCTCACTGATGACCTTTGACCTTCTGCTTCCTAAAGCTACACCTGCCGTCCTCTCAGCTTTTCCTGACCGATTCCTCTTGATGTTTCATATAAAGAGCGTGATTTATTACTGTTTTGTGGTGTATCTGTTTTCTTAAAAGTGTTACATATTATTACGAATAACATGGATCATTTAAATGATAGCATATTTTTAATTCAAAATGACAAAATACCATAAAAACAATGTAGATTTTTTTTTTAACAATGTAGATTGTTTCAAAGCAGCTTTACAGAGATAAACATACAATTTACGGTAACAGAGAATGGTTTGGTTTTATAGTGGTTCTTGAATAATGTTATTTCCAGCTAAAGTTGGTTTTGATTGATTCACTTCCAGCAAAATGATCATTTGTTATTAAATTAGAGGCCACTAAGACGACGCCGTTCTCTCTAAACCGACTTTAAACGCAAACCTGTGATAAACGCTGATGGCGTTCACATGCACATTAAGAATTGATCGTAACACTTTACTTGAAGGGGTGTGCATAAGACTAACATGACACCTTCATAATCATGACATGACACATGTTATGAATATGAAGGAAGTTGTATGCATGTTTATGACAGCTGTCATTAAGTGTCATTCGCTCAGTTATGACATTTTTAATGCAAATATGACATTGTTTAAGATGTCTTTGTTATGACACCTTGACATAAACCAATACATCATAACCTGTCAGTGTCTTTGTCATGACAACTTGACATTACTAAGACAACACAACCTGTCATAAACATGACATAGCAGATAAATTATCAAACTTAAGAAACCACTTAGCTTTATTGGTTAACATTACATTAAACTGTCAGGTGGTTGGTTTTGACATTGGCTGTCATGAAGCCATTATAACTGTTTAATGACAAATTCAATTTGTACCACTGTAGTTGAGGTCACAAAAAATATTCATGACAGTTATAATGGCCTCATGACAGCCAATGTCAAAACCAGCAGCATGCCAGTTTAATTTAATTTAATGTCAAGTTGTCATGACAAAGACTCTGACAGGTTATGATGTTATGGTTTATGTCAAGATGTCATAACAAAGACATCTTAAACAATGTCATATTTGCATTCAAAATGTCATTATTGAGCGAAAGACACTTAATGACAGTTGTCATAAACATGCATAAACCCTCCTTCATATTCATGACATATGTCATGTCATGGTTATGAAGGTGTCATGTCAGTCTTATGCACACCCCTTCAAGTAAAGTGTTACCCAAATGACTTGTCTTGCCTATAAATTTTGATGCAGAATTTTATTTTATCACTTCGAGGTACGCGAACCGGATTTTCAACAACGCTTTATCTGTAGAGTGGGAAAGGGATCCTCCATAGGGAGAGGATAGTTGACACTTCAGCACTGCATTGTCATCGGGTCCAGGCGAATCTCCTTCGTCAGATCTGGATACGGCCTGGATCCGGCAGGCTGTGGGAAAACCTCGGGATAAACAAAGACACTAAAATTAGCGTAGATGCCATTCTTCTTATGATGTAACGAGTACATCTGGATTTAAGGGAAGTGTTCCCAGTTCCGGCTGACCTAATCTATGCAGCATTTAATTATAGAAGTTCATAATGTATTATGTGAATGCCAGGTCAAAGAGATGTGTTTTTAGTCTAGCTTTGAACTGACAGAGTGTGTCTGCTTCCCGGACAATGTTAGGAAGACTGTTCCAAAGTTTTGGTGCTAAATAGGAAAAGGATCTACCGCCTGCAGTCGATTTAGATATTCTAGGTATTATCAACTGGCCGGAATTTTGAGATCGCAATAGACGTGAAGGACTATAATGCATTAAGAGCTCGCTCAAGTACTGCAGAGCTAAACCATTTAGTGCTTTGTAAGTAATCAACAATATTTTAAAATTTATACGATGTTTAATAGGCAGCCAATGCAGTGTTGACAGAACCGGGCTAATATGGTCATTATTCCTGGTTCTGGTAAGAACTCGAGCTGCTGCGTTTTGGACCAGCTGTAGTTTGTTTATTAAGCGTGCAGGGCAACCACCCAGTAGAGCATTACAATAATCTAGCCTTGATGTCATGAATGCATGAACTAATTGTTCTGCATTTGTTAATGAGAGCATATGGCGTAATTTAGATATGTTTTTAAGATGGAAAAATGCAGTTTTACAGATACTAGACACGTGACTTTCAAATGAGAGATTGGTATCAAAGAGCACACCCAGGTTCCTAACCGACGACGAAGACAGAACAGCCATTAAGTGTTAGACAGTATTCTAGGTTATTACGTGTGGAAGTTTTTTGTCCAATAATTAGAATCTCTGTTTTTTCAGAATTTAGTAGTAGGAAATTACTACTCATCCAATTTTTTATATCTGTTATGCATTCCGTTAATTTTGTGAATTGGTAAGATTCGTTAGGTTTTGAAGAAATATACAGGTCCTTCTCAAAAAATTAGCATATTGTGATAAAGTTCATTATTTTCCATAATGTAATGATAAAAATTAAACTTTCATATATTTTAGATTCATTGCACACCAACTGAAATATTTCAGGTCTTTTATTGTTTTAATACTGATGATTTTGGCATACAGCTCATGAAAACTCAAAATTCCTATCTAAAAAAATTAGCATATTTCATCCGACCAATAAAAGAAGTGTTTTAAATACAAAAAAAAAAGTCAACCTTCAAATAATTATGTTCAGTTATGCACTCAATAGTCAATACTTGGTCGGGAATCCTTTTGCAGAAATGACTGCTTCAATGCGGCGTGGCATGGAGGCGATCAGCCTGTGGCACTGCTGAGGTGTTATGGAGGCCCAGGATGCTTCGATAGCGGCCTTAAGCTCATCCAGAGGGTTGGGTCTTGCGTCTCTCAACTTTCTCTTCACAATATCCCACAGATTCTCTATGGGGTTCAGGTCAGGAGAGTTGGCAGGCCAATTGAGCACAGTAATACCATGGTCAGTAAACCATTTACCAGTGGTTTTGGCACTGTGAGCAGGTGCCAGGTCGTGCTGAAAAATGAAATCTTCATCTCCATAAAGCTTTTCAGCAGATGGAAGCATGAAGTGCTCCAAAATCTCCTGATAGCTAGCTGCATTGACCCTGCCCTTGATAAAACACAGTGCACCAACACCAGCAGCTGACATGGCACCCCAGACCATCACTGACTGTCGGTACTTGACACTGGACTTCAGGCATTTTGGCATTTCCTTCTCCCCAGTGTTCCTCCAGACTCTGGCACCTTGATTTCCGAATGACATGCAAAATTTGTGAGAAGCAGAAGCAGAAGTCCAGTGCTGCTTCTCTGTAGCCCAGGTCATGCTCGAGCCTGTGGAAGAAGCACTGGGGCCAGAAGACGGAGATGGTCAGCTTCAGCAAGACCAGCAGTGTGGGGAGCAGCTGCGTGGGCGCATTGCTTCTGCTCTTTCAGCTCCAACAGCTATTCCTCCAGCTCTTCAGGACCATGACTACAATTTAGGATAGGATTTGGTTAAAGGTTTATTCCATGTAAATAGTTGCCAATAGTGTTCAATTATTAAATGTATAGCCTGTTATTAATCAGTTATATAGTCTGTAACTAATCAATCAATATATAGTTGGGTACTAACCACTTATTAATATATAGGCTAGTCTGGTATTAATCAATTCTTGTCTCTGGCTCAGATAGCACTGAATCAGGGAATGCTGATGTGGACATGGAAGGGTTCTCTCCCCAGGCTGAGGCAATGAGGCATGGAGGCTGTATAGATTGCCTACCACCTATTGCCTCTTCCATGAGAGAGAACCACTTCCATGTTCCAGCAGCGGCCTCCCCTGATTCAGTGCCACTCCCTGTTGGTGGACTCCTGAGCTCCTGCACACATTGCAATATAATATTGGTAGCCTACAACTCGTGTTTGTTAAACACAAAACGAAGTATTCACATTTACTAGTCTTTTCATTATCTAGGACTTAGAGTGGTTAAATACAGAGTTAAATACAATAATCCAAACCTTGTACGTCTTTTTTAAGTTCTCCCACTTCTTGGCAGCACGGGCAGGAGTCAAAAGGCCTACAAGGCCCATCTCCTTCAACACAGCTCTACAGTGTGTGCAGAATTATTAGGCACGTTGATTTTCTGATCATATTTTATTCCCAGGCACATTTTGGCAATTCCAAACCATATTAATCTAAAAAACTACTATTAATGTTGTATTTAATCATTTATTCATTTATTCCCAAAATGTGCCTGGGAATAACATATGTTCAGAAAATCAACGTGCCTAATAATTCTGCACACACTATACAAAACGAAATATGCATTTTGACAAACAACAAACAAATCTGTCAGTATTATTAACGGTGATGGCAATGTGGTCAAATAATAAAAGGTATAATTTCACGTATATGAATACTCAAAATACTCCTTCGCAAGAATTTGACACAACTCACTCCCATCCAGCTGCCGAGGCAAAACGCTTCCCTGAGAAGAGGTGGTCCTTCTCTCTCCTCAGGCGAATAAATGTGGCCACATCATCGTTGTGTCACCATTAGGCTCTTTGGACTTTCAGTTTGTTTTGATTTTCCACGTGTGTTCCCCTGTCTGAGTTTCCCGCCACCAATCTGTCTCCATGGACACTAATCACCTTCCTCACAGCTGCCTGTCGTTTATGTCATCATCATTGTGTATTTAAGTCTTCTGTTCAGTGTCCGGTATTGTTTGTGTTTTACACGCTGTCTCACCTGTTCCTGATCTTTGGATTAAAGTACGTTTTATATATACCTTCATCTTCGGCCTTCCCTGAACCACCCCGTGACACGTTGGTCCCTGACGAGATCAAAATAAATTGACAATCCATTCTTGCTTTTATTTGTGTTCAACTTCAGTGAAATTTAGCCTCCTACAAATAAAAAACTTGCGGCACATGTATGTTAGTTTAGCGGCGTGACACATTCGTTAATAACGTTACTGTACAGTAGAGGGCTAATGTTAGCAAGCTGGGTCGTTAGGCATGATTTGTGCCGAAATGGGGCAATACGTGCTTACAAACAATTTATACATGTCTGAAAAAATTGTAGAACTACTACATATCATAAGTTAAACGAGAAAGAACATAACTTACATTTATATGACAAATTCGTATTGTCGCGCTGCTCTCCTTGACGTCCATCCGCCATTTTTACGATCAGCGCAATGCATGATGGTATGTAGGGCTTAGGTTAGTGACCATCGGTTGTACACTACTTTTAAAAATGCATTCTGGGATACATTGAGTGGACTATATAGGGTATAATTATATATAGGTATTAATGCGTAACCTCAAACTATGAGAAAGGGTTTTACGGCCTCTTCTGTACAACAGTGTGCTGAAGGGGGTGGATTGGAGTCCACTGCTGCTTCAATGTATATGTAATGATGAGTGATTATAATCAACTCATTTAATACTTAGAAGGAAAAATATTGAATAATACCTTGAATGAGTTCTCTAGGCTTGTGAGATTTTACTTTGTTATAGAAGTTACCAGTGTGATTACTGAAATGTTCTGTTCATGTATTCTCTAATGTCTGTATTTGATATCTGAATGCAGTAACAGTGCTTGCTCATTTAGCCCGGCTTCCAGAAATGAAATATGGACTTGTTTTGTGTTTGAGAAAGGTCTTCAACGTGTTAAAACATATAGGGGTCATTGAAGCCAATAGTTTAAGGGACCATCTCTTTGTTAAAACCTTACTTTCCAGTCAGACTAAAATCTAGCTATCCTTGAGAGAAAGAACATTATCTTGATGTTTTGAGAGGACTCTCCTGTTTATAGTTAGAGCCTGGCCAAATCCAACCTTGGAAAAGCTGTGTGTCGGTGTGCGTGTTAGTCTTCTGGGTTGCCGGTTAAGGAACCACTGGCATTATTGGAGATTGACTGAGTTGTTGTTCTGGACATGTTGGCGCCCAGAAACCCAGATCTGCGAAGGTCATGACGTGCCTAACTTCAGGGTCCGAGTGTCAGCTGCATAATGACATGGATAAAACATTGCTATTGATGACGTCATCGGCAGTAAATGTTTTTTTTTCAAAACACCAATACAAATAACAAGGATTACACGCCACTTCTCTTTATTCCAGCTGCTGTGGTGAGATAGAGACAGTAATTTCAGTTTATTTAGTAAAAACAGTCTTGTTTAAAGTTCATAGTAATTGTTCTGACTTCATGAAGCCTCATGGTGTGAATGAAACATCAAACTGACTAGAACAAACTCTTTGAAATGGATATCAAGGGTGAAACTGTTAATAATGTAGACGGACAGTCAAGTCAAGTCAAGTCACCTTTATTTATATAGCGCTTTTTACAATACAGATTGTATCAAAGCGCTTCACAGTGATAACATGAAAACAATATAACAAAAACAATATAACAATATAACAAAGTTTGTTTCTAAAATAAATTGCGTCAACGTCCACCTTAAGTAAGGCAGATCAATAATATTATTATTGAATATTAAATGTTAAATGTCCCCAACTAAGCAAGCCAAAATCCAAGGCAACAGCAATTTCATTCATTGTCAGTCATGTGTGGGTGAAATATAATTTATTAGGCATTTAAAAGCTCTGTTGAGAAAATGAAAACATGGAAATCTCAAAAAGCAATCATATCAGGATACTTCATGACGTTCAGAACTAAAATTATTCAAGCTAAATCAGAAAGAAAATAAAAACGGACAATAACAATGAGGTGTTGATAAAAAGGAGTAAAGAGTTTAATCAATCATTACTTTAAGCAAATACAAACATTAAGTGAAAGTGAACGAGACAGATCTCTCTCTTTAAACACAGGATATACTTGCATGTATCTTTGAAACTGGACACTTTTCTTCTCTTCTTCTCTTGAGATGCTTTGGCTCTTATAACTGACTTATAAGAGCCACATCATCTCAAGAGAAGAAGAGAAGAAAAGTGTCCAGTTTCAAAGATACATGCAAGTATATCCTGTGTTTGCATGAAAGAGTAGAAGTGGAAGAGAAACTAGATGTTCTGATGAAGAACGAGTTAAAAATTAACATCAGATTCATGTCTCTCATAACACACCCCGCCGTGTCTTTTCTGCTGTAATATAATGAATGAATCTGAATCTTCTGGTGTTTCTTCAGGACTGAAGCCCAATGAAACTGTTTCCCGCACTGATCACAGTTAAATGCTCTTTCTTCAGAATAAGAAGATGTGATTTCAGAGAGAAAGCCTGAGCCGCTTCTTCCCAGTGTGAACTCTCATGTGAATCTTCAGACTATTTTTACATGTGAAGCGTTTTTTTACACTGAGGGCAGGAGACAGATTTTTATGCTTCTGTTTTTCCTTTCTTGTTCACGTCCATCAGGCCTAAAAGAAACATTCAATCAAGTGAAATTTCAAATGTGAAATGAAAAGTGAAGCTCAAAGTCAAGATCACTGATGAGTTTAATAGTCATTTTAACAATATAAATGTGGTGAGCATCAGCATGTTCTTCATCATGATGAATGAATGAGGAATCAAGAATAAACACCAACCTCTTTGTTCTTCATCTCTGGCGTTCTCTCTGTCCTCTCCTTCCAGATGCTTTCTGGTAGTTCTGCCTAAAATTATAATATGCATGATGAGAGGTGACCAATAAATATTTCAGATTCTACAATAAGTACCAATAACTGTTGCGCTCACTACAGCACGGGTGTTTGGTAGAGAACGCAGGTTAATAGGTGGGAGGTTCACCTTCCTGATTGAAGGAGGGACTAGTTAAGCATTGAAACGCAAATCAGTGAGATCTTAAAACAGTGTGATATCATGAGCTTGAGATATACGCAGAATCAAGAGTTTGTTTGCATGTTGTCTCGTCGGGAGAGACGCGCCACCGGTAAGCTGCTGTTTAATAATGAAACGCTTATTGAGATGCGGGGGAAAGTTTGCCTGTCTGTTTGTGTAACTACTGACAACCGCGGCATATGCGCGCAGTTTGTGTGTAGATAAATGTTGGTAAATGTTGCTGTGCGAACACTGAGAACCTCGTTTGCAATCAATGTTTAATGTTGTCGTATTGATAGTATTCGCGGTAGAACTTAAGGAAATGTTTGGATTTGGAGCGTTTCACTTTCATATGAGTTACTTCCTGGTTTGCGATGCCGGATGGGAAATGTAGTTTGTTGTCTTGCGTTTATAATGAGTTACTATGCTAAAGCGCCACTATATAAACTACACTCACTAGATTCACGTCGGGCCAATTCACTGAGAATATCTCTTTGATTTAGAGCGATTGGTTTAATTGAATATTGGTGTATTGTGTGAAGCTGTTGCATTTCTGTGCTTAATGTTTATAGTCATTTAGATTAATTGCTAAATTATACTATAATATTTATTGAGAATGTTGATATATTATGACGAAATATTTATTAGAATTAATGTTTATAGTATGATATGTAAGTGTTATTAATATTGTCATTTACACTGTCTTTTTATGTCTATAGGTGGCAAATCAACTATATGTGGAAATAATAAATCCAAGTAAACAAAACCACAATTGAGTTATGAAACGTGTTCTCTCCTGACGCCCCGTTCGGTGGGGAAATTCTTGAAAAACCGAACAGTTATAAAACGTGGTTCACTGCACTGGAGTGAGTGCAGTGCTTCATGAAGGAAGTTCAATCAATCCAGGAAAGCTTCAATCAACCCAAAACAGCTGGCTTCTCACTTTCTCTGACGGACCCCAAGTTTTCCATTAATTAAACTGCCTGTTGATTAAAGTAAAGGAGCGGAAATACACATTGGGTGTGATAGCTTTTTGGTCAACGCAAAAGGAGTAACTATGGCAGACTTGGAAAAGTTAAAAAGTGTGCGATCAAGAGCACAGGCTTCGTTCACAAAGAGGGCTCATATTCTCACCAAACCGGGGCTTTTGGAACCGACTGAGGTTCTCAAAGAATGGAAGATTTTCAGGACGGATTTTTCTAAAGTCATAGACGCGGGACATGAGTATGTTGAAGCCCTGAGGGAGTCAACGGATGAAGAGGTGAAAGCATCGGCGGATCAAATTGATGTGAAGACAACGGAGTGTGAAAACCGGTTCCTTGAGGTAAAGGTAGCCACTCAGGAAACTTTTTGGACCAGTTACGCTGAGGAGGCGTTTTTCAAACAGGTTAAAACAGCTGAGATGGCCATCACTCAGGCAGAGGAAGAGGAAGTTAACCCTCGGAAGTCAATCAAGGACCGCAGGTTAAGGAATAGAGCTATTGAAAGAGAGGTTGTTGAACTCTGAGAAATGTTAGTAGAGTGGAAAGAGTTGGTTCCTGGTCCGAAGGCGTTAGATCTCAGGACACGCCACAAGACACTTAAGAAGAGGGTCCTGGCGTTGTCTGACAAACTGGAGGAGGACGAAGTAGACCGAGTAAAGGGTAGAGAAAGAAACCTGGGAGATGATAGCAGCGCGGCTGGGGATCCGATACAAGATGCTTCTTTCCTCTCTCTTCCTGACATGTCTTCTGATCACAAGCTGAAGCCCAAGAGGTATACGGGGGCATTGAGCATGAACACCCGACCCCTCTTACAGCAAAGCAGCCCGGAAAAGACCAAAGGGAACTCTAATCTCAAGCCTCAAATCAGCCTTGAAAAAGTACGGCTACCCACTTTCTCTGGTGACGTGAGAGACTATTATCGCTGGAAGATTGAGTGGGAAGATCTACAAGAATTGGGTAACCCACAAGGTGTGGAATGTATAAAAAAGTTTCACTTGTTAAATAGTCTCCACGAAGAAGTCAAGAAGGATCTTGTGCTATCTCGCTGTGGAACCGCCGACGACATGTTCAGGTTGCTGGACAGCAAATACGGGAACAGAGCGAAAATAGTCCTTATGATCGTTAATGAGGTCCAGTCTCTTCCCCCTGTCAAAGGAAACAATCCAAGAAGATCTATTGAATTGATCCAGGCTGTGGAAAGGGCACTGTGTAACCTCCAGATTCTCGGTGAAGAGGACGCCGTGAAGAACCGTGTTGTTGCTCAATCGCTTGAAAGCAAGCTTCCCAGTTCACTCAAGAAGGAGTGGATTATGCACAAAACTAACCCAGCAAACAGATTCTCTCCACTGGATCATTTTGATTGCCTCCTAGGATTCCTAAAGAGGCAGGAGGAGATTCTTGAGGAGTTGGACCAGTTAGAGCCAAGCCCCACAGATAGAGGCTCTGTTGAGAAGGGTGCTGCGGATTACTTCGAGAAGAGAGGGAGGAAGGCTTTCACTAAATCCACAGCAGGTCAGAGGGACGGTTACCCCAGTTGTACTGTCTGTGGAGATCATTCTCATGGTGGCAAGCTATTTGCGTGCAAGGTCTTCAGAGAGGAAGATCTCGCAAGAAAAGGGGTCCATGTGAAGAAGCTAGGGTTGTGCTCCAAGTGTTTGCGGCACCACCCCAAGGATGGAAAAGGATGCACACCCAGATACCTCTGCCCAAAAGTAGACTGTCGGAAAGGAGGGGTGTCGGACCACAATTACCTTTTGTGTCCTAAGCCTTCGGTTCCAAAGAAGGACAGCAGCAGTGAGGAGCAGAGCGTTATAAAAGTTGGAGGAAAGACACTTGGCCTAACCAACAAGCAAGAAGAGTTTCTGGCGGAGCTGACTCCAGAACAAAGAGAGAAATACAAGAATGTGTTCTCAAACAGAATATCAACTACCGTATCTGCCACGGCTGGAGATGGATTGCAAGAGCATCCAGTGGTGATGATGCTGATGGAAGTAACGACAAACTCAGGTTGCCTTATTGGCTCTCTAATCGACCTTGCATCTGACACCAATTATATCACCATTGAGACAGCCGATCGCCTTGGACTGTGCGGTGAGAAGATCAAGCTTATAGTCCATGGAGTCGGGGGGATGAAGAAGACGGTCTTTACAAAAAGATATTCCCTACGGCTGAGAGTGAAGACACCTAAGGGAGAAGTGGCAGAGCATAGAATTATCTGCTATGGCCTGGAAGACATCGCAGAGGTGACTCAACCAGTCACTGCCAAACAACTACAGAAGTTCTTCCCCAATGTACCCAGAGACGAACTGGTTCGTCCCACAAAGATTGACCTCCTTATCAGTCATCGGGAAGGTCGTCTTGTTCCCCAGCCAATTAAAATAGTAGGAGACCTCGTCCTCTGGGATGGTCCGCTGGGAAAGACTGTTGGAGGAACCCATCCTGATCTTATTGAGACTATCGATCTGGCAGTATACCACTCTGAGACTCACCTTGCAAGGACCATGAGATCAGCCTCGATGGCGTACAAAGAAACCATCTTACCTCAAGAGGAGGAAGGAGATGTGCTTATCCGAAGCACCAAAACCACTAACAATGAGGTCTTCGAGTGGTTCAGGTGGGACAGCATTGGAGCTGCGTGCAGTCCTCAATGTGGCGGTTGCAAGTGTGGTAGGTGCCCTCCTGGAGGAAAATAGATGACCCTCAAGGAGGAGCGAGACCTGGAAAAGATAAAAGAATGTCTAACATACGTATTGGCAGACAAACACAGCAATTCTCCTCACTGGGACGCGGCTTATCCCTGGAGGACGGACCTCAAGACACTGCCCGACAATAGGCAGGCTGTGGAGGCAACCTTCAGAAACACTGAGAAGCGTCTGGAGAAGGAACCTATGTGGAAAGCTGCATATAAAGAACAAATACATGAGATGGTTTCAAGAGGGGCTGCTGCTAAACTTACGGAAGAGGAAATAAAGAAGTGGGAAGGACCTAAGTGGTATATCAGCCATCTGGTTGCACCGAATCCGCATTCCTCTTCAACCCCAGTGAGAATTGTGTGGAATAGTAGCCAAGAGTATCAAGGTATAAGTCTGAATGATCTTCTCCACAAAGGTCCCGATGTACTTAATCCCATCAGAGGAGTCCGGTTGAGGTTCAGGAGTGGACGCCATGCCGCACTGTGTGATGTAAAGAAAATGTATAACTCAGTGTGGCTGAAAGATCAGGAAGTTCACCTCCACCGATTCCTCTGGAGAGACGATCCTAAAGACGATATTGAGGTGTTTGCGGTTGTCAGAGTGAATATCGGTGATAAACCCGCAGGATGTATCGCCCAAGTCGCAATGAGGGAAATTGCAAACTTTCCTCAGTTTGCTGATATGGTGGAAGAACGCCGGGCTCTGATTGAGGACAGCTATGTGGACGATATTCTAACCACACACAATGATCCTGAGGCATTGGAAAAGATCACCAAAGGGGTAGAGAAGATGTTAAAAGCGGGAGGCTTCTTCCTGAAACCATGGGTTCTATCATGCCAAAGTGGGAGGGGTGGAGTCACTACTGAAGCCATTATACCGAGGACCTTGGTACTGCCTAACCAGATTCATGATGGGGAGAACAAAGCACTCGGGGTCGGTTACGAACTTGAAACTGACAAACTTCGGTTGCAGACGTCTATCAACTTCTCCAAGAAAAGAGGGAAAATGAGGACTGGAGTTAACCTGAGCATGGAGGATGTCAGGGAAGGAACACCAGACCCCCTTACACGACGTATGCTTCTTAGCCAGATAGCTGCATTATATGACCCGGTTGGTCTTGCTTCACCAGCCAAACAAAAGAGAATAATGTTGGTTCGGGAATCATTCCAGGAAGCTGGTAGGGACAACCCATCTAAAAATACATGGGATTTCCCTCTCTCACAAAAACTTAGAGAAGCCGCAATAACTTTCTTTGAAGAAATCGTGAGACTTGGTCAAGTAAAATTTGAGAGAAGCCTTACACCGCCTGGAGCTAAAGGGTTGCCAATAGGGATTACGTTTTCAGATGGAAGCGAATCCTCCTATGGGGCTGTACTTTATTTGAGGTGGGAAACCAGCGATAAAGTTGAAGTGAAGTTGGTAGAATCCAAAGCGAAACTCACACCTCTTGACTTGAAAGGAGATGTGATCAAATCAGAGCTTTGTGGTGCGGTGTTTGCTACCCGCCTTAAGAAATATTTTGAGAAACACTGCCATATTAAAGTCAAGGAATGGATTCACTTCGTGGACAGCCAAACAATTCTGGCAGCCATCCAAAAGGACAGCTATGGCTTCCAGACCTTTTTCGCTAACCGAATCGGTGAGATTCAGAAAGCTGGAAATGTGGAAGATTGGAGGTGGATTGAAGGCAGAAGAAATATTGCGGACATACTGACCAGAGGTGCAACTCCTGAGGAACTTGGCGAAGGGTCAGAATGGCAGCAAGGCCCTGAGTTTCTGAAAAATCCCAAGACCGACTGGCCTATGAAGATGGCTAGTGAGATTATACCCTCTGCTGCTGAAGATGTGGGAAAACTTCAGCGGAAAGCCTTCTCAGCAGTGGTCACTAGGGCCCAGTCTAAAGAAAGAACTGGCCTCAATGGGCCTGACATTAAGGCGTACCTCAAGAATGAAAGAGTTAATAATAGATCGACATCACCAGCTATCCCGGGTGTAACATCAGTAGCAAACAAGCAGAGAAAGCCTTGGGCAATTGGGCTAGTGCGCCTTGTGGAACCTCAACGTTTTAGTTCTCTGTCCAAGCTGTGTAGTTCCACAGCCTGGACTCGACGGGCTGCAGTAACTTGGCTGAGAAAATGCCAGGCACCAGACTCATCAAAGTGGGAGGCAAACAATTCTATCCTGTCAACTGAGGAGAGAGCACAAGCATTCCAAGACCTGGTCTTCGCCGCTCAAGATGGTTGTCAGTTTCTGGACTCAACACTTAACCGCTTGGTGGTCCACAAAGACGAGAGCACAGGAATTCTTCTCTGTGGAGGACGAATCCAGTGCTGGAAAGAAGATGGGACAGCTGTTCCCTTAATTCCTTTCAGTTCATGGCTCGCAACACTACTGTCAAGAGAAGCTCATAACAAGAACCATGAAGGTGTTGCTGCTACACTTTTGCGCACCAGGAGGAAGGCGTGGATTATGCAGGGTCGTAGGATAGTGAAGAAAGTTGGAAATGACTGTATTGAATGTCGCAAGAGAAAAAGTAAGATGTGCCAACAAATGATGAGTGACCTGCCGCCAGAACGATCACAGCGTGCTAACCCATTTGAATATACCACACTTGACCTCTTTGGCCCCTTTGAGATCAAGGATGCTGTCAAGAAAAGAACAGGAAAGAAAGTTTGGGGCCTAGTATTCTGCTGTATGGCATCAAGAGCAGTTCATGTGGATCTAGTTGACGATCAATCATCTGAAAGCTTTCTCCAAACTTACTTTCGCTTTGTAGCAATGAGAGGCAATCCCAGAAAATTGTGGTCAGATAGGGGAACCAATTTTATTGGAGCTAAACCTGCCCTACAAGACTTGCACAGGTACTTGGAGACTTTACAGGAAGTAGCCATAGAAGACGAAGCCGCCAAGAATGGGACAGTGTGGGCATGGAACTTTCATCCGGCTGACGCACAACATCGTAATGGGGCTGCGGAAGCTGCAGTTAAACTTGTTAAAAGAGCCCTCACTAGCCTTGGAGGCATAACAAACTCACTCACTTGGGGTGAGCTCCAAACACTTTTCTTCCAGGCAGCTAACCTCACAAATGAAAGGCCGATTGACGCTAGAGCACAAGAACAAGAGGACTCTGTAGAGTATTTGACCCCCAATGATCTGCTTCTCGGGAGGACAAGGCAAAGTGGAGATACAAGAGGAATTGACTTGTGTATTCATCCCTGGCGCCGTCTCAGGTCCATCCAGATAGGTGTGGATATGTTCTGGAAGAAGTGGAGCGAACTCGCCGGACCTAACTTATTCATCAGACCAAAGTGGCACCGGACCCAAAAGAACGTAGAAATTGGTGACATTGTTTGGATTGCTGATCAAAACGCATTACGAGGGCAATTCCGGCTTGGACGGATCCAGGCCGTGTACCCTGATAAGAAAGGACTTGTGAGAGATGCTGATGTTAAGGCATGTGCAGGCCTTCCTGCCTCCCAAGTAAGTGGGCAACTTAAGAGGATCCCTCAGCAGCCGACATCAGTCATCCTACGGAGAGATGTGAGGAGACTGGTAGTCCTCATTCCTGTGGGAGACCAATGACTCTTAGAACTTTGTTTCTTTACCATTATTTAAACTACCTTTCAAGGGAATGGACCAACCCCCGACAGAATACTATCTATCTATCAGTGGAGGTTAACAGAGACAATAATGGTTTTATAAAAAAAAAAAAAAAAATTGTTTTATGAAATGTAAGGCTGTGACCGCTTGGAATCACATGATTACGCGGTCAAGTGGGAGGTGTTGCGCTCACTACAGCACGGGTGTTTGGTAGAGAACGCAGGTTAATAGGTGGGAGGTTCACCTTCCTGATTGAAGGAGGGACTAGTTAAGCATTGAAACGCAAATCAGTGAGATCTTAAAACAGTGTGATATCATGAGCTTGAGATATACGCAGAATCAAGAGTTTGTTTGCATGTTGTCTCGTCGGGAGAGACGCGCCACCGGTAAGCTGCTGTTTAATAATGAAACGCTTATTGAGATGCGGGGGAAAGTTTGCCTGTCTGTTTGTGTAACTACTGACAACCGCGGCATATGCGCGCAGTTTGTGTGTAGATAAATGTTGGTAAATGTTGCTGTGCGAACACTGAGAACCTCGTTTGCAATCAATGTTTAATGTTGTCGTATTGATAGTATTCGCGGTAGAACTTAAGGAAATGTTTGGATTTGGAGCGTTTCACTTTCATATGAGTTACTTCCTGGTTTGCGATGCCGGATGGGAAATGTAGTTTGTTGTCTTGCGTTTATAATGAGTTACTATGCTAAAGCGCCACTATATAAACTACACTCACTAGATTCACGTCGGGCCAATCACTGAGAATATCTCTTTGATTTAGAGCGATTGGTTTAATTGAATATTGGTGTATTGTGTGAAGCTGTTGCATTTCTGTGCTTAATGTTTATAGTCATTTAGATTAATAGTATTTATTGAGAATGTTGATATATTATGACGAAATATTTATTAGAATTAATGTTTATAGTATGATATGTAAGTGTTATTAATATTGTCATTTACACTGTCTTTTTATGTCTATAGGTTTATAACCTCTTTGTTTGTGGACAAATCAACTATATGTGGAAATAATAAATCCAAGTAAACAAAACCACAATTGAGTTATGAAACGTGTTCTCTCCTGACGCCCCGTTCGGTGGGGAAATTCTTGAAAAACCGAACAATAAGTAATAAATAACAATAATAATAGTGACATTGATCCTGTGTCACCAACGGTTGCAAGGAACACACGATGAAGATGAAGATCGGGTCTTTAATAATTCACTCAGAAGGCAATACAAACAAGATAGGCGAATGAAACCAACCACTACACGGAAATGTGACCAGACAAATGAGAACTGAAAAGACTGCCACTTAAATACAAGGCAAATGAGGGTTAAATTACAAACTCCTGTGCAGAACAAATGAATGACGATGACAACAGATGAGGGGCGGGAAAACTAAGACAAAGGAGAACATGTGACTGAGAAAACAAACTAAAAGTCCATGAAAATGAAACTGACAGCAACAAAGCCACAGTCGAAGCCACAGCAACAAACAATTTCTCTTCCTCATCTCCAGATGAGAATCATCTCTTCTCTTTCAATTTCTCTGACATCATCTCCAGAAACTGTAATAATTCTAGAGTACTTTTCTCTACTGTAAATGCTGTACTTCATCCTACTGCTACTCCTTCATTCACTCCTTCTGCTGACATGTGTGAAGAGTTCTTACACTTTTTTATTGGTAAGGTTGATGGAATTAGATCTCAGATTTCATCTGTTGGCTATGATTTTATTGCTTCTGTTGACCCAATAAACCAATTAAACAGTTGTATGCCTGTTTCCATGCAGCAGCTTAATGATATAACTGCTCATATGAAGCCCACCAGGCCTCCTGGTGATGTGCTCCCTTCTTCTCGGTTTAAGAAGGTACTTGATTCAATTGGCCCAAGTATTCTGTCTATTATGAATACTAGTTTGTCATCTTGTGTTCCGGTTAGTTTTAAGCATGCGGTTATTCAGCCCCTTTTAAAAAGAAACGGCTTAGACCCCTTTGACATGAGTAGTTTTCGTCCGATTTCAAAATTGCCTTTTATTTCGAAGATACTGGAAAAAATTGTGCATGCACAGCTTAATGACTTTTTAATGAGGAATAACATTTCCGATAGATTCCAGTGTTGGTCATAGTACAGGTCATAGTACAGAATCTGGGTACAGAGTGAGGGTCTCTAATGATATCCTACGAGGTGTTGATTCTGGAAACCGTGTTGTTTTGCTTTTGTTAGATCTTACAGCGGCATTTGATACAGTTGATCATAACATTCTCATTGATCGTCTTAGGAATCAGGTTGGTATTCAGTGCTTAGCCCTGAAATGGTTCTCTTCCTATTTGAAGGATAGGACCTTTTCAGTCAGTTTAGGGGATTATTTTTCTTCTGTTGCCCCTCTTGTGTGTGGGGTTCCACAGGGCTCTATACTGGGACCAGTTTTATTTTCCCTTTATATGCTCGATTTTTGAGAAATTTGGGATTCAGTATCATCTGTATGCGGATGATTCTCAAATTTATTTACCACTGAAACATGGGCATAAATGTGCCATTCAGTCTCTCCATGCATGTTTGGCCGAAGTTAAGTGTTGGCTTGCGAATAACTTTCTCCAATTAAATGATGATAAGACCGAGATTTTATTTGGAAATAAGGGCTGTGTGGATGATGACTGCCTGGGGTTGTTTCCTGGGAAAAAAAACTGTCTACACAGTAAAACTCCAGTGTTAAATTAACTCTCCTGGGAGTTTATTTGGCTCCAGACTCAAGAGTGCTAAAGTGTTAAAATGTGAGTGTTAAATTAACACTCAAGAGTGTTAAAGTTAATGAGCTAATTAAGTGATTAATTGAATGATGATTGACCATCATTGAAAACACCTGATGTTAACGAGCAGAATCACTGAAGGAGAAAATCTAATTTTCGACGTCACCATTATGGTGATCATTGTTTGCTTTAGTTGGCCTCTTATATATATACCTTTATTTAACCAGAAGAAAACTCGTTGAGATTAAAAATCTCTTTTCCAAGAGTGTCCTGGCCAAGACAGGCAGCAGCACAAATAACAAAGTTGCAGACATAAAAAACATATATATATATAACATATAATAACATAGAATAACATATAGCATAAACATAAAACATAGAAGCAAGGATCATCCAAATAATTAGTCATAACAACTACAGCCAGTATGTGTAGCTTCTATATCATTTAAAAGTAATTTAAAAGCAGCCAGTGAAACTGATTCCTGAAGATTTGAGACATTTTGCAGTTGATTCCATGCGCTGGGGGCAGCATACATAAACGACCCTTTTCCCAATTCAGTCCGGACATGAGGGACGGACAACAACAATAAGTCCTCAGAACGAAGACAATATCGTCCTGTGCCTTTCTTTTTAATATAAGATTGAAGGTATGGGGGAAGCAGACCAAGAATACCTTTTTAAAAAAGAATATGCCAGTGATTATGCCTACGGGTGGACAATGCCGACCAACCAACACGATCATACAGAGAGCAATGATGGGTAAGTGCTCTAAAATTTGTGATGAACCTAAGGGCTCCATGGTAAACAGTATCCAACAATTTCAAGCATTGAATGGATGCATGCATGTATATAACATCACCGTAGTCCAGCACTGACATGAAAGTGGCAGCAACAAGCCTTCTTTTTGCCTCAAAGGAGAAACATGACTTGTTTCTAAAATAAAAACCCAGTCTTAACTTCAGTTTTTTCACCAACTGCTGGATGTGAGGTTTAAAAGAGAGAGAATCATCAATTAGAATACCAAGGTATTTGTATTGGGATACAGTCTCAATCTCGAAGCCCTGAGAAGTCGTAATGGATGGAAGGTTTTGTAGCTTAGATTTCGCATTGGAAAACAACATAAGTTTAGTTTTGTCGTCATTCAAAACAAGTTTTAAGTCAAACGAAGTAGATTGTACAGTATCAAAAGCAAGTTGTAGCTGACAAAGAGCTTGGTTTGGAGTGGCAGCAGAGCAGTATATCACAGTATCATCGGCATAGAAATGAAAATTTGCGTTGAAGACATTTCGATCAAGAATGTTGATGTATAAAATAAATAGGAGTGGTCCCAGCACTGACCCCTGGGGCACACCCTTGGATATACTAAGAGTGCTGGAGGTGAGACCATCTACTTGTACGCTTTGTGTTCTACCTGATAGATAATTTTTAAACCAGCAAACTGTTTGTTCTGACAACCCGACACTGAAAAGTCTTTGTTTTAGTATTTGGTGATCCACAGTATCAAATGCTTTAGATAGATCAATAAAAAGAGCTGCGCAATGTTGTTTTTTATCTAAAGAGTCAATGAAATCATTTACTACTTTTAAGGCTGCTGTAGTTGTGCTGTGTCTTTTACGAAAACCTGATTGAAAGTTAGACAAAATATTGTTAGTAGCTAGAAACTCTTTCAATTGTTCGTTTACCAGAGTTTCCATAACCTTAGCCAGGACGGACAATTTCGAGATGGGTCTGTAGTTGTTTAAATCTGTTGGGTCTCCCCCCTTTTAACAGAGGAATAACAAATGCAGATTTCCATAAAAGAGGAATTTCGTTCGTGTTCAGAGAGAGATTAAAAAGATAAGTCAGAGGCGGTGCAATAAAATCTGATGCTAATTGTAGAAAGTAAGGCTCTAAGTTATCAGGACCAGGCGATTTTCTAGTGTCTAAAAGTGTAAGGGCTTTATGCACTTCTGAGACTAAAAATGGCTTAAAACTAAAGGAATTACTAACTGGATTATGTCTATGAGTAAGACCTTTAGAGTGATTCTGATGCGAAGTGTTGAGGGAGTCAAACAGTGAACCAGAGGCAATAAAATGCTCATTAAAACAGCCAAGAATTTCAGCCTTATCAGATATTTTACGTGAGTCCTTAAGAATACATGGTGGCAGCTCAATGCCAAATTTATTTCCAGCCAGTGATTTAATCGTCTTCCAAAATTTTAAGGGGTTATTTAGATTGTTTGAAGATTCTATTAGATAATGGTCTGCTTTAGCTTTTCTAATAGCAACTGTGCACAAATTGCGCAGTCTCCTGAACAGTAGCCAATCTGAGTCCAGGCCCGTTTTCCTGGCTTTTGCCCAGGCTTTATTACGCTCGTGAAGAGAGTTGGCTAAGTCTACAGTGAACCATGCATTTTTACGGCCTTTTACTCTATATTTTTTGAGGGGTGCATGCTTGTCAACAATTTCTTTAAAACCATCATGAAAAAATCTCCAAGCATTTTCAACATCAGCAAAAAGATACATTTTATCCCAATCAAAATAAAATAGGTCATAGAAAAACCCTTGTTCCGTAAAATATTTCATGTCACGCTTAATGATGATATGTGGCTTGGTTTTGGGACTTTTGGTGTTTCTGACTGTAGCAACAACACAGTGGTCACTAATGTCATTTGCAAACACCGAAGCTGCTGAGTATTTATAAGGAACATTGCTTATAATAGGATCAATAAAAGATGATTTTTCTGGACATTTCAGATTAGGTCTAGTAGGGCTATCGACGAGCTGAAAGAGGTTTAGCGAGTCACAGTAAGCTTTAAAATCATCAGCTACTGGATGTAACCAGTTCCAATTTAGATCTCCAATGACTACAATCTCATTATAATTCAGACCTGATAAAAGCTGCATTAAAGAAGGCAGAGCATCCTTGACAGCTGAGGGTGTCCTATAGCAGCCAACTACTGTAATGTGAAGAGTCCTAGAGACCTCAAGATCAAGAGCTAAGAATTCAAATTGCTTACTCACTGATTTGGATACAAGCACATTTACACTAAACTTACTTTTGATATATACTGCGACACCCCCACCCCTCTTGGGACGATCAGTCCTATATACAGTATAACCATCAATGCCGATATCCTTATTCAGAACAGATTTGTTTAGCCAAGTTTCTGATATAACAATTACATCAGCATCAGTTGAGAGTGCCCAAATACGAATCATATCCATCTTTGCGAGCAAGCTGCGTACGTTCAAGTGAATAAAACCAAGACCGGCCCTAGATTTAAAATCATCAGGGGTATTAAAACTTATAACAGAGTATGGGCCTGGATTGGGTTGCACATTTCCTGAAATCAACAGCAACAGAACAATTAAACACCTCAACTTAATAGGTTTAAGTGATTGATTAGAGGATTCTTTCCTAGAATGTAATTCTAGTACAAAGCTGCGAAAGCAGCTTTCAGAAAAAATTAAATTATCTTGTAAGGCCATTACACTGATAAGACAGGCCAAGTCCACAGCGTCAGAGAAGAACAGAGGCAAGAGTAGTGATTTAGAGTCCGACGCACAAACTGATGTGCACATCCCCCAGCGTATTGTGGCGGTATTTAAAAGACCTGCATAGGAGTAGTTGGTCCTGTGAAGGCTTCCACAGATTCCGCTCAAGGTTAGCAAACACAATACAAAAAAGGGCAGCGCCATTTCACGTTCCGCTACTTGATGCCTTAGTGATCCAGTCCAGGTTTTTCCAACCTCCTGAGACAGATGATATTGCGTCACGTCACATGTAAACAGGAAGTCAACCCAATGAAACAGTGCTGTGAAGAAAGTGATTCAAAATCAGAACCAGTCGGGGTTTAAAACAATAGGCATGCAATTTCAAGCACAAGTCCTAAAGGCAAGAAAAAAGCACTTCCCTTTGTCGTGAGACGTTTAGACTCATAAGACTCAAACGGCGTGTCTGCGATCTGGCTCCGTTGATAGGATACAAGTTCCTCACTAACAGGGCGATCCAAGTCATCCAACACGGTAGAGAGTAAGTTTCAATTCAGTTGGATCCAAGTTCAATATATGATGGACTGGTTCCTTTATACACCATTGAATATGAATAAATGATGATTACAGAAGATGCCCAGTGTATGTTAGTCCCAGCACAGATTACTGTAAACCACCTGCAATGTTCGTCTGTCAGATTAACTATCGATTTATCGTTTAGAGACAATGACCTAGAGACAGCACTATTGAGAGACAATGACATTAATTACAAATCACACAGACAGAGCTGAAGACGAATGGAGACATGCTGCCATCTTGGATGAAGATTTTATCTTGACCCATAAATTATTAACATTAGATTTAGTTTGGCTGTTGTAACTGAGTTACAACTCCCAGATGATCTAAGAGAAAAGGTGATCAGGTGGTGTTGGTTATGGTTTGACAATCATCGCTTGACCAGAATCACAAAACTAATTTAGAGCGTTAGGTTTACCTTGTTGATTACAGCAACACTATAATTCTACAGCAAACGTTTTTCAGCACTTTCAATATAATCCAAAATATTTCGTAAAATTTGTTATGATCAAAATAGTTTAAAAAAATTATATTATTTAGACACACTGACATCAATAATCAGCCTGTGAATCTCAACAATGGTGACAATAATAAACCATGTTGAAGTGTATTATGGGCTCCACCAATCAAAACTCATTCATGGCTCCCATCATGCATTACAGTATGAATAAATTATGATCTGAATTGTCTTAGTAATTTACTTTTCCTAATTGAATATTCTGTTTGTCACCATTGTTGAGATTCATACACTGATTCCTGATGCCTGTGAGTGCCTAAAAGAAAGATTTTTTTATCAGAACAACTTTTAAGAAAGCATTTGAATTGTATCAAAAATTCTTACGCTGTAGAATCACTGTGATGCTGTAATCAACAATATACATTTAAGTCAGAGATTAAGCTCTAAATTTGTTCAGTGATTCAGGTCAACTGATGATTTTGTTAAAACATAACCAACACCATCAGATCATCTTTTCTCTTTGTTCATCTGGCAGTTATAACGCTGTTACAACAGCCAAACAAAATCTAAAGTAAAAAATGTAAGGGTTAACTGTCCAACTGAAGCAAACACTGATCTCCATAATGGTAACTTAAAATTGTGATTTTTCACCTTCAGTGATTCTACTTGTTAACATCAGGTGTCTTCAATGTTGGTCAATCATCACTCAATTAATCACTTAATTATCTCATTAACTTTAACACTGCTTCAGTGTTAATTTAACACTCTTGAGTGTGGAGTCATATAAACTCCCAGGAAAGTTAATTTAACACTTGAGTTTTTGCTGTGTAGCGTGAGGAACCTTGGTGTCATTTTTGACTTCAATTTGACCGGCAAATCAATGCTGTCGTTAAGAATATTTTTTTCCATCTTAGATCAATTTCTAAATTGAAATCTATCCTTTCTTTTGACGATATATAGAGAAGGTTGTTCATGCCTTTGTCTCATCCCGTTTGGATTATTGTAATGTGTTGTATCTGGGTGTGAGTCAGGCTTCTCTCTCCCGTTTGCAGCTCGGTCAGAACTCAGCTGCCAGACTTTTAACGGGTACTAAAAAGAGAGAGCACATTACTCCGGTTTCAATTAAATTACATTGGTTACCCATACGATACAGAATTCAATACAAAGCGTTGTTGTATGTTTTTAAGTCTATGCATGGCCTAGCACCTGAGTATGTTACTGATTTAATCAGCCGCTGTCAATCCAGTAGATCTCTGCGCTCTAATGATCAATTGCTTCTCATGTTTCCGCGATCCCGTTTAAAATGTAAAGGTGATCGGGCATTCTCTGTTGCAGCTCCTAGGCTCTGGAATGAACTTCCTCTGTCTGTAAAAACTTTTCCCTCATTGGGTGCTTTTCTGAGTGCGCTTAAAACTTACTTGTTCTCTTTAGCATTTGACAATGCTTTGTAAGTTTTTATGTCATATGTTTGCATTGTATTTATGTCTTTGTTTTTACTTTTTTCTTGCATACCTTCTGTACAGCACTTTAGTTCCACTTGTGGTTTTGAAAGTGCTCTATAAATAAAGTTGACTTGAGTTGAGTGAGTTCCATGCAAACACAAGATATACTTTCATGTATCTTTGAAACTGGACACTTTTCTTCTCTTCTTCTCTTGATATGCTTTGGCTCTTATAAGTCAGTAAAGAGAGAAATCTGTCTCATTCACTTTTACTTAATGTTTGAAAGACATTCTGTACTTTAGATGAATGTATGTGTGTGCGTCAAACCCCTGACTGTGTGTATAAATAACATATATTTCAGCAGCCATATCACCCTGTAGCCCAAGACTGGTTGCCCACTGAAGCTAAGCAGGGCTGAGCCTGGTTAGTACCTGGATGGGAGACCTCCTGAGAAAACCAGGTTGCTGCTGGAAGAGGTGTTAGTGAGGCCAGCAGGGGGCGCTCACCCTGTGGTCTGTGTGGGTCCTAACGCCCCAGTATAGTAATGGGGACACTATACTGTCAAAGAGCACCGTCCTTCGGATGAGACGTTAAACCGAGGCCCTGACTCTCTGTGGTCACAAAAAATCCCAGGATGTCTTTCGAAAGAGTAGGGGTGTAACCCTGGCATCCTGGCCAAATTTGCCCAGTGGCCTCTGTCCATCATGGCCTCCTAATCATCCCCATATATATATACCAATTGGCTTCATCACTATGTCTCCTCTCCACCAGTAAGCTGGTGTGAGGTGGGCGTTCTGGCGCAATATGGCTGCCGTCGCATCATCCAGGTGGATGCTGCACACTGGTGGTGGTTGAGGAGATTCCCCCTTCTATGTAAAGCGCTTTGAGTGCCTAGAAAAGCGCTATATAAATGTAATGAATTATTATTATTATATATGGGAAATGAAACTAGACAGATGACTAGGTTAGAACTTGTGATTAACAATGAAGTAATCGTTAAACCAAAATCTTCGGTTCGGATCGGAGATCCTCCGGCCTTGTTTATTCTTGGGAGATTCTCTGAGAACTGCTCGAGAACTCCTGGCCGTAATAAAGAGCATTAGAGGACAATTGCTGAACTCTGTCTGTCATTTAAGCTGCGCAGCAAAGTTAGTTAGTGGAACAAGTTATTTAGCGAGACACTAGAGACCTCACTACCAAGTGATAGTGTGGGGCAAGTTAAGAACACTAGAGACCTTATTACCAAGTGATAGTGTGGGGCAAGTTAAGAACACTAGAGACCTTATTACCAAGTGATAGTGTTCGATAAGGGACGAGACGTCGTTCAACTCTTAGGCGAGGTTAGATTGTGTCAACTCAAGTGTTCAGAGGTAACTCAAGAGAGTATAATATTTTCAGGTGTCAAGGGAACCAGGTTCATCCTAAGACAGGTGAGTAGTTAGGTTTAGGGAAAAATCTACAACAGGCCTCGCCGTCGTCCATTAATACCAGACAATGGACACCTCGTCGGGCATTAAACCTTACTTGATTACCTTCAATAACACATTTGCAATGGTTTGTAAAAGGTGTTTTTTATGCATGTGTGGCCTGAGTTGTTGTTGTATTTACACTATTCTGACCAGCGTGTGGCGTTTCGAACGCTTTAAAACAGTGAATCATTTTTTACAAAGCACTTGGTTCAACTGATTCGAACCTTTAAAAAGCTGAGTTTTGATGATCAAAACAAACTTAAATTAACTAGGGCTGCAAGAACTAATTGCTGAAACCGATCATGAAAATAAACAATTACTGAAGTTCACAATGTCATTTCGGGAGGAGTGAACTCGTCTAATATTTCAATGAAATGCCGGAGCACATAAGCAGTCGCTCACCTCGCTCTGGCATCAGCTGCTCTGCCGTCCCTCCACCTCCCCAGCTCCACCTGCATAATTTAGCCATCTTGCTACTATACTCATCCAAGCATTATTAGTCCAACTGGGGGGTTTATCTAAGCTCGAGTTCAAGCTGCTTCCATTCAAAAACATTTATATGGACAAAACACATCTGAAAATGAATGGTGCATGGTGAGCACACGAACCATGTTATTGGAAATTATCGGACATTTCTTTTAATTTTATTATTCATTTGTGTTTAAGTTGCTCAAATTGCTTTTGCGTCGCTTAGCCAGGCAACAGACAAGTGACCAATCCTGAGTGGCGATGTCACTATACACTAGTGATGTTACATTTGTGAATTAATCGTTCTTTTTGAACAAATCTTTAAGGTGAACGAATTGTTCTTTTAATCCATCAACTCATTTCTTGTTCACTGAAATCCTATTAGCAGCGCATGTGCACTCTTTACCTGCTTTTCTTATATTTTATTTGTGCGTTTTAGACTTAGTTTTGTGGTATTTTGCACTTTGAACAGTTTACTTGACTACTGTTGAGGAACTGTAAGCACTGGTGTTTTTGTGTTCATTTTCTATTATCAAAACTGAATTCATTATGTTTGATTCATGTCATGCACTTCTATAAAAACTGTTAGCCATGTGTGTTGAGAGTTTAGGGCAGAGAACAGTGGAAAGTGGAAAACACAACTGAAACCGAGGTTGAAAAAAAAACTTTTTTTCAAAGGTGAAAAAGCAGCTTTTGCAGATAATGATTAACTACTTACTGTGATCTCAGACTCTGGTGATGTGGTTTCTCCACTGCATGGATCTTCATGTGTCGCTTCAAGTTACTTTTAACAGTGAAACTCTTTCCACACTGATCACACGTGTGTGGCTTCTCTCCAGTGTGGATCATCTCATGTATTTTCAGATGTCCTGATCGACTGAATCTCTTGTCACAGTGTGAACACTTGTAAGGTTTTTCTCCAGTGTGAATTCTCTGGTGCAGTTTTAAATCTTTCCCTGTAATAAAAGTCTTCTCACACTCAAAGCACATGTACTCTCTCACACCAGTATGAGTTTTCTGATGTGTATATAAATATTGCAGACATGAAAAACTCTTTCCACACACAGAACATGAATGCGGCTTCTCCTTCGTATGAACTCTCAGGTGTGACTTCAGGTGTGATGTACTAAGAAATGTTTTCCCGCACTGATCACATGTGAACGGCTTCTCTCCAGTGTGGATCATCATGTGACTTCCAAGGTGTGTTGATCGGCTGAAACTATTCCCACATTGATCACATGTGAACGGCTTCTCTCTGGTGTGGATCCTCATGTGACTTTCAAGGTGTGTTGATTGGCTGAAACTATTCCCACATTGATCACATGTGAACGGCTTCTCTCCGGTGTGGATCCTCATGTGACTTTTAAGGTGTGTTGATCGGCTGAAACTCTTCCCACATTGATTGCATGTGAACGGCTTCTCTCCAGTGTGAATTCTCATGTGACATTCAAGACTTCGTTTGGATGTGAGACTCTTCCCACATTGATGGCATGTGAAGGGCTTCTCTCCAGTGTGAACTCTCATATGACGCTCAAGACTTTGTTTGCTTGAGAAATTCTTTCCACACTGATCACATGAGAACGGCTTCTCTCCAGTGTGAACTCTCATATGACGCTCAAGATCTTGTTTTGTTGAGAAACTCTTTCCACACTGAGTGCAGGTGAAAGATTTCTTTGCTCTTCTTTTCTTTAAAAAATTATTTTTAGTCTTTGGGCTAAAGGGTTTTCCTCCAGGTTTGACATGATGTTCCTCCTTCACTTCACTCAGTTCTTCTCTCTCCTCCTCCACTTCACTCAGTTCTTCTCTCTCCTCCTCCACTTCCATCGGGTCTGACATGAAAGAAAAACGAATTTTCAAAATAATCTAAATAATTCAAAGAGAGAAATATGAATGGAGATAAAAATGATCCCAGATGTAACGGACAACTGTTATAAAATATTACAATCATTTATGTATTTTTATAAATTAATTAAACGTCCCTGAAACATTCAATGAATGAGTTACACTGATCTTCCAGTTATTATTTTGTAAACATTATAGGCAAAAATTCCATGTTTCTGTAGTGAGAACTATTAAATATATTTGATCAATGACACAATTACATAACATGAAATGAACATTAAAATACACAATACTGCCATATTTTGACACCAACTTTTAGACTGATATATAGTAGTGCTGATATATCGTAATCGTGAAGCCTATGCGATTATATGACGCAAAATGCTGCGATTTTATATGAAATAAACAAATTAGGGCTGTTAACGCAATCCCGCTCTTATTTGTGCGAATGCTTTTAGCCATTCATGCGCTACAAGTCAAAAGAGAGCGCGCTGCCTGTAAATGTCCTGACTGTGACACACACGGATCCCGCACCGACACTCACAGAAAGACGCGCACCAGTATCGTGCGCACAGAAAGCAGCAGAATAGAGTTCTCTTTCGTGCTTGAACAAACAATAACACGTACAATTATGCCAAAATGTGTTTGTCGAGTACCTTCATAAAAGCAGTCTCATGATGGACGTAAAGAGTTGTGAGAGAATGATGCGCGCGTGAGATCTGTCTCTGTCAGCAGCGGCTGCTCTTAAAGGGCCAGCCGCCAATAAAGCTTCTGTCAGTAAAGTTAATAACGGAACAAAGGGAACGCCAAAGGATGAGGGTGCATGTGCGCATGTGCGTGTGTGAAGGGGTTCTTTTTTTTAGGCTATACTCTCTTGCAATTGAATGTAAATACGTTTACTTCTTAAAAACATCAAAGCTAAACATCATATCTAGTCAACCCGCATCACGACATCGCTACAAATACAGTATGGGATTAAAATCAGCGAACATCAATGTATAGGCTTAGGTTACCTTGTTTCAGCGACGCTTGGTTTTCGGTTCAGATGCTGAATCATTGAAGTCGTACTGTTGTGGTATGCCAGGTCTACTATGCAGTAGACGCATTGCACCTTGTTCTATTCCTTTTTAAGTACCGGTATGTAATGATCCCAAACTTTAGTTATTCTCTGCCGACGCCGTTTATGGACATCTTTACTCTCTGCCATCGCGCCAACTAAATTCTAAATGTATCACGCGCTATAGTATAGATCCGGATGGATTACTTTTGTGTAGGATGCATGCACATTTTGGGACTTGAAGGAGGTGGACCCCATTGCTTCACATTATATCCACTGAAGGGTCTAAGACATTTTCTAAAATAACTGGAAATGTGTTCGTCTGAAACAAGATTGACATATGCATCTCGAACGGCTTGAGGGTGAGTAATGCATGTGTTAAATATCATTTTTGGCCGAACTATCCCTTTAATGTAGTAAAATTAATATTACAATCAATTAACCTGTTTGTGCTGTTTGTACATTACAGTGCCTGGTGGTTCGAGAAAACACTCCCGGAAATAGGTTCCAAGGTGCAAACGATTATCAGTTATCTCTGTTATCTCTGCGCAAACCCGGAGCAACAGAGGACCAAGGTGGAGCAGGAGGGAGTGAGGAGCCCAACGGAGCCAGAGGGACGAAGGGACGAGGAGAAGTCAGATGAGTGTAGTCCCGAGGCAAGGGCTGGCCGACGAACGACCAAGACGGAGCCGGGGGGACGAGGGAGCCTGGCGGAGCTGGTGGACTGATGGGCCACGGTGGAGATGAGGGAGGTCTGAGCCAAGGTAGAGTTAATGGGCCGACATGGAGTCCTGGTCGCCGAGGCCGTAGGTGGACGACCATGATGGAGCTAAAGACTGGCAGACCCACGGGGACCCCACATCATTGATGGTGGAATAAGGGTGAGCTGAGGGGCTGACAGGAAGCAGTGGAGGTGTGGATGAGGAGATTATGATGGGGGTGGGAGAGGGAGGCTGGTTGGGAGTTCAGAAACAGGCTCAGGTTCTGGGACAGATTCAGACTTGGGAACAAACTCGGGCTCAGGCTCGGGAACAGATTCAGGCTCAGGAACAGATTCAGGCTCAGGAACAGATTCAGGCTCAGGAACAGATTCAGGCTCAGGAACAGATACAGGCTCATGAACGGATACAGGCTTGGGGACAGACTCAGGTTTGGGTATAGGAACAGTTCCTGGGGCAGGAACAGGTCTAGGGACAGGAACAGGCTCTAACGTGGCGGCTGCCATCCTGGCTGAGGACTCAGGCGGTGTGGCGTTGGCGGCCATCATGGGGAAGGCCGTATTAATGCTTAATGCACGGGCTTACCTGGGCTGACGCCCAGGGGCCTCCCAAGATCAGGGGCCTCCCAAGATCAGGGGCCTCCCCTGTTCAGGTTCATGATGAGCTGATAAGGTCATATTATTTTGAAACTTGTCAGGTTTTCTGTCAATCACTCTAATCACGTTACATGTCTGCTGATTGAGTGACCCCCCCCCCCCCCCCCCCCCCCCCCCCCCCCCCATAAGTCCCGTTCACACAGCCAGCGATTTTGTCACTGTATGTTGCTATAGTCTCTATACTGTGAAGTCGTTTGTGGGGGCGTTCGTGGGGCTGTCGCTCTAATGTTATTGGTAGACTGCTCGTTTGGCCACATCTATACAAAACACAATCACAAGTGATACAACTATATTATTTTTAATTTGACTAGGAATTAGGCTCAAAAGAAACAGTATGCTGTTGGGAGAGTGTTTTTGTATTACCACACAGCAGTGTTCAGTGGATTAAATAATTTACTAGATTAACGATCGATCAATCTACAAATTAAACTAACTCATACTGTCATAAATTACTAAAACGTCATCCGAATTTGACAAATAATCAATTTTCTTGTCCCTAATAGTCAACATAATGCAGGGGAAACTGTAAAATGAACTGCAGCAGTGCTAAACTTACATTTATAGTCCGAGTGTTGTAGTTTTATGATGCATGAATTAAACTCACTGAAGCCAAGTTTCCATCCACTTGTCAATCGAATTATCTGAAGTTCGGTAAAAAAACGGCTTTAAACCGAATAAAAACCTGTGCGTAATGACGTCACATGCTGTTTTGCGATCAAATTGGTATATCGAATTGATTTGAGACATTTTAGGTGTTTCCATTCATTTTCGCACTGAATCGCACAACATTCAAGCAAACATTTGCGAACAAAGTTTTGCCAGACAAAATGGATCGCGCCATCTACCAACAAATGATCAATATTGCACAAGTTATAGCCTGATAGTGCTTATGTGCCAGCTGACAGCGACATATGTAAGGGATAATGTATAGTGAGGCGGTTGTTAGCCTGAAGGGGTTGTATTCGCTATAACAACCGGCTCGCTATACATTATCCCGCTTATTACATGGCTACAACGATTGTAATGCTTCCGCTAAAGAAAATTGTCTGTTCCGTCTTTGAACTGTGTCCATGGCAACAGTGTGTTATACTTAGCAGCGGTCTGTTATAAAAAAATAACAGACCACATCCTACATTAGAATTCAACCAAGCCATGTAATAACTATGGCTATACTGTCCCAGTCGATTAGTCGATTAATTGGTCGATACGTTCTGGTTCGACCAAAATTCTGATTGGTCGATTTTTTGCCGTGTTCATCTCATCAGTTTTGCCGCGTTCACTTAATCAGTTTTGCCGCGCTCATTTCGTAGAAAGCACTAACTGCTAATGGGGGTGTTTTCAGAGTACCCTTGTTTCACAGGTAACAGTCTGTCTTTAGAACACCCCCCTTGTTTTCACCTTTTTTGGATTAGCCCAACCCAAGAGAGAACGATAAGTAGGCTATAGAAAGTTTGATGCTGAATATTATTTATTTAATTGTGAGAGCGTTTAATAGTCAGTCCTCTTCTAACATGTCAACAACAAAGAAATTGACAGTGTGGCAGCATTTTGTTAAAGGGGTCATATAATGCCATTTTTGTACAAGCTAATATGATTCTTTAGGGTCTAAATTAAAAGTTTGTAATATACTTTAATTAAAAATTCTCATTAGTATTGTAAGAAAACATTTATTTTACCTGGTCAAAAACAGCTCTGTTTTCAGCACGCCGTTTCAGTGCATATGACTTTAAATGATAATGAGCTTTGCTCACCCCGCCTCTCTGTGCTGTGCATACACCATTTGTAACTCAATAACACAATAACCATAACGCGCTGTTCAGTATAAACGTGGGATTATGAATTATATTGAGAACGTCATACATAGAAAACATGCCGTAATGTACCCTGAGTGTAAACCTTAGACTCATTCATTGTGAAGCGTGCAGCTAGCGATTTGCAAAGATTAATATATTAATATAAAGTTTTATAAAACGTTACACTCACTTCAGTTGTTCTAGAGGTTCAGCAGGAACATGAATATCTGGTGCCGATCCTTTTTTCATGAGCAGCTTCTTAGCAAATCCAGCTTTATACTGACCCTCGTTTATAAAGCAGTCTGGTGTGTGAAATGATTCGCGCAAACATGAAAGCATTGACGTTGCTCGTGGGGAATATTCCCTTCGAAAACACTCAGCCACTGCGTCTTCAGCGGTTCGGATTTAGGAACATTAAAATGACTGCTGTGTTATTGCACCCAAGAACAGAACACCACAATCGCTTAGACGCCATTCTGCTCATAGACAGTGCTCCAGCATATCAACAATGACCGCGCCGGTCCACGCCGCGCAGACTATGATTGACAGCTCCCTCATGAGCGAGGGCGGGTCTGTGTTGAAACTGTCCTGTCAATCAACAATCGTGGGAGGGGCGTGCGAGCTTGTGACGTCACAGGCTCGAACGGCTCGATTTGAGGCAGGGGAAAACATATAAGGAGATTAAAACAAAACCACTGGATGGATTTTTATTATTATATGATGGTTGTGTACAGACACTGCCAACACACATTTCAGTACAATCAACTTGTAAAAGTGCATGTACCATTATATGACCCCTTTAAAATTGATAACGGGAAAAAGGTGCAAAGTTTGCAAGCAAGTTTTCCACAGCTCGACGACAAACATGACATATCATCTAAAAGTGGTAAGCTCACTTGTCTGCGTTAGCTTGCTCTGTCTGTTTTGAGTAGGCTATATGAACATATCATAATTTGCATATTTCAATGTAAAGTGGACGTGCCTTTTGTGTTTATTAAGAGTAAAAAATGTAAGTTAATAGTCTATTCGTGTCTCAGCCGCAAAGCTGAGCTCCTATGTTCAGCCTCGCTCTGTGCGAGGACATGCAGAGCGGCTGAAATGATAGTGTCTGACAGTTATAACTTATTATTATAACATATGACAAAAAAAATAGTCTAAATTATGTAGGGCATTTTCCTCAACAGTTCTTGGGATGATATCACTAGTTGACAACATAGTACTATCTTCGGAAATCATAGGCTATGATATTACGCAGGTGCACGTGATGCAACGCTGTCAGAGCCGTCAGACTCGTGTGTCAGACTCATTTGGGTGCAAAATAATTAGGTAAAAAACGATTTAATATACTGCAAATAGTAGTTTTTTATGTTTATTTATAATTCATTTAGGTGGACAACAAGGCTACCAAGTACTGCGCACTTTGCGCAGCTAATAATTTAAAGTTTTTTTTTAGTAGAAAATTTCAGGACTTCAGTCGACCAAGATTTTCTTTGGTTGAGTACAGCCCAAGTAAGAACAAGCTATAATAAGAAAACAACGACGCTATCAACACATTGCTACGATGATGCAGATGCGCGTAAATTCAACGGAGACGCCTGTGGTGTGGGAACGACAGCGCACCAAACAGTTCTGGGAGATCGTGGTTCAGAGACACCTCACGGAAACCCTTTGGTTGAAGCATTTTTTTGCTTTGTCCACTTACATCTGTCTTTGTTGACACCCGCCATGAGTGCGCAAACAGAGCGGAAATACTGGGCGGAAATGAACTAAAACTTCTATGTTTTGTGGTGTGTTGCAACCATAAAATGACCTAAAACTTAATCGTGATTCATTATTTATTCGGCAAATAACGTTTCCATCAGCGTTTATCGCATAAGCGGTATATCGATCAAGATAAAATCCGATGAGACCGAACGTATTTCATTTGAGTCGATATTCATGAAATTCAATCGGATTTTACTGTTTCCATAAGGCATTTTTCATTCAATATCACTTAGTTCGGTTACAAACGTGTGGATGGAAACATAGCTTGAGACTGTCGACAGTTTCTTTTCCATGCATCATTTTTATTATATCCATGTTTGTGGTTAGTTACAGTCAAATCATATAAAACAGTGAAATCGCCCTCGAACTCTTCTGTCTTGCCTGCACTCGAGACGGTGACGGGAGCTGAGCTCCACTGAAAGGCTTATTTCCTATTGGTTGTCGCTGGCGAAAATCGCTTCTCATTTACATAAAGTTGAAATTTCTCAACTGTGATGTAGATTACCTAGATATTACACTTTTTTAAAATGAGACTCTATAAATCGAGGGGACGGGGGGACTACAAAACCTCTCAGCCCCGGGGCCTAACATTAGGTCAAGGCGGCTCTGATCGTGGCCGAGGGCTCAGGCGGTGAGGCGGCGGCCATCTCACTTCTTTATCCAGTATTGTTTGTGTTTGGCACACGGTCTCACATTGTTGACTCTTTTGTTAATACTTGTTTAATAAACCTTGGATTCATCTTCATATTCGTCTTTTGTGGATATCAGAGTTAAAGAATACCGGATCTTCAAAAATGGACCACCCTTCTAGAGCTTCTTCATGTCATGCCTGTCGAGTCCTCGGCAAAGATGGCCGCTGCCTCACCGCCTGAGCACTCGACAAAGATTTTTTAGATCCAGTTTTGCTCTAATGTTTATATATAAAAACATAAAAATATGGCTTTGATTGGCCCAATGTGGGCTCTCATGGCCATATACTGTACATTAATTAACTTACAAATATGTCCTATTTATGACTTCATATGTTTTAAAATGTAATACTATGTGTTTGTTCTTTTAGGAATTCCAGTGAAGAATAGCCTCACCTGGAGGGTATATATGTGATTTTTGTCTTCAGGCAGGATCAGCCGAATCTCTATCCTCCAGGATTTGGACTGAGGGCCTACACCAAATAACTTTTCTATACAACTAAACACAAATCATTGTAGCCCAGTTCCATCTGTTAATACTTCACAGAATAAAAATGCCCTCTGAGCCTTTCTAACACAACTCATTTACAGCTGATTCTTCACATGATTCTGCCTCATACAATTTTTCATGAAATAGCAAAGCAACAGCATTAAATTCCTATTTATCAGTTATTTCTTGACCATTAGAAAGTTTTAAATAATGAAAGTACTGAACTTTTTTTGTAGTCCAAAATATATATTCAGAAAAAAAGCTTTAGGGGCATCCATTTAATTTAAATGAGTGTAACAGGCTCTAATCAAAGCTCCTTTTCCTCTTTCTTCCAAAATATTCTTTAAGAGAAATGCATTTCTTTCAATATCTGTGAAAGATTAATCATCATTATTGCCTTGAAAGTTTGACTTTAGTATATGTTGTTCCAGTATCTTAATTTTCTCTATCTTAGCCCTTGACTCTGAAACCGGGGGAATATGTAAGATTTACTAGATTTCATGGGGTACCCAGATTTTACATTTCTTCAGCACCAAATAACACCTTTAAAACCATCTATGGTGTTTAAAATATGACATTTATTTATAGTGTTGTAAATGACTAATATTTCCATCACACATCTCCATAACCTTTACAAATCAAAGAAATTTGGCATTACCTTCAGGTTTTGAGCGCTGTTTGCTGGCTAGAAATTTCAGGGGGAGTCCGTGCCAAACTCAGTCTGGATTCGGGCGCTCTTGAGGCTCGATGGGATTATTGTCCAGGTTCAGATAATAGTTTTTGTTGTTGTTGTTGAAGAAAATCACTCTGAGACTTGTTATAGAGACATTTACGAATCACCACATTCAATTGTTTTGTTTTAATAACAAAGTACAGAATAAAAATCTACATACAAAATCTACGAGTAGTTTTCACCACCCTCGGCTTCCTGGAACCCTTCACAGATCTTTTGCAATTCTCGCTTCCCCATAACTGAACTTTTTCTGCTGACCTCTTCCTTCTGCAAGTCTCATAGCAACGGTTTTTACCTTCACACTTACTTCAATATATCATAGCAAAGCAGAAGTTATACATGTCTCGGTCTCTCCATATGCCCCTTGACCTACATGCACTAACAGCTAACTGCAGTTTTGTAAGCTCCATCTCTCTGAAGCAACAGGATAGATGTAAAATACGTTGCCTACACTCAAAAAAATGAACTTGGTTGGTGTCAATTTTACTAAATAATTTATTGTTCACTTTACTTAACAAACACAAGTAACTGCATAGAATTAATTTAACTTAGTAATTTCAACAAAAGACCGCGTATTGTCATCTTTACTTTAGAATTTTTTGTTCAGTCAACAAATCATTGTTCAGTGAAACGCACAAATACAAGAAAACCAAAACGGTATGTCCCTTTGCACACACCGTATGCAAATGCAGCAGCGCCAAAGACAGACAAACGTTGTTGTGAGAGGAGATGAAGACATTGGCGACTTAATTTGTGAGGTATGAATATTTTGCTTAAATCATGTTCCATCCTGAAAAATACTGCCAATAAAAGTTGTATTACTTCGAGATGTCAGTTTGTGTCAGATAATATACCTGTTTTTCATTGTAGATGAGATGAGATGAGATGAGATGAGCTGTGAAAGGCAGACGAACCAGATCGAATGTTTTGGCAACTTTGTAAGGTAATGTATTAATATTTTGAAATAATTTGACATCTCGATAAATGCTGTCAAAAAATAATAAACTGATGTAGCAAATAGTATTTGCACTTTACGTTATGGGTTTTTGTAGAAGTCTGGGAATGCAGGTTGAGTTTTCATTTTTCTTTCAGTGCATAAAATTATTATTATTATCATGGGCGTCAGTTTGGTTTGAAATGTGGTGGGGACAGAGACGCATTCGGAAGGGCATTTTCAAAAGTGCTGGGTACAATGACGCATTCATTCTTTTTTCTCTTTCGCGCAGGTCATGGTTTGAAAGACGATGTCCTGTAGCTTACTGATTGAAATAAATAAAAATGTATGATGTCCGACCAAAAATGTGATGGTACTTTGGGTTTAATTGGTCGTAAAATGAGATCTAATATAACGTTGTTAGTAGCGTGAATTTTTACGTGAATAAATACATAGATCCGCCTGCGTTGCATATGTGCATATGTGTTGTGATAGTCCAGTGGCAGAATTTTTGCCAAGCGTGTCGGAGGTTGAGGGTTCTAGTCCGCACTCGGTATAGTTTTTTTCCCTCATCAAAACCGATAATGTTTATCAGTGGTTGTATATCAAGAATCTTGATATACTTTATCACTGATAAACATTATCGGTTTTGATGAGGGAAAAAACAACTATACGAGTGCGGATTAGAACCCATAGAAGCAGGGACACGTTTGTGTGCATTTTGAATATTGATTTCTCTGGAACGAATAGAATCTCTGCAACGGATTGAAGCGCGCGTCCGAGTGAAGACAACACATTTACAGCAGTATCAGACTCACATTCTGACTAGAATATGAGTATGACGAAGTCAGGCTAGGGGACAATATCGACCCTGGCAAAAAGTGGTGGGGACATGTCCCACCCGTCCCCCCCGTAAATGACGCCTATGATTATTATTATTTTACTGTCTTGTCATTTCTTTCAGTGGATAAAATATGTTTAACTTAGTTATTTATATATTTTTAAATAATTGGCCGTGTCTTGTCATTTTAACTTTAGGTGTTTTTGTTCAGTCAACAAATCATAATTCAGTGAAACGCACAAGCACGAAAAACAAAACAAAACAGGTTGTCCCTTTGCACACGCCGTATGCAAATGCAGCAGCGCCAAAGCCAGACAGACGGACGTTGAGGAGACGATGACATTGGCGACTTGTGAGTTATGAATATTTTGTTTAAATCATTTGCCATCATGGGCGTAGGTTTGGTCTCAGCTTTGGTGGGGACATCCCCCCCCCCCCGGGAATTATTTTGTTGTAAGATAAGTAACAGTGCTTTAATGGCGATTTCCTTTGTCATTTCAGACTGCTGGCAATACAGAATATCACATAAGTGAATCTACTTCATCTCATTATATTGTATCCTGACCCCGATACACCATCCTGTATACTGTCAATAAAGAGCAAAAATACACTCTCAAACAATAAAAACCTGAGACTGTGTAATGCTGAACAACCAAACATTTTATTTAACATAAATTATTATGTACATTAGTATTTACACTAACAAAAAATACTGTCACAAGGAAGTACTTTCAGAACTTGTGGAGCAAAACAAATCTAAATAAATAAATATAATAACCTTTTTCTATTATAAACACTTTTTACCCTCCAGTACCTCTAACAAATACTCATACTCACACTCACGTTAATACCTGGGTGATACACACGTGTGATACACACATATCATAGTATGCATTCAACACATCATGTTTATATTTCAAAGCAATTTAAATATGAATGGGACATGGTTTTGTGGATTAACAAATCCATTATTATTATTATCCATTATTACAGTATTCTATTAATACTAAAATTGTATCTTCTATTCTATATCAAATTCTATTGATATATTCTATTCTTAAAAAAAAAGTACATTAGATTAAACTGGGAAGGGTCATAAAACTTGCATATTGTTATCCTAGGTTTACTGCTTCTATTGTTCTCAATTGTAAGTCGCTTTGGATAAAAAGTGTCTGCTAAATTAATGTAAATCTGTTGTGGTTTGATGCTGTCTTCCCTGCATACAAAATGGTTAATTAATTTGGTAGTCTATCCTGGCTAGCAAGTTTAACCCTCCTACCAGATATTGTTATTTGGATATTATCAATCAAATAATGATTCATTATATTTGAATAACCAACAGTGTTAACTTTTGCCTTTTTAACATTGCCAACATGTTTTTCCAGCACATGTGTCTAGCAAGTAGGCTACACTCACAATACATTACATAAACAGAATGTAGAAACGAAAAATGTCTCAGATGATCCACTGTTTATGACTGCAAGATTCTAAGTTAAGGTAGGCTAAAACATTCAGTGACTTAACGTAGCATTCTATCATGATCAGCGACTTCTATGAGTCTATCCGTGCTGCACACCCCTAATTAATGCTCCTAACCTTGAAAGATTGCAGAAGCTAGGTTTAACTGTAACAATATCCTGGGTAACCAGGATCACCAGTTAATACTATTTTCCACAGTAGAATCTGCATTTGAAAGCCTGGTCAGTCACTATTTGTGTGGCAAGTTATTTGTGCCTACTTACACTCTGCTTTATGAAAAAGCTTCGTATGTCCCCTTTCTTCTTCTTGGGTGACATAGCTGGTCTACAAAGTACAAAAAGGGACAAAAACCGGAATATTAAAATGTTTTACTCTGGCCTTTGTATGGCAGGCAGAGAGCCCTGGTAACTTACCGTCGGCGTCGTCACGCGCACACACACACACACGCACACACCACCCGCTCGCTGCCAGTGAGTGCAAGCATAAAAAGTAGTCCCGGCCCGCGCGTGTAGCCTGCCTGTCAGATACCCCGCCGCCAATCAAATTACGGCGTATCTTGTACTGTCGTCGTCCTGGACGTTGGAATCGATCCAAATAGCAGCGCAAATATCAAAATAGCAGTTCAAAGGAGCTTGCTAAATATTGGTGGGGACAAATTTGTCATCTCAAAATATTGATTGGGACTAGTACCTAGCGTCCCCCCCTAAACCTACGCCCTTGTTTGCCATCCTGAAAAATAATGCCCAAATAAAAGTAATATGTAGTACACTATATAAATTTATTACTTTAAAATGTCAGTTTATGTCATAAGCTGCGGTTACACGAAATTAATTCATTCCGATCGATCGTTCCATGTTTGCATGAACGCAAAATAAAGTAGCAACGTTAAGTTAATCTGATTGATGTGCGCGTTTATGTTGCATGTATCACATTGAAATTTATCTTTTCACGTGCGTAAAGGCCGCACAAACAGTTAAGTTACTCAGTCAGAAGCAAGCAACGTGCAGAACATAACTATCTGCCACATAATGAAAAATCCTAACAAAAGCTCTCGTTTATACAAGCTGTATATTCTTCTTTACTTTCAAAGCTATATGGTTAACTTTTCCCAGCCGATCTAGCAGGCGTTTTAAAACAAACACAAAAAAACCCAAATAGCCTAAAACCAATCCTAATAATATCATAGGCTGTATTGTAGGACCGCATAGGTTTAATTTCGTTTTGTTACATTATTTAGGCTATTTTCAAATGAGTAAGTGTACAAATAAAAACAAAAACCTATCAAGAAAACACAATCTATTGAGTCAGCATGATTAAGCCGTTAAAGATACTGCTTACGTCTTTTGCGCGCTCAAGTTCGATTTCAAATGTAGGCGCGCGGCGTGCGCGCTCATAATGGAAGCAACGCGGTGCGACACGCTCTTTTTTTTTCAAGTGCGTCCACGCCGCATCGAGATAAAAACATAAAACCCAAAACTAGTAGCGTTCTAACTGAATGAATACAGCTACCTATATCTTACTGAGCGCAAAGCAGCAGCGCAGCCAGCCACAGGTGCGAACCATAGACTGTGGTGCGAACCGAGTGTTCTACTATGTGTGTGCGTTAAACTGTGGCGCTGTTACAAAATAGCGTAAATTAAAGCATTTAAAGTTGGGGATAAAACATAGGCTAATTATATTTAGAATACAGTAATATATAACTGCTTATAAAGGAATAAATATCAAGGAGTAAATCATGGAAAATTTCTTTATATTGGTAAAAAAAAAAAAAAAAAAAAATGCAACTGGTCGACCAATAAGAATGTCAGTCGACCAAGACGGCATCGACCGATTAGTCGACTAAACGACTTAAGTTGACAGCCCTAGTTTACACTACTACCACTTACAATCCGAATGTAATTTCACTCGGATTGAGCTCAATCAGATTCATAGAGGTACGTGTTTACATGAAGGTTTATCCGATTGAGCTCTCAAAATGTGGTTACTTACAGATAATAAGTAATGTTACCCATGTAAACGCAACTAATGACTCTTTCTGCTTTTCTATTAATATATGTTTATTTTATTTTATTGTAGAGCTGTTGCTGATCTGTGAAAGGCAAACACACCCAGTTAAATAATCACTTTTGCGAATTAAGGTGATGTATAACTATTTTTCACATTTTTGACATCCTTATGACATCCTTGTTGGAGTCTGGTCATGCATTTTGAGTTTTTTTTTTTCTTTCTTTTTTTTTCTATGTAGTCTTTTTTCAATTGGAATCAGTTATGTGACATTTTCAAGACCATGTGGCAGTGTAAGGACTGTAAGATAACAGTGCAAACACGATCTCAATTGTTGAAGCATTACAGATTACTGCATGGCCATTTTGGTCGAAGCAATAATTTCCCATGTACTTATTCCAATTGCCCTTGCCGTTTTAAAACCTGGAATGCACTACACAGTCATTTAAGTCGATCACATACTAATAAGACTGCATGTGTAGCCACATTTAACTGTCATTTGTGTTCTCGCTGTGATATAGTGTCAGAACAGGAATACTTTTGTCATATCTACAAACACCTTAAAAATCATGAAACAGTGCGTTGCATGTTTGAGAATTGCTCTTTCCATACAAATGTGTATGGTACATTCAAGTCCCATAAAAATAGAAAGCACAATCCCTATTCTCTTCAAGATTTCAAACAAGGGGTCATCATAGAAAGTGGGGCTGAAATTTCCACTGATGAATTCAATGAGAATGAATTACCAGTTGAGGAGAATGTAGATGTTTCAAGTAATGTTGAAATTGGCACACAAGGACAAGATTTGAGCGAAAATTTGCATGTATTCTTCTAAAACTGGAAAATGATTTTCATGTTCCCAGCAATGCAATTGATGAACTTCTGACAGATTTACAGTACTTGCATTCTGCATCATTGCCCATATCAACTCAAGTTTTTCTTGAGACCTTTCAAAAACATGATCTCCATGTAGATCAGCAGGTTGTTCAAGAGCTTTTCAGTTCATTATCATTGCAGAACCCTCTGTTGAAATTGACATCACAGGATGGCCCTTTAGCCACTGCTTTCAAGCGCATGAAATATTACAGGGAAAATTTTGATGTCATTGATCCAGTGGAATACATTCTTCAGTCAGAAACAAACCGTTCTTTTCACTATGTGCCAATCTTAAAATCGATACAACAACTACTCAATCGGAAAGACATAATTAGTAAAGTCGTTGATGGTCATAACGAGCAACACAACATAAATGGGGAATTTTACAGATCTTTCAAAGATGGTCAGCACTTTCAACATAATGAGTTTTTCTCAGACAATGAGCTTAGACTATCTGTGTGTCTGTACATTGATGACTTTGAACTGTGCAACCCATTAGGTACCTCTCGCAAAAAGCACAAAATTTGTGCAGTTTATTGGACTTTAGGAAACTTGCCACCAGGTTGTAATTCTTCATTGTCCTCAATTTATCTAGCACTGTTATGCAAGAGTGATGACGTGAAGACCTTTGGCTATCAAAAACTTTTGGAACCTCTTGTGACTGATCTCATCACTTTAGAGCATCAAGGGGTGTTTGTCAGTCACCTGGGAGCTTTCCTTAAAGGTACAGTGCAATATGTTGCTGCAGACAGCCTCGGAGCACATTCTTTGGCTGGTTTTGTTGAGAGTTTTTCGGGGGAGTACTTTTGTAGGTTTTGCACTGCTACACGCACTGAAATTCAGGCAAAAGAGGTCAAAGATGGTGTTTTTCCTCTCAGATCTGAAGAGCAGCATGGTGTACATTTATCAGGTGCACGTACAAAAGGAGAACATTGTTGTGGTGTGAAGAATGTGTGCCCATTAGCTGAGAATCTGTCTTACTTTAAAGTCACTTCAGGCTTTCCCCCAGATGTTGCCCATGATCTCCTGGAGGGTATTGTACCTGTTGAATTGGCAGGGTGCTTTGAAATACTTCTAAAGAAGAAATATTTCACATTTGATTCTCTTAACAAACTGATTAAAGAATTTCCATTCAAGTGGGGAGATAAGACAAACCGTCCTCATGTGCTTCCACAGACATTTGTCCGGAAAAAAACAATTGGTGGAAATGCACACGAGAATTGGTGTTTGCTACGGCTATTACCTTTAATTGTTGGAAAACTTGTACCTGAAGATGAACCTGCCTGGGAAGTAATTCTACTCTTGAAAGACATCGTTGAACTTGCTGTATGTCCTGTGCATACTAACGAGTCTGTTGCATACTTTGAGAGTAAAATATCTGAACACCGAAATCGATACCAAGTACTCTTTCCAGAAAAAAGGCTATTGCCAAAGCATCACTTTCTGGAACATTATCCAGAAATGATTCGTCTGTATGGTCCACTTGTCTTGGTGTGGACAATGAGATTTGAAGCCAAGCACAGTTTTTTTAAACAGGTGGCTAGGCATACAAACTGCTTCAAAAATATCACAAAGACTTTGGCCAGGAAACATCAGCTCATGGTTGGTCAATTTATGCAGTCACCTAGCTGTGACATATCCTCTGTAGAGGTTACTCGTATTTCAACGGTCCCTGTTGATGTTCTTAATGAGGATGTTGCTCATACCTTTAATCAGAAATACCCAAATGCTGCTGCTATTAATTTAGCTCAGACAGTATTTTCTGATGGCATAAAGTACACAAAGGGCATGATCATTGTGCATGGAACAGTCAGTGGACTTCCAGAATTTGCTCAAATTATGCAGATATGTGTTCTGGATGATGGCATTGCTTTTATAGCAAGAAAGTTAGATTCCTGGTACAATCAACACTATCGCTCATTTGAACTTGAACCAACTCCTAGGGATGTTTCATTTATAGAGCTAGGTCAATTAGCAGATCGCTATCCTCTCTCTGATTACACTGTTGGATCTGTTCATATGGTTACATTGAAAAGGTACATACATGCTACTTAACTCATCTTTCTACCTTCAGAGTTTTGGATATAACAAAAACAATGAGTGCTTCAGCAAAGTTTCGGATTCTACTAGGAGACAATGACTCTGTGAAATTGACACTGCCCTCTGGAATTCCTAAGACCATTGAGGAGTTAAAAATGGAGACTAAGAAACAATGTGGAGTTACAGGGGATATCAGGCTGCAGTATCTAGACACTGACTTTGAAGATTATGTAAATCTTACCTCTACTGTGGACCTCCAAGACAAGGCAACAATCAAAGTACTCACACAAAGATCATTTGATGTCTGCTCTCCCTCCTCTGCTGACACTGATATACGCTCATCATCATCTTCATCGCCAACACCTTGCTCTTCAGTTACAGCATCACAGTCAGATTCGTCTGGCTCAGCATCTGAGTCAATGTCGTCTTCAACAATGCTGAGGAGTGAAACCTGGCCAACAAATTTTCCAATCCCTCAGTTTCCCTACGAGGTACAACTGGAACTGCAGAGAGCCCATGAGGAGTTCTTGCAAAATGGCACTTCACTAAAAATAGAATCCAAGCCTAAACTGAAGACAGAAATTCTGAAATCCTTGGCTGCAGAAATACTGAAGTACAAAGTTTACCCAAGGAGTGACGAGTTTGAAGATGTTGCGAAAGCACTGATTGCAAAGTATCCATGCCTAAAAGAAAAGGGATCTTCTGGTGGATTTTTCGGTTGGAAAGTCAGTTTACAATGGAAGATGGGGAACTACCGTCGTACCCTTAGAGCTGCTGGATGTCCAGAAATCAAGATAAATTCTTTAAAACGAAGACCAGATGGTGCATGCACGCATTCAATCCAGTTCAAGAAGCCTAAGAAAGCAGAAGTCAATTTCTATCCTGACTATCCGGCTGGAGAAGACAAAGAAAGTCTAGAGAAAGAGAGATTGGCTCTGCTGTCTGAAATCCAGAAAAAGGACAACCATCAAACAATTAAAGAGAAAATGGACAAAACGTTTGCTTACAGACGACATGAAGTCGTCCAAGACATGCCCTTCATTGCCGAATTCAAGAGCAGATGGCCAGCTCTATTTTGTGAAGATCAGGCAAGTTTGATAGAATTGCTGGGTTTGCTGTCAATAGTAACTAGCCTCTCTGATGTCACATTATGCTTTTTTTTGTATCTTGTCTATTTAGGCTAAATGTGGTTTTCTGTAGAATAATGAACAGTGCCATTCTTAAAATGTATATTAACCTTATGTCTTATTGTTATCTCTCTTAAATCTCTAGATGGCTATTGAGTTCACACGAATCACCACTCTTCCACTGATTCAAACATTCATGTCAAAACTGGATGGCTATGCTAACAAACTGGCCAGAGTCTTCAGGAAAAAAGGAGGAGCTGCAGGGCGCAAGATCAATGAATTGATGTCTGTCATTGACGAGGTTTGGGATGCATTGATTGTGAATTATTTCCATAAATGATTTATGTTAAATAAATATTTCATCCATAATTGCAAATTTGCTAATAATTTACATACCCTCAGGTCATCCAAGATGTATCTGAGTTTATTTCGTCATCTGAACAGAATTTACAATTTTTTTTAGTATTTCATTTCAGGCCTCCAGCTTAAACAATACACATGCATTTCCTCCAGTTTTTTGATGGTCCAAAATTCATCAAAATAATTTGCATGAATCCAGTTGACAAAGTTTTTGCTGTTAACAAAGCAATACGTCTAAGAAGCTGTGGGTTACAATGAATTTAAACATCCTTGGCTGTTCTAAATTTACTGTAATCAACGGCTTCACATGACTTATTGCTTTTAAAAAACGGTTAGCCAATAATTCATTTTATTCATAGAATATAAACACCAACAAAAATGTAATGATATTGATATTGACATATTTATTCTTTCCCGCAAATAATGTAGTGCAGTGCAAAGCATGCATGAAGATTGAGGTGATTATTACCATTTTTCTGGATATCAGCTTTAATTGTGCAAATGTTGAAGTATGTTCAAATAAGTAAGCACTCTTTGCTGGATGAGCGGTTTTTAACGCTGTACACATGCATTTTAATTGTGTGATGCCAGAGCCAAGGATGCAGCAACTCACAGAAGCAATGGTGCAGTAAGTAATCAGATCAATGGTGAATGGTTGTAAAGTAATTTAGAACAGCTTCAAACGCAGCTTAACTGATCAGAATCAAGGACCAGAACTAGCAGCTTTATAAAAAATATATTCTAATACACTATAAATGTATTGCTTTGTTTCTGAAAATAATCAATTTTGGTTCAGATTAACTTTTTGTTGACTGGATGTGTGGATATTTTGGATCCCCCGCTAAGTGTGCATTCTAAACCATCAAAACATCAAAACCATCAACTTGATTCCTGGATTGAAATAAAAAAATAATTCTGTTTTGAAGATGAAAGAAACTCAGATACATCTTGGATGGCTTGAGGGCGAGTAAATTATCAGCACAATTTAACTAAGTAAAATTTTCTCTCTCTTCAAAATCTTCTACAGGATGATACTGCCTCAACTCGGAGAGCTTGCGTTCTCAAAGCACTTTCTGTGTATCTCAATGAAGACAACGAGAAGCTCATGAAGGAATATATAGTAAGTTCTCCAATGAATTATTTCTTATCATAGAAAGTTCAGTATCTACTAGACTAGATATTAGTCTTGCCATGATGTCATAATTTTCATTCCGGTATGCTATCTAGGGGTAGGCGATATGGCAAAAAATCATATCATTGCAGCCAAACTAATTTCCCTATTTTAAAAACAAAGCCCTACAAGGTAACAAAAATAATGGCAGACATTTAGCCCAAAGTGGTGAAGATGACATTCAAAAAAGATATTAAATGAACAAATATAAAATTAAAACACTACATAGACTTTACTTTATAAATTATACACTGATTCTTGTTAAAGGGATAGTTCACTCTGAAATTAATTTTTGATATGTTTTAGCTTACCTCAAGGACTTCCAAGATGTAGGTGTCTTTGTTTCCACAGTATTTTCAATTTTGACATTTTTAGGTCAAACCGTTCTTGTCTGTCAGTCATATAATGCAGGTCTATGGTCACCACCTCAAAGAGCATGCACAGAGAAGTCCAAATTAAACATGATTTAATGACTCGTGAATTCAAGTACACATTGATGGCCTAAGACACGAAACGAGCGGTTTGTGTGAGAAAACGAACAGTATTTATATCGTTTTTACCTCTTGTTAAAAGCCATGTCCAACTGATCTGAATCAGATGTCCAACTGAACCGAACTGAACCATGTCCAACGTTCCGCCGGAAGTGATCGCTTACGCGTGTACGTCACTCGTTGTTTACACAGAGATTTCAGAAGTGTTACCTTTCACTGTGAAGATCTAAACATATGTAAAACTTCTGAAATCTCTGTGTAAACAACGAGTGACGTACACGCGTAAGCGATCACTTCCGGCGGAACGTTGGACATGGTTCAGTTCGGTTCAGTTGGACATCTGATTCAGATCAGTCTTAGGCCATCAATGTGTACTTCCATTTACGAGTCATTAAATCATGTTTAATTTGGACTTCTCTGTGCATGCTCTTTGAGGTGGTGACCATAGACCTGCATTATATGACTGACAGACAACAACGGTTTGACCCAAAAATGTCAAAATTGAAAATACTGTGGAAACAAAGACACCTATATCTTGGAGGTAATTATGAGGTAAGCTAAAACATATCAAAACTTAATTTCAAAGTGAACTATCCCTTTAAAGCTACTATTAAAGTTCTCAGTCAAGAGGAGTGAGTGATTTTCGCCTTGTGTGGTTTTTTTGTTTGTTGTATTAACATTGAAGGATATTTCTCCCAAAATGAAAATTGTTATCATTTATTCTCTCAAGTTGTTTTAAACCTGTATAATTGTCTTTCTTCTGTTGAAAATAAAAGTTATTTTGAAGAATATGACTAACGAAACTGTTGCTGGTCCCCAGTGACTTCCATTGTATAGTTTTTCCTACTCTAGAAGTCAATGGGGACCAGCAACTGTTTGGTTAGCCACATTCTTCAAAATATCTTCCTTTCTGTTCAGCACAAAAATAAATAAAAATAAAGGTTTGAAACAACTTTAGGGTGAGTAAATAATGAAAGAATTCGCATTTTTGGTTACCTATTCCTTGAAGGACTCTTTGCGAATCTTTGCATTCATTTTAGACATAACCAACTGTGTTTATGTAAACCTTGAGTGTATTTGACAGTATTAGCGCAATAAGACTCGAAAGATAACGTAGTCCAGTATCCAGGTGCTGTTTGTCAGGTTTTTAAAGCCTTTGAGCTCCGGGTGTACGCACTCAGAAAATGTTAGAACAGAGCATCAGTACGCAAATTAAATGTTTAACCGGTAAGTCTTTAAAGCACATGCAAATAATGAACCTTTGTGAACTGCAGTGTCCCGTGAGTGTTACACTACCTCTGCATTAACATGTGATGTGAATGTACGTCATGTTGTACAGAATGTTGGGACAGAGGCGCCAGAACTGCAACTGATAGAATGTACTTATAGTTGCATGATACTACGATATTTATTCAAAAGCAGATTGTGGAGACAATTTAATCGCCCATGATCAAAAATAATAATAAACTGGTATTGGTGCTGGTGGGACTCTGGGTTAATAGGTGGTGCTATTTGGTAATTTTCAGTGCACAATTGCAAACACAACATAAGGCAGTTTGGTTCTAAACTTTAAGTTGTATTTTTATTTAAACAAATATTAAAATAAAACATAAAACTACACACTTTCCTGTAGTTAGAATAAACAGAAAAGAGGGAGCATGTATGTGATCTAAAACAAATATAAAAAAAATTACGCTTGGCACATATTCAGTGTAGGATGCCCTTTAAGTGACTGTCATTTTTTAAAGCTATTCTATTCATTATGATATTAATCTAAGAAGTGTTGTTGTCAAAATAAGTTTCATGTTTTAAAACTGATTAACTTTTGTTGTTTGTTTTAGGACAATGACTTGGAGAAAGCTGAGAGAGACATGGCTAATACAGTCATTGGAATTTTCATTGTCAGAGCTGAAGGTGCAGGACCTGAACAACCACCATTGGATGTTGGGATCCTTGTTGAAGGAGTGAAAGTGCTTCAGCAGCTTGGAGATGTCACCAAGGCTTGTGCTCTCCTCTTGGGAGTAATATATAGCTTGAATCTGAGCTATCCATGTGATCTCAAGTACACATTTGAGTTTCTTCAAAAGGTGGTAATGGAACTTGATGCAAGCAAACTTTCCCACAAAATTCAGGTACTGAAAAACAAACTTATGGAATAATTAACTGTTGTTTAGTTTAATTCCAGTACAATGCTGCTTTTTGAAAAACAATATTGTTTTTGTGTTTATTTTTTTGTATAAAAAACATGGCAGAATATTCCTTTTGATAAGAGTTAAGTTCTGTAGCACGACACGAGTTGTCATGCTCACTTGTAGAATTTGTTGGGAAAAAAACAAGTTCGAGACTCGTTTGTATTGCAAATAAAAAAAACGATTTGTTTCTGAAAAATAGTTGTCTGATTATTTAATGTTTTTCTTGAACACTTGTATGGCTTGTAATTACAAAGCAACTGAAATCCTTAAATGTTTATTGCGAAGTAAATGTTCGTAAATTTAGCATAACATTAAGTATATTTAATAGTGACTTTAATAGGATCTCTTTAGTTCATACAATATAACATTATGTATATGTAATATTGACTTTACTAGGATTTCTTTAGTTCATACAACATAACATTATGTATATGTAATAGTGACTTAACTAGGATTTCTTTAGTTCATACAACATAACATTATGTATATGTAATAGTGACTTTACTAGGATTTCTTTAGTTCATACAACATAACATGTATATGTAATAGTGACTCTACTAGGATTTCTTTTGTTCATACAACATAACATGTATATGTAATTGTCACTTTACTAGGATTCCTTTAGTTCATACAACGTAACATGTATATGTAATAGTGACTTTACTAGGATTCCTTTAGTTCATTCAACATTTAAATTGTCAACTTTACACAGACTTTTTTAGTAAATCCAACTTACATTTTGTTTGTTGAGATTACTTAACAAAGCTATGTGGAACCCACTTGACGAAGTTTTTTTAAGTAAATCCAACGTTTTATTTTTTTGAGTGTATACCTATTCATACATATATGAGTTACACGGGGTAACTCATTAAAGGTAACTTGAGTTACGTAATCAGATTACTTTTTCAAGTAACTACACTGTTAGAAAAAAAAAGTGAAAAAACGGAAATATTCTGGCAGCTGGTGTGCCAGAAAATTTCTGTTAAAAAACGGAAAAATACTGTCTGGAAAAAAACTGTAAAAAAATGGTAATTTCTTATCCTATAATTATGGTTTATTACTGTTATTCTACACAAAAATAGCTTTCATTATCTGATATAATGTTAATTTACTGACCTATTGAAGTATTAATATCTGTTTTGTACCATTGGAATACACTGTCAACCAACAACCACAGTGGTGATAAGAGTCACATGATCATTCAAAGCTCATTCAGCGCTATCTCACGACCAATTCGTACAAGAGATTAAAAGGTGGCTAATTCGTACTTTCAACGTCCGACTTTTGTGAGAAAGACCTTGAAAAGACGTCTTTTGGACATCCTTTTGCTTAGTGGGGTGCGGCTCGAATGTTTACGCGCATTAAAACCATAGAAAACGCAGCATTTAAATACACATCTAGAATACGCTGATTTCACTTTTCGCTTTTAATAGGAGAGTCGCGAATGCGATGGCATAACTTGTGTTTAATGTAGAAATTAGTTATTCTAAAAATGTACATACATTTCTTTCATACTTTATATACAGTGACATTCATTTATAAATAAAATATATTTTTTTATATATAATTCAGAACGTAAAAAAAGAAGCAGGAACGAACTATATATTGGATATTAACATCCAGTAGTGTAAATCGCGGCAGCAGCTTCAGGTTGGTAGTCCAAGGCATTGTTGTCTATCTGTACTTCCGGGGTTCTTCCCACCGGAGCCTCGCTTTCGCTTTCAAAATGGCGGCTGCGTGAAATCAGCGTATTATAACATAACATTTTAAAATATCATTAATTTTAAATCATGAATTTAAAACTCATTGTGTAGTTCTATGACCCATTTACTTGATGCTTTATTTTTTATACCATCACTTTGCTTTTGGTTTTATTTTTATTAGCTATTTATAGGCGATATATATATTGATGCAGACAAAATTAAAATGCGGGACACTGCTTATAACGTGCGGGACGCAGGACAAAGCTTCAAATTTCGGGACTTGGTCACCCTAGTTACTCCACTCTTACATGTTTAACAGGGATTAATTTTCAACAATGGCAAAAGCCGTTTCAAATCACTTGCATGCTTTTCTGAGGCCAAAAAGTCTCCTGTGGGGGCCTTGGAATATATCTTTATACATGTTGGGGAAGCTTGGGGGACAAAATGTTGAAAACCACTGCTTTAATATGTTATCCTCAGGAAATACATTGTTTTATTGTATTCAATTATTTCCAAATGTCTAAAATATGAGAAGACAGAGTTTATAAAACCTTTAAAGAACCATACAGGGCCTTAACAGGTTCTTTGTATCGTTGAGGTGCTATATAGCACCTTAACTAAGAACCACCAAAGAACCATACTGGGCTGAACTGGTTCTTTTTATGGTTGTGGTGCTATATATCACCTCAACTACAAAGAACCACTAAAGAACCATACTGGGCTGAACTGGTTCTTTTTATGGTAGTGGTGCTAGCACCTCAACCACCACAAAGAACCACTGAAGAACCGCTGAAGAACCAAAATGTAATAGGGAAACATGAGACAGGAATGTGCCCATATTGTACGGAAACTGAAACTGTGAAGCATGTACTTTTGACATGTAGGCAGTACCTTGAAGAGAGAGAAAACATTAAAGTCGACATGAAACGGAAGTTGAGATTGTCATTTTTTTCAAAAAATAATGAAGTGCACAGATAAATCATTTATAATAAACACTACAATATTACATATAAAAAGAAGATTTGTCAAATTTGATTTCATGCCGACTTTAAGAGGGTAACATAGAAGTCTGTTATTTAACCTGTTGAAACTACCAGTAACACACTCTACAATAAAAGCAGTGATAGAATTTATTTTTAAAAAACACAGTTAGCAAGAAGACTTTAGTCTTATTGTTTATTTATTTTATTTTAATTTTATTTTATTTTCTATGGAGATTGAGTTGAGGTTGAAGCTAGAGGAGCTAAACACGTAGGGCCAGCTGAAAAAATTCTCTATTTTTTTTTACGTCCCAATGTGATCACACCTTATTCCAGTAGATGGCGGTAATGGACATAGATTGCAAACTGCCAATACAAGTCACAGAAGAAGAAGAAGAAGAAGAAGGCTGACCATTAAGAAACGCCCATTAGGAACTGCCTTCTCTCCACTTTAAGCATTCGCGCTTAGTCTCACTGTGAAAGCAGAAGCTCGGTATCTTTCACTCTCTCATACTCATACATATGTCCTATTTACGGTCTCTTTATCTGTGAACATCGTGTTAAAACCGTGTTTGTGATAAATACTTCATGACGTGTATCCGTGTATTTAGAGAACTCTCGTTGAAACTGGCGCTTTGAATCGTGATTCGCCTATCGCTTCATTCGCGCGTGTGTTTGTCCATGCAGGAGTGAGAGAGAAGGACTTCCGGTGTGTTTTTGCTCATTTTGCCTCGTACTACTCTTCTTTAAAGGTATGTTTGTGTTCTTAATGGTTATATAATTTGTGTTAAGTTTCAATGTGATTGAATACCAGTCTACGTTATAATATTTGTTTGACTAGCATCGTCAGTTACCATACACATAGGCAACAAGATAACAGTGTTTCACAAAATATAACTATGTAATATAACGGTGAATGCAAATAAAAATACTAATTATACTTGCAACACATCATCATATAAACACATCAAGAAAATGTGTGTAAATATTTTAGAATATACAGTCTTTTTGGTAATCATGCTGTGTCATTGAATAAGATGTTTGTTGCCTACATCATGTATAAGTTTATGTACGGTACATTCATGTCTTTTAGCATTCACACTTTCTGTGCGAATTTAGTCTCATACTAGCCTACTCCTCTTTAAAAGAGAATAAATGCCATCACTGCCATCACAATGATATCTGATACAATAGCATGAACACGACGGCACGATCAGATTAACTAAGGAATATGCCATTTATTCATTAAGGCGAGACACTACAGGTGAATAGGGTAAAACATTTAACTTACAGATACCACCATGAAACTTGATTACTCACATGAATAGGAGAAAAAAATATTGCATGTTTTCTGTAATTTTGTTTAAATATGCTAATCAGGCTATATCTAATTAAATGTGCACTAATTTGCATATATTATGCATATATTAGTGACGAATATTGACCATTGAAAAAAAAAAATCCAAATTATTTTTGCATTTTGTTGATATATTCAATGAAAAGACATTACCAGAGAGGATTATGAATATCTCCTTTTGTTACCCTGTAAATCAGAAAATACTGCCAATAGCCTTAAATAGATTTTCAGCCCTATTTTTAGGGATAAAATGTCATACAAATCAGGCCAAGAATGATATATCAACAAATCCCTCTGGACAAAGCTTCACAATATAGTTAGAATACGGCTGTAAAGTTTGGTGTGTGTGTAGGTGCTACAGACGTGGAACATCGTCACTAGGAGTGTGAGAAAAATCATTTTGAGAAAACGGCCTTTAAAGATTTTACGGCAAAATTCCACTAATTTCTATTGAAAGCCAAGAATTACAAAATATGCTTTAGGTCCAAGTAAAATCCATGTATCACACTGTTTAACATCCTAAACTCAGTATTGCTTCATCCATCACTGATCATAACATCCAAAACAACACATCAACAGTCCATCACACAGGTGGAGTGACAAAAGTAGAGTGACTCCAAGCCTCTCTCAATTCCAGAGACTGAAATTACATTTATAGTTTATTACTAACTGTTCATCCATATTATAAAACACAAATAGATGGAGGCCATAATCTATAATGCCACAAATGTGAGAGATAGGGAGAGGGAGAGGGGCTAGATGTAAGACAAGAGATGGAACGTTTCCCATTACTGCAAAAATATGTTTTCCCAATTTGGAATCTTCACTAAGAGATTTACACCTTGGAAAAATAGGCAAACGAATAAAACTTCCCAAAGTTAACACCAGAAAAGAAGCTGGAAGTTCTCCTAGGAGAGGAGACAGCAGCTCCACTGACAGCTAAATATGTGAGGGACTCACAACCACTTTAGGATCCCACAATTACAGATTTGTTTAGTATAGTAATTATATTATATACAAAAACTGAAATTGTTGTGTAATGTAATTGTTTTGTATATATAGCAGGGGTCCCCAACTAAATTGGCAAGAGGTCCACTAACCCGATCAGCCCAGTAAACGAGGGTCCGGACATGCAAAAACACCCGGCAAAATAAGTTCTTTCATTTTATTAAATTGTAACCATGTCAACAAATTGACAAAATCTTTGACAATAAAATCTTTATCTTTAAATGTATTCAACTGATTTTGTTGAAATTCATTCAAGTATTATTTCATTTTAGTGCGAATATTCAAATGTAAAACCTTTCAACATCAATAACAGCAACAGGAAGCATAAAAATAAAGACTAAAAGTCACAATCTTAATATATTAGGTGCAAATGATTTACCTTCATAACTATTAAAAGAAAAATGCATTCAGTGTTGTGAACAGCTGCTATTGCACATAAACTTGCAAACATTGCACTTCAAAAGTGCAAAAAGGGAACAAATAATGCACCTCATAATGCATTATATAAGTAAAAAAAATACACAATACTTCTATTAGTGCAACAAAATGACAATAAAACCTTTGACAATAAAATCTTTATCTTTAAATGTATTCAACTGATTTTGTTGAAATTCATTCAAGTATTATTTCATTTTAGTGCAAATATTCAAATGTAAAACCTTTCAACATCAATAACAGCAACAGTAACCATAAAAATAAAGACTGAAAGTCACAATCTTAATATATTAGGTGCAAATGATTTACCTTCATAACTACTCAAACAAAAATGCATTCAGTGTTGAGAACAGCTGCTATTTCACATAAACGTGCAAACATTGCACTTCAAAAGTGCAAAAGGGAACAAACAATGCACCTCATAATGCATTATATAAAAAAAATGTTAAACAATACTTCTATTAGTGCAACAAAAAATAAAGTAAACATTTTTGTAAACAAGCAAGTTTTTAAACTTAGCTCAGTGTGAGAAATTTGCATTGGCACTGGCAGCCAATCTCTTAAATCTGGGTAGGAATGGAGTCAAAGCAATTCTCAGACATCCATGCACATGCTCATTGGTCAGTTGTGAGCGGTACTTATTCTTAATGATGTTTAGCGTAGAGAAGGCTGACTCGCAGCTATAGGTAGAGCCAAACATTGTTAATGTGTACACAGCCACTTTGTTAAGTACAGGAAACTTTGCCTTTGGCACATTCTGCAGCCAAAATGTGACAGGGTCAAGAGGATTCACATTGCTCTCTTAAAAGCACACCGCGGAACTTTTGGCCACTAGTGGCGCTCGACCTGTAACTTTCACGTCTAGCGTCCCTAGAGGCCACAAGCTCCGCAGCAGTGTCGCAAAAGTCAACAAACAGTCAACCGGTCCGCCCATAGACAGTGGGTCAGCTTCCCGTGTCTTTAGATTGTGTGTGCTTGCAGTGTTTGAGGCGGGCAGCCTGGCCGCGCTCGATTCCCTTATAGCAGTCTGCTGAGAGAGAGCGAGCGGCTTAGTGCTAACATGTCTGTGAGTGAATGTGGGCGCGGGACGGCGGGCACATTTACTGCACTAAAAACACCGTCGGCCTGAGCTGACTGTAACTTATGTGTGTTGGTTTCGTTTTACAGAAACCGTGGGACATGTTGTGTGTAGTGTTTGTGGGCACTGAGTCGTGGGAACGTTCACTACATTTAATGTACATTTGACATGAGTCGATTTTATTTGTTCGAGCCCTGCACTGTGGCGGGCTGTGTTTGTGTGTAGAAATGAACAACACTCATTACACTCATAACACCATCGGCTGTGGCCGGAATACCAGAAAATACTACACTGCTTATATGATTTATCTGTGTCACCTTGGAAACGGCATTTGTGTGCAGGCAAGCGTTAGCATCGGTCGGGCACCCATCCTCCTCCTGTAGCTCACGCCAGCGAGCGAACGCTGGACCAATGGTGATCCTCGTCCTGGCTTTTCATTTGTCACTATGCCTTTTTCTTTTTTTTAGTGTCCTCTGACAAAACCTTTGCCTTCTTCCTTGTAGCTGTTGGTTCGGCCATGACGAAAACATACAGACGGCAATCAAACGCGAGTTGAGCACTCACGTCAGAATCTGAGGAAGTTGTGGGTGGTGGGGGAAGTGACGTATGCCGTAAAGCGGTCGAATTTTGTAGTTCTTTTTGTGCTCGGGTTCCTACCCGAACCCCGAAGTTACATAGTGCTAGGAAAAGCGATACAGACACCTTCAGGCTACGGCACACGTGTCATTCAACCTATTGTAAGTCGATGTACCATCTCAATGGGTTTTGGTAATATATTATAAAGGTTGAAAAGTTCCACAGTGTGCCTTTAACACTACATCAGCCTGTAAATCGAATAGCTCCATTTGAAGGGCCTACTGCCTCCTTTGAGAAAGAAATAACATTCTTAACAAAAAATGGACTCCTAACAAAGAGCATCAGCTGATCTCCCAATGCAAAGCCATCAAAGCGGGCCTTAAAGTTTTCAATCAACTTTTTGATAAAGTCAGAATGAGCAGTGACATTGATCTCCTGTATCTCCTTCATTGAAGGAAAATGTGTACAGTCCTGCTCAAGATCCATTTTCAGAATGTCCAGTTTCCTCTGAAAAGACTGGACTGCAGCCACCAAGTCACACACAGAATTGTCTTTCCCTTGAAGCTTCAGATTGAGGTTATTTAAATGCCCTGTGATGTCAACCAGAAAGGCCAGTGTGTCCATGTTACTTTCCTCTCCTAAAAAGTGCAAAAACACCTGAGCCTTGTGATTTTTTTTTTTTGTTGCGCAAGGAAATCTTTAATTTCTTTTCTTATCTTCCAAAAGCGAGCCAGCACTTTTCCTTTACTCAACCATCTGACATTGGAGTGCAAGAGCAGGTCATTGGCAGGAGCATCTACTTCTGCTAAAAACTCCCTGAGCAGACGATGCTGGTGAGCTGATGAAGCCCTGAGAAAGTTAACTAGTTTGGTGATGGTGTTCATAACTTCTGCGTGGTGCTCTGAAAGTGTGGAGCAGAGAACAGACATGTGGATAATGCAGTGATATGACGAGAGCTCTGGGTTGTCCTCTTTCAGTCGACTGACTGCACCTTTTTCTCTTCCCATCATAGACGGTGCCTCGTCAGTGGTGATGGAGACAACATTGTTTACATCGATTCTCCTCTGTGTCAGCATTTCCTTTATGGCCAAATATATGTCCTCTCCCCTGGTGTGCGTTTTTAAAGCTGTGACGCCTAAAATGTCCTCTACAAATGTTTTAGTCTCCTCATGATAGAATCGGACATACACCAAGAGCTGAGCGTTGTCACTTACGTCAGTTGATTCATCAGCAGCTAACGCAATGCACGGGACACTTTGGATGGCGCTGTCAAGCTGGGACTGCACATCTTCCGACAGTAGCTCAGCTCTTCTTGTTGTTGTTGTGGATGATAAAGGAATCTGACGAACCTTTTGTTTTAGCTGCTGTCCTTTACCCTCAAACAGCGTGTCTGCCAACGCCTCCATACATTCTTTCACCATTCCGGAGTCCGTAAAAGGCTTTTTATGTTTGCCCAATGTGTTTGCCTGTAATGACTACTGTTTTCGGCTTCTCTGAAAGAGTTTTACACGCATATCTTTCGACATTTTAAACCACCGCGGAAATGTCAGAGCGCGTCACGTGACTATTCTGAACGAATCACGTTGTCAGAAATTGGCATAGCCAATGAGATTGCGCATTTCAAGTTAAATCACCCATTTTACTTTCATGATTAGTTGCTGATAAAAAGGAAAAGACTATATTTGGATCCGACAGCAATGTACAGGAGAGAGAGAGCTTTCCAACGGTGTGTGTGATGCAGTGTTGGGGAAGTTACTTTTAAAAAGTAGTGTTACTCGTTACTTCTTTAAAAAAGTAATCCGTTACTTTACTTAGTTACCCCATATAGAAAGTAACTTTTTACGTTACTCGTTACTTTTACGTTACTTTTATGTTGCTTGACTTTGGGCAGAACCCAATATCTGTTCCTAAATGTGTAGGCCTAGATAAAGTTATACTATGCATAATGCCATATATAATGCCATAAATGCATAATGCATTTATCAAAAATTTAATATTTATGAAGAAATGCCGGTTAATGGATAGGCATATGCATGGGCGGCACTAGGGAGGGGCTAGAAAGAAAGCCCCCAAGAAAGACTAAAGCACCCCGTTAGCACCCCCAAAAATCATTTCTGGAAGTAATTATATTCAGGCTGTATTCTATGGAAGTCCTGAACCGCATGGTGAAGAAAAAAAAAGAAAACTTATCTTGTTATTTAGACATAATAAGGGGACATTCTAATCTGCATTAAGCCAAATTAAGCGTTCTTATAATGGTTTTCTAAGGGAGGAAAATGCTTAACGTGTAAGTAAACGCGTTGCGTTCATATTCTGGGTTCATCTGATTTTTTGTACATAGTATAGCCTACTTTATTATGATTTTAGTATCATAATGATTAATAAATGCACGCACAATTATCCGTGAACTTGATAAATGTTGCAGATATGTTTTACTATGCACCTAAACAAATACCTTTCAACTTATGTGCAAAATTCAGAATTAAATGAATGTGCAGCAATATACAAATATAGAGTCTGTAGGCCTACTATAGCCTATGTGTTGTAGCCATTAAATAAGCGCATTTAGTTTTATATTTGTTAAAATATTATAATGGGGTTTTTTTTCATCTATGCTGATTATGAAAAGTGAACAGCGCGAGTAAGATGGATGCACAATATATCGGGAGACATTGAGTCAATCAGACATGATTTTGACCACTTCATTAAGTTTTGTTTTGAAGAAAGCCTTTCTTTAAAGCGAATTTCGTTTTGTATAAATTGTATCTTAATTTTAATCAATTTTTTATCAACCAAATGCCTGGATTTAATAAATAAGAAGCAAATATAGGAGACAATATAATCATGGAAGCGCCGGCGAAGATTTTTTTCAGCACAAGTCTGAAAGAAGACATGTTATTGAAGACAAATAGCCCAAAATCTCAAAATTGACCAGTGAAAAAAAACAATACAATACATCAATTCAATTGTACGATCATCTCAATGTAGCGTGAGTAATAGTCTGTTGCTACCAAATACTGTTTACCTTCAATCTCAAATAAATCAGCGGCTATCTTCTGCCAAGCTCCTATTGGCAGTGGTGTGGTGATCAGTGGCTCTTTTCTTTGAGTTGGTTTGTTTTTGATGCAAAACTCACATGCTTTTATAAGCTCTGCAATGTCTCTCCCGACACCTGGCCACCACACTGAAATGTTAGCCCTTTTCCGGCACTTTGTGAGTCCCTGATGACCCGCGTGTATTTGTGACAGCACAGTCTTTTGCATTGAAAGAGGAACAACAATGCGGTCATCATGCAGCAAGAGTCCATTGACTTCAGACAGGTTGATACTTGAGCAGGTTGTGTGGCAGGCAGGACAAATCTGAGGGCCAGCCATTACTTGTGTAACGAATCACCGTTTGAAGAATGTTGTCGTTGCTTGTAGCTTCTCTTATTGCATTAAGTCTGTCTTTGGTGATTGGTCTAGTTCCAATCACTGCCTGAACATATGCTTTGACATCATGCTCTGTGTCTGACACTGTACTGCCCTGCAGGGGGTTGCGAGACAGGGTGTCAGCGACAACGAGTACGTTTTCCTGGTACGTGAACCGCTTCTGCGTTAAACTTCATTAGACGCATCAATAACCTCTGACACCTAACAGGTGCTTTATCCAGATCGTAGCTGTTGATAAGTGGAACCAGAGGTTTGTGGTCGGTCTCAAGCACGAACCTGTCCATACCTTGTAAGTACCTCCCGAAACGCTCGCATGCCCACACACTGGCAAGGCATTCCTTTTCTATCTAGGAGTACCTACGCTCAGTCTCTGTCAGTGTCCTTGAACAAAAGGCAACTGGTCGGAGTCCGTCACTGTGTTCTTGGTAGAGTGCGCCGCCTAGGCCATAACCACTTGCATCTGCGCTTACCACTGTTGACTTTGCTGTGTCACAGGGGTGCCCAATCCTGCTCCTGGCGATCGACTGTCCTGCACAGTTCATCTCCAACCCTAATCAAACACACCTGAAGCAACCAATTAAGGTCTTCAGAGCACGTCAGGATCACTAGAAAATTAAAGGCAGGTGTGTTTGATTAGGGTTGGAGATGAACTGTGCAGGACAGTCGATCGCCAGGAGCAGGATTGGGCACCCCTGCTGTGTCATAATATGCCAGTACAGGTGCTGAGGTTAGCATGCCTTTTATCTTTTAGAAGGCTTGCTCTTGTGCTTCTCCCCATGTCCACACTGTGTCACTCTTCAATAGGCTGTTTATAGGGTGTAGGGCTGTCGCGGTGAAGGAATTTCCCTTGCGGTAATTTTGAGTGGCTCAATAGCGCGATATGCGGTATTACCGCTATTTATTTATATTTATTTGTTGCTATATAAATACATGTTATGATGTGGTCAGCATACACAAAAACAATGTAACCAATGTAACCGAAACTAAACAGCGTCTCTGCGCATTGAAAGGCTGTCACTCAGCGCGCACATTGCTACGCCAACGACCTGTCTTTGAGTGAGTCATTAAACGAAAACGTTCAAAAAAGCTGATTCCTTAAATGATAGATGTAATGAAACAAGGTGTTAATTATTTTTTAACTTTGAGCTCCACTTTTCAAGGCTCAGCTGGCCAGCAATGCTTCGCTTTTGGGCAACGCTGAAGCAATTCTTCACTTAATAGAGACCAATGGCAGTGATTCAATGCGTGACTCGCTGCTTTTTCCCCACGGCTTCCTCGCGCTGTGTAATGCTGACCAGCGCTGACGCCATTCATGGTAAATACCCTTACACGTTAAAACGATGATACGACAAAGATTTCGCTTTTCTTGGAAACGGCAACCTTTTCACGAATATACTTGACTTGACTTCAAAGACAGACGCAGGTAATCGCACGCGCTCAGGCGATCTCATTCACTGTCTGTTTAGGCTTAAGTCCAAATCCACGAAGCCTCTGTACAAATCACCATGATAAACAGTCTTGTTACCATTATTAACTTATTTAACATTCAATACACATGGTACGAACTACGAAGGGTGGCCTTATGAAAAAAGAAAACACGGTTCGCGGTTGCTGCGGTTACTTGCATTCCTCTGCAGTTGGCCTGTCAGTAGCGCGGTACTGCAATATTGCGGTTATCGCGACAGCCCTAATAGGGTGCATGACAGTGAAGAGAGAAGAGATCATTATGTTCGTTGGGCTGGGGAGTTCCGCAATGGCTCTGACTTTCTCAGTGTCCGGTTTAATGCCATTCTTCCCAATGATGTGTCCAAAATAGTAAATCTCAGGTTTCCTGAATTGACATTTGTCCTTGTTTATTTTCAGTCCTGAAGCTCTAATTGTTTTCATCACCGCTTGTAGGTTCTGGTCGTTTTCTTCCTTGTCATTGCCAAAGATCAGAATGTCATTCATGACAACTTCTGTGCCCGTGTGATCTCTCAGAAGTGAGCTCATTTTCTGCTGAAATATTTCCGGTGCAGATGTAATGCCGAAAGGAAGGCGACGGAAACAGAAGCGGCCCACTGGAGTAATAAAGGTTGTTAGTTTCCTGCTGCTCTCATCAAGTGGGATCTGCCAAAACCCACTTGAGCCCACAACGTCCACTGTGGAGAACACTGTTGCTCCTGACAGTTTTGGTGCAATATCCTCTAGCGTGGGCAGGATGAACCGTTCTCTTTTCACAGCTTTATTCAGTTTGGTAAGATCCACACAGATCCGAGGTTTCTTGTTCTTTTTAATCACTGGCACCATAGGAGCACACCGGTCCATGGCTTCCTTTACTTCTTCTATGATGCCAAGAGACTGCATTCGCTTCAGTTCCTCCTCCACTTGAGGTAGGATTGGAAATGGGATGCGTCGTGGGGTTACAATGCTGCTTGGCGTCCGGCCTAAGCTCTATTTTGACTGGCTCACAATTTGACAGTCCAATGTTCCCAAATACATCATCGTATGACTCGAGTCCATTTACTCTGCGCACTAGTAGGGTTGTGCCGATAGACGATATCATCGTCCATCGTGAGACATCACGATGTTAAGCCAGCATCGCGATTCCCCCCCCCCCCCCATGTTTCCATGGTGACGCGTCATGCTTGGCACGTGATTCACCACAGCCAAAATAGCGCTGTATGACAGATGTAACGTTAGCGCTTTTATTTCTAAATATTAACAAACCTGATTACCATGTCATCAACTATCTTCTCTCCGATTTTCAAATACGTGTAAGTGAGTTTTTTTTGTTGTTTAAAAAACCTTTATAAATTTTGATCTGTACCGCGAGATGGGCGCCGTAATGTTTGTTCAGACCGCAGTTCAGAGATTCATGTCTATTGGGTTTATTACAGCACGTGAATTCATCAGTTTCTCCCGAAATGCATGGCCGGTGAACTGGGAGAAGAATATAGTTATTTTTATAGTTACTTACACTGTGTGTCTGATATGAATGAAATCCGTCGGCAAATATATTTGAATGGGTTGTAATTGCTGCTTCCATAGACACCATTGTGTATTTTACAAACTATAAATGTATTGTTTTGCTAAATGATATGCATTTAAATGTCTGAAACCTAAAATAAACATTATGTGGTTAAAAACACTGAATAGTTGTGATATAATATGACAAGCGCTGAGCACGTCCGTCTCTGGCTCAGTGCAGCCACAGCGCGAAAGCACAGTTTGAATCTGGCAGTTCTGTCACGTCACTGTACATTCGCTGCTCAGTGCTCAGCTGCTGCAGAGCGTGCCGACATCAAAATTGCTGATGAGATGTAGAGGAAAATATCTCCGCGTTGTGCCTACGCCTCTTAGCTGTTCTAAATCCACTGTAAAACACGGCTTTGCGGGGCTTATTGCTTAAGTGAAAAATTAGAATGTTAGCCCCGCCCCTCCTCCCGATATCATCGTCCATCGCGATGTTTCACTGTACACATCGTCTGATGCCAAATTGGTAGACATCGCACAACCCTACGCACTAGTCCCATTTTGATTGCAGTTTTCCGTCCAAGTAAGTTTGTTGTGAAGGGGCCTGACATAACATACATCCAAAATGGGAAAGTCTGTCCATGTTTTTCACAGTGAGTCATAAACTTGCCTTTACATATTAGCTTTCCACCTGGGCTTGTGAAGGTTGATTTTGTCTTCACCAGGAGAGGGCGCTGTTGCAGGGATGAATATGTTTCCTCAGGAATCACCGTTACATCCGCGCCTGTATCAATCCGGAACATAACAGTTGTGCCATTGATTTGTAGGTCTTCATACCATTTGTCCTCATCACCTTCACTGCCATCAGCAACAGCCCCGAGAAACCATGCACTGCCCTCATCACTGTCACCGTCAGTAGTTTTAATTGCATTCACATTCTTAGTAGGGCCGGGACTTTAACGCGTTAATTAAGATTAATTAATTACACACTTTAACGCGTTAATTAATTACACAAATTATTTTTAAGCGCACTTATTTTTGCACCGCGGAACGTTTCTCACTGGATGAGTTTCGGCGGACCGATTATACTGGCGCACCAACTAGCGTTCATGACGAAGAAGCTGACGAGATCGCTTTGGTTGGCCGGTGGCTGGGAAATGTTGTTACAAAAAACGAACGGATGGACGCGTCGATAAGAGCATGGTTGTGTGCAAGCTATGCAACAAGGAATTCGCTATTGCTATTAGTGTAGTGTAGCAATATGCAATTTTGTTGCAATATGCTATTGCGACACTTAATGGCTATTTTGGCTATTAGTGTAGTGCTATTAGTGTAGTGTAGCAATATGCTATTTGGTTGCAATATGCTATTGCTACACTTAATGGCAAAAATTGCACTGGTCTGCTGGACTTGGTTGAACAAAAATAAACAATATTTTGTTGCTTAAGCTTATGTATGCAGTCATTATTCAATGGTATACTAAAAATCCATGTGAAAAAATTACTTCTCACAGTTCTTTTATATGCGATAAATATTTATGCGATTAAAATGCGATTAATTTCGATTAATTAATTACAAAGCCTCTAATTAATTAGATTTTTTTTTTTTAATCGAGTCCCGGCCCTAATTCTTAGTTTTACACAGTGCTTCAAAATGTCCCGTTTTATTGCATTTACCTGTAGCTTGACATGCACCGTAATCATGCTGTCTCCCACATCTTGTGCACATTTTCATTGTTTGATGTGTCACGTTCTTGAAATGTTCATCTTTGTTTTTGGCATACTGCTTAGGCTGCTTGTACTTGCGTGCATTAACGGCACCCACCTCAACATTTGTTGCGCTGGCGTTTTGTGCTTTAATAAGCTCCGACTGTCGCGCAATACTGAATGCCTTCTCCAATGTCAAATCCGGTTCGAGTTGTAACTTTTGCGACACTTCTCCATCTGCGATGCCAATTACAATGCGCTCCCTTATCTGTTCGTCTTTCGTTGCTCAAACTCTCCCCATGGAGCTGTGAGCGTTTGTGGAAACAGGCACGTTCATGTATCGTATTCCGCTTTGGCACAAAATGTTCATCAAACTTTTTCAAAACCTCTTCATAATAGTGCTGAACATCATCCGGAAATGTAAAGGTGCTAAAGATAGGTTCCGACTCTTTCCCCATTGCGTATAACAGCGTATTCACTTGTATATCGTCGTCTTCTTGGTTTAGCTTAGTTGCTATCCGAAAACGGGAAAAACGCTGTCTCCAGATCGGCCACGCCGAAGGCTGGGTGAAGTCAAATGATTCAGGAGACTGAAACTTAGCCATCTCGTTGCTTCTATCTTGTTCACAGGGCGAAAGGTCCCACTTCTGACACCATGTCATGAATTCACAGATTCCTGGAAGTAGTCTTCAACGATTTATTAACAGGATTTATCAAGAGCAGAGAACAGACACGTCAAGTATTTATCAACAATATTACAACTGCCCGAGAGCCGGTCATCTGCTGTAAAACAAGCAGAGCTAAACAATACAAAAACCACCAGCGCCTCCTAGTGGAGCTTACTGCAATAATCATTTAAATCACATCACATCTATGAAATGGGACACAAGAAACACTAGATCAAGTGAATTTCACTGCAAGAAAGAACACAAATGTTTACAGTAAAGCAGAGTAGATTGTAAAATTTGTACATTTTGGACAATTATTAAAACTACTCACAAACTTTCGGTCAATATTAGGGCTGTCAACGAATATTCTAAATTCGAATATATATTCGAATAGTTTTAAAAAACAGAAATTCGAAGGTGAAAATTAATATTCGAATCATGTGGAAAAACACACCCGCGGTAGCAGAGGCGCGGCTGTCTGCTTTGCGAGTGGCAACATTCTGAAGCTTAAAATGTAAAACGCATTTTCCAGCTGCACAGCTAGCACAGTGAGTGTCTGGCTCACTCATTGGCTGTGCTGCGTCAACTGCACATCCAATGGCACGGGCGCCTCCAACGTGTGCGCCAATGAGCTAGCATTACATCAGACACGTCAGAGCCCGCCAATGGGGGCGTGGCCAGAGCCCTCGAAATAGCCATAGTAGCAGGCTAGCAGCAGTTTACCACAGCACAGCACGCTCGGAGCGTTTAATGTCGGTTCTATATACTGTAAAACTTCAATTAATATTAATAATATTTGTTTCAATCACCGAATGAAGCCTGCTATATTTAGGACAAGAGTCGCAACCTTAAATTGCTTGCACAAAACTCTTGATCAGCACTCAACATTTGTTTATTGTTGTTCATTTAAACCGTTATGCGCAGAGAGCGTGAGGGCGAAAGAGAGAGAGAGAGAGTGCCTGCGAGTGCGAGCGAGAGTAAGGTCTGCGGTCTTGGCCATTAGTTGATTTACTTGGTTTTGTGTAAGTTAATACGTTGTCAAATATGTTTAAACTTAAACTACCTATACGAGTAGTTGTGTCTCTTTGTATTAATTTGTCCTGTTATGAACGTAATGCGCGCCATTGACAAAATGCGCAACCAGATGTTCGAATAGGTCGAATATATGTGTGTTTTTTAGAGGGAATATTCGAACGTCATTTTTGAGCAATTTTGACAGCCCTAGTCAATATTCTGATAACATCGTACAAATTGTAAACCATATGTTGTAAAATAAAAAAAAGTTAAAATATTTAGATTTAGTTTGGCCTGATCTTGACAATAAATATGAAACCTCCCTTTACAGACCATTTGTTGAAAATAAACCCAGAACATTTTCACATGCATGTGAAGTCAATGGAAGAAGTTCAGTGTCAACGGCCCTTAATTAAAACGTTTTAGTAGTTAAATATCAATCTAAAAGTTGGTGTCAAAATATGGTAGTATTGTGTATTTTAATGTTTATACGTTAGATAAGTGTCATTGATCAAACATATTTAATAGTTCTCACTACAGAAACATGGGATTTGTGGAAAAAATAACTAAAAGATCAGTGTATATCATTCATGGAAAGTTTCAGGGACGTATAATTAATTTATAAAAAATACATAGTGTATTTTTTTTATAGAAGTTGTCTGTTACATCTGGGATAATTTTAATCATCATTAACTCCATATTTCTCTTATTGAACTTTTGATTATTTAGAAAATCTTAAAATGAGTTTCTTTCATGTCAGATCTGATGGAAGAGAGCGAGGAGAGTGAAGAACTGAGTGAAGTGAAGGAGGAGAGAGAAGAACTGAGTGAAGTGGAGAAGGAACATCATGTCCAACCTGGAGGAAAACCCTTGAGTCGCTCAAAAACTAAAAATAATTTTTTAAAGAAACGAAGAGCCAAGAAATCTTTCAACTGCAGTCAGTGTGGAAAGAGTGTCGACACCAAACAACATCTTGATGTTCACATGAGGATCCACACCGGAGAGAAGCCGTTCACATGTGATCAGTGCGGGAAGAGTTTCAGTCTATCAGCAAACCTTAATATTCACATGAGGATCCACACCGGAGAGAAGCCGTTCACATGTGATCAGTGCGGAAAAACATTTCTTAGTGCATCAGAGCTGAAGAGACACCTGAGAGTTCACACAAAGGAGAAGCCGTATTCATGTTCTGTGTGTGGAAAGAGTTTTTCACGGCTGCATCATTTACATGGACATGAGAAAATACACACTGGTGTGAGAGAGTACATGTGCTTTGAGTGTGAGAAGACTTTTACTACAGCAAAGGATTTAAAACTGCACCAGAGAATTCACACTGGAGAAAAACCTTACAAGTGTTCACACTGTGACAAGAGATTCAGTTCCTCATCACATCTGAAAACACATGAGAGGATCCACACTGGAGAAAAACCTTACAAGTGTTCACACTGTGACAAGAGATTCAGTTCCTCATCATCTCTGAAAACACATGAGTGGATCCACACTGGAGAAAAACCTTACAAGTGTTCACACTGTGACAAGAGATTCAGTCGGTCATCACATCTGAAAACACATGAGAGGATCCACACTGGAGAAAAACCATACAAGTGTTCACACTGTGACAAGAGATTCAGTGTGTCATCACATCTGAAAAAACATGAGAGGATCCACACATAGGCGCCGATTTATGTTGTCCTCCGTGGGTGCTGATGGGCGCATATCCTTTAAAAAAAAAAAGTTGTCAAAAAATGTTTGCATTTCAGAACCTTAGGAAATGAACAGCGGCAGACACGAACACACACCTATTTACTTGGTAATAAAGCCGTATCTTTCAACGCAGGACATCACCACTTCTCACAAATACAGACAGGATTGGAGATGAAAAGTTTAACTGACACGTAACCGCGATCAGCTTCGTGGGAAATTAAGAATCAATGTCACACATGTCCACACAGTAAAAATTTGATTTGTTGACTCACCATTGTGGTTAATTCTTCAGGAGGAACTTGTCTCTCCGTACAGCAGTGCGCTTGATGAAATTATCAGCGATGATGTCCAGGTCCTGCTGAAGAGCCACTTCTTTGTGAGAGTTCATTATAACAATGTGATTTAGTCAGGCTTGTCCCATTGTTGACCGTAGATACGTTTTCAGTCGGCGCATCCCAGAAAATGACCTCTCTGAGCAGCAAGATGTTACAGGGACAGTCAGAGCCAGTTTCAAAAGCTTTGTGACTTCTGGTAGTAACGTTCTCAAGTGCTTGCCTCCATCTCCTTTCATGAAGTCATATACATCTTGAAAAGTTGCAAGATGAACACCTTTCTGTTTTTCCAAGTCCAAACACATGTCTCTATGCAATGTCAGCCTGCTTCCATCCATATCATCCCCATAGAACTGAATAATGTCTTTACAGTCGGCCTTCCCGGTTACAAAATCTTCAACATCGTGTTTTGAAGTGCAACATTGACTGTTTCCATGCGAGAGAAGAATTTCAGCATGAGTTTCAAGGAGAAAAAAGTGCTAAAATTTAGCAGGTGCGTTAGAAGACCGTTTGCTTTCCCTCCTTCCTCTCCCCTTTCTTTTTCAGACAGGTCCTCCAGAAATTCCAGCAGCACACTGTAGTTGGATGCAATGGATTGTAACGAGGCCGTTTTCAAGGTCCATCTGGTAGGGCACAGAGGTCTAAGAGATGAAGATTTGTCGTCTTGAAAACTCCTGGAACCAGGCGCTTTGGTGAATTTCTGATGAGCGTGACCAGGTCACGTATATATTTGTCAAAAAGTTGCGACATGCAGGAATGTTTTCGGGAGACATCATGCACAACCAAATTCACAACATGTACGGTGCAATGGATGTACTGTGCTCGAGGCTCCAGCGCCTGCATGCGAGCCTGCAGACCTGTTCGAATACCGGACACATTTGATGCGCCGTCATAGCACTGTCCTCTGCATTTATTGACTGGCAGGGCGAATCTCATCAGAAGAACGTCTTTTAAAAGCTGAAAAAGTGTGTCTGCTGTTGTTTTTGATGTCTCATAAAATCCTAACTGTACGTTCACAACGCCACCGACTTGAGCTTCCAAAGCTACCGGAAGTCATTCATTTTCAATGGAAGCTGGCTTTTCTCAGCTGCAAGGAGCGTCAAATCCATCGGCGTCGTGTTTTGGGCGTTTTGAGCGTCAATCAGAAAGTTGAAAGAAGCTCAACTTTATGGTAATGAGCTATGACGCGGTTCAGCGGCAAGCAGCGGCAAAACGCCAGCAACCAATCGGAATATAGACGTCCTTCGCGCCGGCTGATTCCGGAAAAACATACGATGTAAACTTTCGTTCCTACCAAAACATTAGTTCCGAGAAAATGGAAGAGAAGCTAATAATCGCCGTTGCTGGGTTTCCTTTCCTATCATTTATGACACAACGTTGTTTGCTTATAGGGACCGCATGAGCGCAACTTTTATTTGAAATATTTACGAACGCTCGTTTTAAAGCGGGAATGCAATTCATTTGCTCACGGTGACACCGATTTGACCGCAAATAATAATAATAATAATAATAATAGCCAACTATTCTTTTTTTCCCGACCAAATGTGACCAAAACGGTTATAAAAATGCTGTCATTATAAAAGGTTTCTTCAATGGATTGCTTGTTTTTTTCTGTTTATTACATTCATGTTGTGACACTTCTATTCTCCCTGCAACGTCAGAGCGTTCAAAGCGTCAACAAGCTTCCCCGTACTTTTTGACAAGCGTCCTTGACAGGGCGGCCAGAGCTTCTTCGACGCTCAAGTCGGCGGCGGTGTGAACGTACAGTAAGAAACGTTCTTCTGGGGGACAAATGTGTTAATGGGGCCTAAACGCACTGTGTAATGATAAAAGATGTTCTATGAAAAAAAATGTTTACAGATGTGCGCAACGCACCTGCGTGCGCCGCACACGGCCAACAAAGCGCATGTTAACACAGGCGCGCACAAGAGGCCCAAACAATATAATAATACAATAATAGCCAATTGAAATTAAATGAACAAAGCTAGGTCTACCAAAAATTGCCAAAGCTAACAGAACAAAACATTAACGTAACACATATGCAGCTTATTGAAATGGAAATCACTCTTACCATTTTTCTCAAACTGTGTGGCTAATAAAACTGTAACATGGGATCTATTCACATAATCCATCCTTCAATGTTTAGGCTGGTTTTAAAATCTCCTGAGGCCAACTTCTTTTTAACGTCTTCCATCGTTGCGCTGCCAGCCACATGTAGCCAAATATGCAATATTATGCACACACGTGTTGCGCGTTGTCACAGCAACATAAACAAATTTCCGCACACATGAAGTTGGATGTTAGGGTGATATTTTAAATTTATTTTAATCACAAAAACAAACATTTGCATCCAGTTAAACATTATAATAAGCTGTTTTAAATTTCAAATGTTCAATGCCTTATTGCGCCGACGTGACCGAGCCCGACCCGAACCCGAACGTCATTTCAAAATATGTGTCCGAACCCGGGTTTGGGTATCCATCCTCTAGTGTACTGTGTGGTTGTCATCAGGAAGCCATAAAACTATGTAAACTACTGTCACAATGCTACAGAAGTACCAACAAGTCCTGCATGGCACCAGAGAGAAGTTTTTATTTTCACTCAATCCAGTTACAAAATATTTATTAAACATTACAGGGTCAGAACATCTGCATGTGTGAATTGTTCACAATAGATTCATAACACGCCTTTAGAACGTAGATGGGGTGGAATTTCTTTTTGTGCAGACTTTAAAGCAACACCAAGGAACTTTTCCTCTGCGGTCGCCCTACAGGTTGGAAGTGGAATTGTCCTCATTAGAACTACAGAAACGTGACCCGATATGGCAATCTTACATAGGATGTTTCGACTATTACACAGTTGCACGCTAAGCTCATCTCTTTAATTTTGTGCTGGATGTTTAAAGTGCTATTGACTTCCATGATATTTTCTAGCATAAAGATTTATCTGGATCACTCAACATAAAGTTTTGTTTTCTGACCTCACAAAGATTACACTAAGATTTGATTTCTTGATTATTGCATGTTTGCACTGTACCCGGAGCTTAGGGATCAATGTGTATCCCTTGTGGTTGTTATTACACACCTCAGGTATAATTTGAAATGTAGGTTTGTCAAAAGAAAAAACGGTTCTAAGTTTTCTAAGTAAAAAAATTGTGTTTTACTCGTGTGAGTAAAACTGCTCTGCTACAGTACTAATACATGCTGCTGGTCATCCGTCTGTTTTAAAGAATAAAATAAAGTAAAAGTTTTATTTAAAGAATATAGACAACTTTCCTTGCTGTGACAAGAGATTCAGTCTGTCACAACATCTGAAAAGACATGAGAGGATCCACACTGGAGAAAAACCTTACAAGTGTTCACACTGTGACGAGAGATTCAGTTCCTCATCATCTCTGAAAACACATGAGAGGATCCACAACAGAGAGAAGCCGCACATGTGTGATCAGTGCGGGAAGAGTTTCTCTATTAAAACTCGCCTGAAGCGACACATGAAGATCCACACAGTGGAGAAACCACATCACCACAGTCTGAGATCACGGTAAGTAGTTTATTTTCATGTGCTGAGCAACAAAGTCTCTTCTGTGTAAGTTACACATCTAGGGGTGTAACGGTACACAAAAATCCCGGTTCGGTACGTACCTCGGTTTTAAAGTCACGGTTCAGTACGTTTTCGATACAGCAAAAAGTAAGAAATGCCAGAGAAATTTCCTATTTGTTAAAAGAAAAAATATTTTTTAAATAAGTGTGAGTTTTCCTACATCTTGAAACTTTCAGGTTTATAAATGGTCGTCATCTTTGAAGGATGAACAACTAATGTTTTGGTCATCACATTAAAAATAACATTTAAATATATGAAGAGTTCAGATGCAAAAGCCATTTGAAATTTTCTTTATTTTTTATCAAGCTTGTATATTTAAGTTCAGTAATTTCACTTAAATGGCAATGAAGATTACCTATTAATTGTCATTTGAGTGAAATTACTGAACTTAAATATACAAGCTTCATAAAAATGATCATTCTAGAAGAAAATTTCAAATGGCACTTAGAGGCTTTTGCATCTGAACTCTTCATATATTTATTTATATAATATTTGAGTTTAATAAGTGCTGGAAAAAGATGTGTGAAGTACTTGGAAGCATTTCACTATTCCAGCCAAACTGGTTACAGTTAGTGTTACTATATTAAATCCATGGTGAATGTTGCTGGTCTGTGGACGTAAAGTATTACTAGTTCATTCACAGCACAATATTTCTCCTGGTGTCCACGTCAGCGCTGTTTGATCTGATAGAGATCTACGGTTAATAACAGAGAAATGTGAATGCTTCTCACTAGATCTCGCAGCGATGTTATTACTTCAGTGGCGAATTCAAATGTTTTCTTTACTGGATCTCTTAGCGCTGTGTAGTAACAGTGTCGCTTGATCGAGATCGGCTCGCGCTGCACAGATGTTGCTGGTCCGAACTGATAAACGATCCGTGAAGCACATAATGAGTAGCGCAGTTTCGTTCCGCTTTCATTACGTTTGCCATTTGATGTTGCGCAACGTTGTGGTGATCGCGCCAGCGCGAATTTTGTCTGCAGGAAAAATGGTCCAAGGAATCGTTCGGTTTGTATGCGTACCGAACCGGAAGCCTCGTACCGAAACGGTTCAATACGAATACATGTACCGTTACAGCCCTACACACATCACCCTATAGCCAAATCTCTCCTCTCCACCTATAGTCGGTGTGTGGTGAGCACAGGACACTGTTGATTGATTAATATCTATTAACTCGTGTTCAACCAACAGGAATGTCTAATTTGTCAGTTCAGATCAAAGCAAAATATATACAGATTCCTCTTGATCACTACCCATTTGCCTCATCTTTTGGTTTCCTGTCGGTAAGGTTCGGTGTTGGTATTCCACTCAAGTTTAACAATGCTTTGCTCAGGGTATAAGAAGGAAAGGTAACTCTATCTGGGAGAAAGGCTTTAACGCCGCCACTCCTGCATAACCCAGCCCGTTCTCATGGGCCTTTGGCGTCATACAGGTGACGCTTTTGAAATTTCGTCGAAATCCTACGCACATGGCATCCTTTAGCGTCAATATGAGACGCAGATCCCAAGGCGTCATAACCGTACCCCTACCCTAGACCTAAACCTACCCATAACAGTGCGTGTAATATTGACGCTAAAGGATGTCATGTGCGTAAGATTTCGACGAAATGTCATATGGCGTCACCTATATGACGCCAAAGGATGAGGATGTGTTGGTACACCGGTGCGTAACCTCAAACTGTGAGAGAGGCTTTTACGGCCTCTTCTGTACAACAGTGTGCTGAAAGGGGCGGGGGATTGGAGTCCACTGCTGCTTCAATCTATATGCAATGATGAGTAATTATAATCAAGGTATTAATCAATATTTTTCCTTCTAAGTATTAAATGAGTTGAATGACTTCTCTAGGCTTGTGAGATTTTACTTTGTTACAGAAGTTACCAGTGTGATTACTGAAATGTTCTTTTCGTGTATTCTCTAATGTCTGTATTTGATATCTGAATGCAGTAACAGTGCTTGCTTATTTAGCCCGGCTTCCAGAAATGAAATAGGGACTTGTTTTGTGCTTGAGAAAGGTCTTCAACCATTTCTTTGTTAAAGTCTTACTTCAGTCAGACTAACATCTAGCTATCCTTGAGAGAAAGAATATTAGCTTGATGTTTTGAGACGACTCTACTGTTTATACTTTGAGCCTGGCTAAATCCAACCTTGGAAAAGCAGTGTGTTGGTGTGTGTGTGTTAGTCTTCTGGGTTGCAGGTTAAGGAACCACTGGCATTATTGGAGATTGACTGAGTTGTTGTTCTGGACATGTTGGCGCCGAGCAACCCAAACCTGCGACCTGGAAAGTCATGACGTGCCTAACTTCAGGGTCCGAGTGTCAGCTGCATAATGACATGGATAAAACATTGCTATTGATGACGTCATCGGCAGTAAATGTTTTTTTCTTCAAAACACCAATACAAATAACAAGGATTACACGCCACTTCTCTTTATTCCAGCTGCTGTGGTGAGATAGAGACAGTAATTTCAGTTTATTTAGTAAAAACAGTCTTGTTTAAAGTTCATAGTAATTGTTCTGACTTCATGAAGCCTCATGGTGTGAATGAAACATCAAACTGACTAGAACAAACTCTTTGAAATGGATATCAAGGGTGAAACTGTTAATAATGTAGACGGACAGCAATTTCATTCAGTGTCAGTCATGTGTGGGTGAAATATAATTTATTAGGCATTTAAAAGCTCTATTGAGAAAATGAAAACATGGAAATCTCAAAAAGCAATCATATCAGGATACTTCATGACGTTCAGAACTAAAATTATTCAAGCCAAATTGGAAAGAAAATAAAAACGGACAATAACAATGAGGTGTTGATAAAAAGGAGTAAAGAGTTTAATCAATCATTACTTTAAGCAAATACAAACATTAAGTGAAAGTGAACGAGACAGATCTCTCTCTTTAAACACAAGATATACTTGCATGTATCTTTGAAACTGGACACTTTTCTTCTCTTCTTCTCTTGAGATGCTTTGGCTCTTAAAACTGACTTATAAGAGCCAGATCATCCCAAGAGAAGAAGAGAAGAAAAGTGTCCAGTTTCAAAGATACATGAAAGTATATCTTGTGTTTGCATGGAAGAGTAGAAGTGGAAGAGAAACTAGATGTTCTGATGAAGAACGAGTTAAAAATTAACATCAGATTCATGTCTCTCATAACACACACCGTCGTGTCTTTTCTGCTGTAATATGATGAATGAATCTGAATGTTCAGGTGTTTCTTCAGGACTGAAGCCCAATGAAACTGTTTACCGCACTGATCACAGTTAAATGCTCTTTCTTCAGAATGAGAAGCAGATGTGATTTCAGAGAGAAAGCCTGAGCCGCTTCTTCCCAGTGTGAACTCTCATGTGTTCTTCCCAGTGTGAACTCTCATGTGAATCTTCAGACTTGATTTACATGTGAAGCGTTTTTTTACACTGAGGGCAGGAGACAGATTTATTGGCTTCTGTTTTTCCTTTCTTGTTCACGTCCATCAGGTCTAAAAGAAACATTAAATCAAGTGAGATTTCAAATGTGAAATGAAAAGTGAAGCTCAAAGTCAAGATCACTGATGAGTTCAATAGTCATTTTAATCCCATCAAATCTGGTCAACAACTGCTGTGCACGATTATGATCTATTTTAATGTCATGAAGATAATTTATGTTATAAGTCACTAGTTTGGTCATGAAGCAATGTAAATGTGGTGAGCATCAGCATGTTCTTCATCATGATGAATGAATGAGGAATCAAGAATAAACACCAACCTCTTTGTTCTTCATGATGTTTTATTCTGCAGGTTCTGGATCTCTGGAGTTCTCTCGGTCCTCTCCTTCCAGATGCTTTCTGGTAGTTCTGCCAAAAATTATAATATGCATGATGAGAGGTGACCAATAAATATTTCAGATTCTACGATAAGCACCAAGAACTAATAAATAACAATAATAATAGTGACATTGATCCTGTGTCACCAACGGTTGCAAGGAACACACGATGAAGATGAAGATCAGATATAATGTCTTTAATAATTCACTCAGAAGGGAATACAAACAATATAGGCAAATGTGACCAGACAAATGAGAACTGAAAAGACTGCCACTTAAATACAAGGCAAATGATGGTTTAAATTACAAACTCCTGAGCAGAACAAATGGCGGGAAAACTAAGACAAAGGAGAATATGTGACTGAGAAAACAAACTAAAAGTCCATTAAAATGAAACTAACAGCAACAAAGCCCCAGTCGAAGCCACAGCAACAAACAATTTCTCTTCAATTGTTTTTAATCAAAACCAACTTGAACTGAACTAGGGCTGCAACAACTAGATGTCAGAAATACTGAATGATGTACTGATGATACTGAAATACTGATGATGATGTTATTTCTCTGACATCGTCTCCAGAAACTGTAATAATTCTAGAGTACTTTTCTCTACTGTAAATGCTGTACTTCATACTGCTACTCCTTCCAGGGCCTGAATTTCGTTTTGGAAAATGGGGGGGAAATCCCCCCTTAGATGATTCTCATGGGGGGGATTTTTTTTGTTTGAGGGGGAGAAAGGGAAAAGCATTTTTTTCCAAACAAACTTATTACATTTACCTTGCCTAAATGTTTGCGCTCATTGCATTTTTACAATGGGGTTGTAAATTTACACAACACAAGGAAGCTTGATTTAAATTGTTTAATTAAATTGAAAAAGTAGCACAAATAAATACAATAGAATAAAAAGACAAATAAAGAGAAAAGTTTTTGAATAGGTCTAATAGTATTCATATAGCCTACAGAAACTGAATTAAGTAATCAAATGGAAAATAACACTGGGTAGTATTTTAGTCCTGAATAAATTAAATACATAGGCTATTAATCCTGATTCCTTTAACTTAAAGCTATCTTTTGTTGTTTTGACAACAAAATTAATGACACACACATATGGCTGCCGTCACTTTAAGAGCTAGTGCACGGATCCTGTGTTCATTATACTGGCATGTGTTTTATGCTTATTAAAGACAAAACCGACTATGTTTAGAGTATACTCACAAAGACCAAAATTGACAATTTTGCGTGTTAAAGCAATATAATCCGCGAAAAATAACTTTTGTTCCTGGCCAGCTGTTTTTGAGGCGGATTTTCTATGAATGTGCGCATAGAAAATAATCTCTCTAGATTAGTTTAAAATCGCTTTAATGTTTAAACTGGTAAGACTTAAAAAGACGTGCAAATGGTAAACTTCAGTCACGATGCACTGCTGGCCCGATTGTGCAAGTGAATATCCGTCATGTCCCGACTCCTGAACGCGAGTGTGTATTATCGCCGCTGCGCTTGATGCATGCCTTGCACAACACATTTTGAGAGAAGAGATAGAAGACGCAGCACCGCTGAACACTCATGTTGTTTGTGAAATTGCGTCTGGCAGATAGTTGTTAAAAGAATGATTTGATTTTATAATCTGTGTGGATTACGATTGCGGGAATTTCCCGCATTATAAATGGAAAAACTGCGGGAATGATTAGAATTATGCGCAATACCCTTGCGCATATGCGTTATCTGGAAGAGGTGTTAGTGAGGCCAGCAGGGGGTGCTATCCCTGTGGTCTGTGTGGGTCCTAACGCCCCAATATAGTGACGGGGACACTATACTGTCAAAAATAGCACCGTCCTTCGGATGAGACGTTAAACCGAGGTCCTGACTCACTGTGGTCATTAAAAATCCCAGGATGTCATTCGAAAGAGTAGGGGTGTAACCCCGGCATCCTGGCCAAATTTGCCCCTTGGCCTCTGTCCATCATGGCCTCCTAATCATCCCCATATACTGATTGGCTTCATCACTGTCTCCTCTCCACCAGTAAGCTGGTGTGTGGTGAGCGTTCTGGCGCAATATGGCTGCCGTCGCATCATCCAGGTGGATGCTGCACATTGGTGGTGGTTGAGGAGATTCCCCCCCTTCTATGTAAAGCGCTTTGAGTGTCCAGAAAAGCGCTATATAAATGTAATGAATTATTATTATTATTATTACCCGCGCCGAAATTGGAGCCCTGCCTTCATTCACTCCTTCTGCTGACATGTGTGAAGAGTTCTTAAACTTTTTTATTGGTAAGGTTGATGGAATTAGATCTCAGATTTCATCTGCTGGCAATGATTTTATTGCTTCTGTTGACCCTATAAACCAATTAAACAGTTGTATGCCTGTTTCCTTGCAGAAGCTTAATGATATAACTGCTCATATGAAGCCCACCAGGTCTCCTGGTGATGTGCTCCCTTCTTCTCTGTTTAAGAAGGTACTTGATTCAATTGGCCCAAGTATTCTGTCTATTATGAATACTATAATTTCAGCATTGGCCAAAGTGTTGGAATCTTTGGTTAGTGAACAAGTAAAAGAGTATTTAAATGCTCAGTCAATTTTATCTAAGCATCAATCTGGTTTCAGGAAAAAACACAGCACTACCACTGCTGCTATAAAAGTAATTAATGATATAGTCAAAGCACTTGATGATAAGAAACACTGTGTCTCTGTTCATTGATCTGTCCAAAGCATTTGACACTGTTGACCATAGCATACTAGTTCAGAGACTGATCAGTAAAGGTATTTCTCAGCACCTGTGGGCTGGTTTATCAACTACCTCGCTGATAGGACTCAAGCTACGCAAGTTGATGGCCTAACATCAAAATATTTATCAATCTGTAAAGGGGTCCCACAGGGCTCCATTCTGGGGCCACTTTTATTCACTATTTATATTAACTGTCTGGGGGAAAATGCCCAACATGCATTTTTCCATTTTTATGCAGATGATACGGTTATTTATTGTTGTGCAGCTACAATTAGGAAGGCGTATGAATGCTTGCAAACTGGTTTCGATATAGTGCAAGCACAGCTTTATCAATTAAAGCTTGTGCTTAATGCAGAGAAGACCAAAGTAATGTTTTTTTCAAACGCAAGGAAAAATGAGTTAGACCTGAATATTGTTACTGATCAGGGTAAAACAATTGAGGTAGTTTCATCTTATAAATATTTAGGGTTTTTAATTGATGATCACCTTTCTTTTAAGCTTCATCTACAGAATCTAGTAAAAAAGTTGAAATTGAAGCTAGGTTTTTTCTTTAGGAACAAATCTTGTTTTACTTTTTCTGCTAGAAAAAGGCTAGTCGATGCCACATTTCTCTCTATTATTGATTATGGTGATCTGTTGTATATGACTGCACCATCAAAGTATCTTCAGATGTTAGATGCTGTGTTTCATGGAGCTTTAAGATTTATTTCTAATTGCAGACCCCTCACTCATCACTGTACACTTTACTCCTCAGTGAATTTGCCTTCTCTGTCAAATCGCCGGCTTACTCACCTTTATATCTTTATATATATGGGCATTATAGGCAGGCTTACAAGTTACATATCTGAATTTCTTTCTTTTGCACAGAGCACCTATGGTTTATGGTCCCAGAAAACGATTTCATTGACACCTCAAGCCCGGACAGAGTTGTTCAAAAAGGCTTTCATGTTTTTTGCACCTTCTACTTGGAATGAACTACAGAAAACACTTAAACTACAGTTTCTAATTAGGTTATGTTAAAACTATAGAACAGGAATCCATTCACACGGGCAAATGTTTTAATTAATGACACTTTTATTTAAATTGAAATGTACTTGAGTTGTCTTTTGCCTCTTTTGTGTTTGTTTTGCGATTGTGTTTGTTTTATGATTGTGTGATCTAATTTGTTCTGCTATCTTGGCCAGGTCTCTCTTGAAAAAGAGATTTTATATCTCAATGAGACAAACCTGGTTAAATAAAGGTTAAATACATTTTTTTTTTTTTTTACAAAAAAAAACTAGTTTGTCATCCGGTGTTCTGGTTAGTTTTAAGCATGCGGTTATTCAGCCCCTTTTAAAAATAAACGGCTTAGACCCCTTTGACATGAGTAGTTTTCGTCCGATTTCAAAATTGCCTTTTATTTTGAAGATACTGGAAAAAATTGTGCATGCACAGCTTAATGACTTTTTAATGAGGAATAACATTTCCGATAGATTCCAGTGTTGTTCATAGTACAGGTCATAGTACAGAATCTACTTTTTTGAGGGTCTCTAATGATATCCTATGAGGTGTTGATTCTGGAAACCGTGTTGTTTTGCTTTTGTTAGATCTTACAGCGGCATTTAATACAGTTGATCATAACATTCTCGTTGATCGTCTTAGGAATCAGGTTGGTATTCGGGGCTTAGCCCTGAAATGGTTCTCTTCCTATTTGAAGGATAGGACCTTTTCAGTCAGTTTAGGGGATTATTTTTCTTCTGTTGCCCCTCGTGTGTGGGGTTCCACAGGGCTCTATACTGGATCCAGTTTTATTATTCCCTTCTAGGCTCGATTTTTGAGAAATTTGGGATTCAGTATCATCTGTATGCGGATGATTTTCAAATTTATTTACCACTGAAACATGGGCATAAATGTGCCATTCAGTCTCTTCATGCATGTTTGGCCGAAGTTAAGTGTTGGCTTGCGAATAACTTTCTCCAAATAAATGAGGATAAGACCGAGATGATTTTATTTGGAAATAAGGGCTGTGTGGATGATGACTGCCTGGGGTTGTTTCCTGGGAAAAAACTGTCTAGCGTGAGGAACCTTGGTGTCATTTTTGACTCTGAGCTTAAATTCGACCGGCAAATCAATGCTGTCGTTAAGAATATTTTTTTTCCATCTTAGATCAATTTCTAAATTGAAATCTATCCTTTCTTTTGACGATATGAAGGTTGTTCATGCCTTTGTATCATCACGTTTGGATTATTGTAATGTATTGTATCTGGGTGTGAGTCAGGCTTCTCTCTCCCGTTTGCAGCTCATTCAGAACTCAGCTGCCAGACTTTTAACGGGTACTAAAAAGAGAGAGCACATTACTCCGGTTTTAATTAAATTACATTGGTTACCCATACGATACAGAATTCAATACAAAGCGTTGTTGTATGTTTTTAAGTCTATGCATGGCCTAGCACCTGAGTATGTTACTGATTTAATCAGCCACTGTCAATCCAGTAGATCTCTGTGCCCTAATGATCAATTGCTTCTCATGTTTCCGCGATCCCGTTTAAAATGTAAAGGTGATCTGGCATTCTCTGTTGCAGCTCCTAGGTTCTGGAATGAACTTCCTCTGTCTGTAAAAACGTTTCCTTCATTGGGTGCTTTTCTGAGTGCGCTTAAAACTTACTTGTTCTCTTTAGCATTTGACAATGCTTTGTACGTTTTTATGTCATATGTTTGCATTGTATTTATGTCTTTGTTTTTACTTTTTTCTTTTATACCTTCTGTACAGCACTTTGGTTCCACTTGTGGTTTTGAAAGTGCTCTATAAATAAAGTTGACTTAAGTTGAGTGAGTTCCATGCAAACACAAGATACACTTTCATGTATCTTTGAAACTGGACACTTTTCTTCTCTTCTTCTCTTGAGATGCTTTGGCTCTTATAAGTCAGTAAAGAGAGAAATCTGTCTCATTCACTTTTACTTAATGTTTGAAAGACATTCTGTACTTTAGATGAATGTATGTGTGTGTGTCAAACCCCTGACTGTGTGTATAAATAACATATATGGGAAATGAAACTAGACAGATGACTAGGTTAGAACCTGTGATTAACAATGAAGTAATCGTTAAGCCAAAATCTTCTCTACCTTGTATCCGTGTTTTCGGTGGGACCTTACTACCAAGTGATAGTGTGGGGCAAGTTAAGAACACTAGAGACCTTACTACCAAGTGATAGTGTGGGGCAAGTTAAGAACACTAGAGACCTTATTACCAAGTGATAGTGTGGGGCAAGTTAAGAACACTGGAGACCTTACTACCAAGTGATAGTGTGGAGCAAGTTAAGAACACTAGAGACCTTACTACCAAGTGATAGTGTGGGGCAAGTTAAGAATACTAGAGAGCTTATTACCAAGTGATAGTGTGGGGCAAGTTAAGAACACTAGAGACCTTACTACCAAGTGATAGTGTGGGGCAAGTTAAGAACACTAGAGACCTTATTACCAAGTGATAGTGTGGGGCAAGTTAAGAACACTAGAGACCTTACTACCAAGTGATAGTGTGGGGCAAGTTAAGAACACTAGAGACCTTATTACCAAGTGATAGTTTGGGGCAAGTTAAGAACACTAGAGACCTTACTACCAAGTGATAGTGTGGGGCAAGTTAAGAACACTAGAGGCCTTATTACCAAGTGATAGTGTGGGGAAAGTTAAGAACACTAGAGACCTTATTACCAAGTGATAATGTGGGGCAAGTTAAGAACACTAGAGACCTTACTACCAAGTGATAGTGTGGGGCAAGTTAAGAACACTAGAGGCCTTATTACCAAGTGATAGTGTGGGGCAAGTTAAGAACACTAGAGGCCTTATTACCAAGTGATAGTGTGGGGCAAGTTAAGAACACTAGAGACCTTATTACCAAGTGATAGTGTGGGGCAAGTTAAGAACACTAGAGACCTTACTACCAAGTGATAGTGTGGGGCAAGTTAAGAACACTAGAGACCTTATTACCAAGTGATAGTGTGGGGAAAGTTAAGAACACTAGAGACCTTATTACCAAGTGATAGTGTGGGGCAAGTTAAGAACACTAGAGGCCTTATTACCAAGTGATAGTGTGGGGCAAGTTAAGAACACTAGAGGCCTTATTACCAAGTGATAGTGTGGGGCAAGTTAAGAACACTAGAGACCTTACTACCAAGTGATAGTGTGGGGCAAGTTAAGAACACTAGAGACGTTACTACCAAGTGATAGTGTGGGGCAAGTTAAGAACACTAGAGGCCTTATTACCAAGTGATAGTGTTCGATAAGGGACGAGACGTCGTTCGACTCTTTGTGAGACTCTTAGGCAAGGTTAGATTGTGTCAACTCAAGCGTTCAGAGGTAACTCAACTGAGTATAATATTTTCAGGTGTCAAGGGAACCAGGTTCATCCTAAGACAGGGGAGTAGTTAGGTTTAGGGAAAAATCTACAACAGGCCTCGCCGTCGTCCATTAATACCAGACAATGGACACCTCGTCGGGCATTAAACCTTACTTGATTACCTTCAATAACACATTTGCAATGGTTTGTAAAAGGTGTTTTTATGCATGTGTGGCCTGAGTTGTTGTTGTATTTACACTATTCTGACCAGCATGTGGCGTTTCGAACGCTTTAAAACAGTGAATCATTTTTTACAAAGCACTTGGTTCAACTGATTCGAACCTTTAAAAAGCTGAGTTTTGATGATCAAAACAAACTTAAATTAACTAGGGCTGCAAGAACTAATTGCTGAAACCGATCATGAAAATAAACAATTACTGAAGTTCACAATGTCATTTCGGGAGGAGTGAACTCGTCTAATATTTCAATGAAATGCCGGAGCACATAAGCAGTCGCTCACCTCGCTCTGGCATCAGCTGCTCTGGCGTCCCTCCACCTCCCCAGCTCCACCTGCATAATTTAGCCATCTTGCTACTATACTCATCCAAGCATTATTAGTCCAACTGGGGGGTTTATCTAAGCTCGAGTTCAAGCTGCTTCCATTCAAAAACATTTATATGGACAAAACACATCTGAAAATGAATGGTGCATGGTGAGCACACGAACCATGTTATTGGAAATTATCGGACATTTCTTTTAATTTTATTATTCATTTGTGTTTAAGTTGCTCAAATTGCTTTTGCGTCGCTTAGCCAGGCAACAGACAAGTGACCAATCCTGAGTGGCGATGTCACTATGGCGATGTTACATTTGTGAATTAATCGTTCTTTTTGAACAAATCTTTAAGGTGAACGAATTGTTCTTGTAATCCATCAACTCATTTCTTGTTCACTGAAATCCTATTAGCAGCGCATGTGCACTCTTTACCTGCTTTTCTTATATTTTATTTGTGCGTTTTAGACTTAGTTTTGTGGTATTTTGCACTTTGAACAGTTTACTTGACTACTGTTGAGGAACTGTAAGCACTGGTGTTTTTGTGTTCATTTTCTATTATCAAAACTGAATTCATTATGTTTGATTCATGTCATGCACTTCTATAAAAACTGTTAGCCATGTGTGCTGAGAGTTCAGGGCAGAGAACAGTCTGTAATTTAGCCGTGCCGTACCAGGCTCAAGTGGAAAACACAACTGGAACCGAAGGTGAAAAAAAACTTTTGCACATAATGATGAACTACTTACTGTGATCTCAGACTGTGGTGGTGTGGTTTCTCCACTGCATGGATCTTCATGTGTCGCTTCAGGCGACTTTTAGTAGAGAAACTCTTTCCACACTGATCACACGTGTGCGGCTTCTCTCCAGTGTGGATCCTCTCATGTGTTTTCAGAGATGATGACACACTGAATCTCTTGTCACAGTGTGAACACTTGTAAGGTTTTTCTCCAGTGTGAATTATCTGGTGCAGTTTTAAATCTTTCCCTGTAATAAAAGTCTTCTCACACTCAAAGCACATGTACTCTCTCACACCAGTGTGTATTTTCTGATGTGTATATAAATATTGCAGACATGAAAAACTCTTTCCACACACAGAACATGAATGCGGCTTCTCCTTCGTATGAACTCTCAGGTGTGATTTCAGGTGTGATGTGCTAAGAAATGTTTTCCCGCACTGATCACATGTGAACGGCTTCTCTCCAGTGTGGATCATCATGTGACTTCCAAGGTGTGTTGATCGGCTGAAACTATTCCCACATTGATCACATGTGAACGGCTTCTCTCTGGTGTGGATCCTCATGTGACTTTCAAGTTGTGTTGATCGGCTGAAACTATTCCCACATTGATCACATGTGAACGGCTTCTCTCCGGTGTGGATCCTCATGTGACTTTTAAGGTGTGTTGATCGGCTGAAACTCTTCCCACATTGATGGCATGTGAATGGCTTCTCTCCGGTGTGGATCCTCATGTGACTTTTAAGGTGTGTTGATCGGCTGAAACTCTTCCCACATTGATTGCATGTGAACGGCTTCTCTCCAGTGTGAACTCTCATGTGACATTCAAGACTTCGTTTGGATGTGAGACTCTTCCCACATTGATGGCATGTGAAGGGCTTCTCTCCAGTGTGAACTCTCATATGACGCTCAAGACTTTGTTTGCTTGAGAAATTCTTTCCACACTGATCACATGAGAACGGCTTCTCTCCAGTGTGAACTCTCATATGACGCTCAAGATCTTGTTTTGTTGAGAAACTCTTTCCACACTGAGTGCAGGTGAAAGATTTCTTTGCTCTTCTTTTCTTTAAAAAATTATTTTTAGTCTTTGGGCTAAAGGGTTTTCCTCCAGGTTTGACATGATGTTTCTCCTCCACTTCACTCAGTTCTTCTCTCTCCTCCTTCACTTCACTCAGTTCTTCTCTCTCCTCCTTCACTTCACTCAGTTCTTCTCTCTCCTCCTTCACTTCACTCAGTTCTTCTCTCTCCTCCTTCACTTCACTCAGTTCTTCTCTCTCCTCCTCCACTTCACTCAGTTCTTCTCTCTCCTCCTTCACTTCACTCAGTTCTTCTCTCTCCTCCTTCACTTCACTCAGTTCTTCTCTCTCCTCCTTCACTTCACTCAGTTCTTCTCTCTCCTCCTTCACTTCACTCAGTTCTTCTCTCTCCTCCTTCACTTCACTCAGTTCTTCTCTCTCCTCCTTCACTTCACTCAGTTCTTCTCTCTCCTCCTCCACTTCCATCGGGTCTGACATGAAAGAAAAACGAATTTTCAAAATAATCTAAATAATTCAAAGAGAGAAATATGAATGGAGATAAAAATGATCCCAGATGTAACGGACAACTGTTATAAAATATTACAATCATTTATGTATTTTTATAAATTAATTAAACGTCCCTGAAACATTCAATGAATGAGTTACACTGATCTTCCAGTTATTATTTTGTAAACATTATAGGCAAAAATTCCATGTTTCTGTAGTGAGAACTATTAAATATATTTGATCAATGACACAATTACATAACATGAAATGAACATTAAAATACACAATACTGCCATATTTTGACACCAACTTTTAGACTGATATATAGTAGTGCTGATATATCGTAATCGTGAAGCCTATGCGATTATATGACGCAAAATGCTGCGATTTTATATGAAATAAACAAATTAGGGCTGTTAACGCAATCCCGCTCTTATTTGTGCGAATGCTTTTAGCCATTCATGCGCTACAAGTCAAAAGAGAGCGCGCTGCCTGTAAATGTCCTGACTGTGACACACACGGATCCCGCACCGACACTCACAGAAAGACGCGCACCAGTATGGTGCGCACAGAAAGCAGCAGAATAGAGTTCTCTTTCGTGCTTGAACAAACAATAACACGCACAATTATGCCAAAATGTGTTTGTCGAGTACCTTCATAAGAGCAGTCTCATGATGGACGTAAAGAGTTGTGAGAGAATGATGCGCGCGTGAGATCTGTCTCTGTCAGCAGCGGCTGCTCTTAAAGGGCCAGCCGCCAATAAAGCTTCTGTCAGTAAAGTTAATAACGGAACAAAGGGAACGCCAAAGGATGAGAAGGATGAGGGTGCATGCGCGCATGTGTGTGTGAAGGGGTTCTTTTTTTTAGGCTATACTCTCTTGCAATTGAATGTAAATACGTTTACTTCTTAAAAACATCAAAGCTAAACATCAGTTTATGTCTCGTTTTTGCCTCGAGGAATTTTTGTAATCGAGTAACTCGATGAATCGTTTCAGCCCTAAATGTCTCAAACCCTCTGTACCATTTCATAGTTTAACTGTTTATCTAAAAGTGATGAAGAGCTTGAATGTTTCTAACATGAGTGTTCTTCAGCATCATGAATGAATGAAGAATAAACACCAACCTCTTTGTTCTTCAGGATCTTCAGTGCGTTTCATTCTGCAGGGTTCTGGATCACTCGTGTTCTCACTGTCCTCTTTAATAAACTCAGTCTTGGCAGATTTCAGCTCTTCCTGATGCTGTGATGCTCGTCTTCACTTGTAGCTGATGGGAATTTACAGCATTTATTGGGGAATTACAGTAGGAGGAGCTTCACTGATGATGTGATTGCAGTGGGAGGAGCTTCACTGATGATGTGATTGCAGTGGGAGGAGCTTCACTGATGATGTGATTGCAGTGGGAGGAGCTTCACTGATGATGTGATTCAGTGTGGGAGGAGCTGATCTGCCAAAATCAAAAATATAAATTACTGAAGTTTGTTTATATAATAAACAACAGCATTTGTCTGTCTATCTATTCATTGTACAGTAACTGATGTCAATTCATTAATTATTTGTATTGCTAATCCTAACATTATTCTGCTTCTTCATTAAAATACAGGTATAAATATAGAAAATAATATAATTTAATTCTTCCAAATAATGGTAAGAAAAACAGTTAAATGCATAAACAACAGAGAAATAAACGTACATATTAGCCAACAAATACCCTCAGTCTGCTGACACCAATTAAATGAGCTTTAAGTGACAATTTACAGGAGATCTCTAAATATAGTTTGACTTCATAACTATTAATTACAATAAAGTAATTCCATCATTAACATGTTACATATTTGTAAAGAAACTGACAATGATCATAAAACTCTTAAAAATAAAGAAAATGTAACGTTTACGTGTCAAACTTCATTAATATTTATCTATATCCCCATGCATGTATTTGACATTTTCCACGTTCATTATTCATACAGGGGCAACATAAAGTGTCTACATCAATTTTTGTAATCTGCCTGCCAAAGATAAATGTCGACAAACAAACAAACAAGGTAAACATGAAAATGGCCACAGCAACACTTGGAATCGATTACCATAAATGTCCCTCACAGATCTCAAACTTTAACTTGACATCCAGTAACAGTTCTCACTCCAAACACTGAAACAATCACACAAACGAACACACACTCGCTCAGGTCTGAATGAACTCCACATATTCTCCTCAGGCTCGCTGCTGCTGCACTAAATGTGTATTTCAGGAGGAAGACGCCAGAAAAGACGCACAAGTATCGCTGTGTCGATGAAAACAATACATAAATGAGCCTGTCGCTTAATCAAACTGTATAAAGTGTGTGTGGTGGGTGTGTAAATATGATAAATACCGTGAACTGCTCTCCTCACCTGAAGACTCGACGCTGAAACTCACGCCTCGCGCGACCGGTGACGTCATCGGCATCCAACGCATGCGCGTATGGGGCAGCCAATCAGGGCCACGCAGATTCAGCTTTACTAGTAGCCTTCCATCCATTATTATTATTTTAGAACTGAAGTGATAGTTAGGGAAAGTTAGGTATTTTTATTGCCAGTCTGCAAAAAAATGTCTTACCAATAGCTTTTTTTTTTACCATGTGTTCCTTTACGTGTCTAGTAACACCTCCAAATTTATCCACGGCCAAATCCTCGGGGAAACGCCTGGAGAGGCAATCAAAGTTGGGGTGCCCAGAGGGCCTGGGTAAAAATAATGATTTTTTTTTTACCAAAATTGGCTTTTGAGATGTCTAACTAGGGGTTTTTAGGGGTGCTGAATCTATCCCAACCATTAGTTTTGAGTAAAAATGACTCCTTAATCTAGAGCTGCAAGATTATGACAAAAATCATAATTGCCCATTATTCCCTTGAAAGTGCATCTGTCCATCATAAAAGTGCATCTGTCCATCATAAAAGTGCATCTATCCATCATAAAAATACATCTATCCATCATTAAAGTGCATCTATCCATCATAAAAGTGCATCTGTCCATCATAAAAATACATCTATCCATCATAAAAATACATCTATCCATCATTAAAGTGCATCTGTCCATCATTAAAGTGCATCTGTCCATCATAAAAGTGCATCTATCCATCATTAAACTGCATTTATCCATCATAAAAATACATCTATCCATCATAAAAATACATCTATCCATCATAAAAATACATCTATCCATCATAAAAATACATCTATCCATCATAAAAGTGCATCTATCCATCATAAAAGTGCATCTGTCCATCATAAAAATACATCTATCCATCATAAAAATACATCTATCCATCATAAAAGTGCATCTGTCCATCATAAAAGTGCATCTGTCCATCATAAAAGTGCATCTGTCCATCATAAAAGTGCATCTGTCCATCATAAAAGTGCATCTGTCCATCATAAAAGTGCATCTGTCCATCATAAAAGTGCATCTGTCCATCATAAAAGTGCATCTGTCCATCATAAAAGTGCATCTGTCCATCATAAAAGTGCATCTGTCCATCATAAAAGTGCATCTATCCATCATTAAAGTGCATTTATCCATCATTAAAGTGCATCTATCCACCATAAAAGTGTATCTGGTATTATTATTATTAGTGCACATTCAGGTGGAGAAGAAATTAACTTATGACTTTAACATATGACTTGTTGGCTATTTTCTTCTGGAAACAAACTGTGTTGCATTATTTCTCTGTTATCTCTGTAAAGCTGCTTTGAAACAATCTGTATTGCTTTTATCATGTATTCTGACTCAAATAATGTGTTTCTAACAGCAAAACACTCAGAATAAAGTGAGATGATCTGCTGATGATCCTGAATGGCTTGTTGAGTGAGTGTTGATAGTCTGAGGATCATCAATATTAACAGATCTGCTGAAAACACTCTTTATTTCATGACAATAGTTCCTGTTTTCACCTCATTTATTATGCTGATGTCTTCAGATCTCCTGTACATTGACACTTAAAGCTCATTTCATTGTGTCAGCAGACTGAGGGGATTTGTTGGCTACTATATGTACATTTATTTCTGTCTTTATGCATTGAATTATTTGTCTTACCATTATTTATATTTGGAATAATTTTATTACAATATTTATATTCTGTTATCAATAAGTATAAAAGAGCCATTCCACCGACAGGGTGACATTTCTGTCCCCGGGACATTATATGTATAAAAATGCATGAAAATTAACTCTAAAATACATTTTATTATTAAGCAAAATGTCCTGCACATTAAGCTAACTACAAATTTAAAATGTATAATAAAAAACTTTAAAAAAAAAACTACTTAGAACACTAAAAAATACTATTTTCTGCGTGTCCCCACTCTCTATCTCTAAACTTTACCATGAAATATAAAATCCTTCAGAAATCTTTTTTTTTTTTTGCATTGTTGTGTGACTTTGTATCCAATCAATGCTTTAAATTTATTTATTTTTTCATGAGAGAAAAACATGTTATCTAATATTTGAGATAAAATACACATTTAGTCGTGCCCCCGGGTTTTCACTCAGTCCTGTTACCCTATTTCTTAGATTTTATTTTTAAAATATTAACTTTTAGAGTTTGCTCCGTGTCCTTATGCTATTAGCATGTATGCTATGTGGCCATAAGCCATGTATTTGATCACTTTTTGCTTAAAAACTCCTGTTACTTATATGAAAAATAACAGGGGTGAGTTAAAGTAACAGGAGTGAGTAGAGTCCTCTGTTTTGTTGATTTAATACTGTAAATATTAGTTGATATAATACTATTCGCTTTTCTACTTTTCGCCGCTAGGGGTCGCTAGCCTCTTACAATAACAAAAGCGATTTTGGGATATTTTATTACAAATTTCTTACATATTGTACCTTTAACATTTAAGGGTAGACATTAGCATTAGTTGTACAATGTGAACACCATACTTCCAGGGAGCCAGTCCACCACGAAGTGACTGAAACCTTTTGTCTTTCTTCTGTTTTGTATAAGATGGAGAGAACTCATACTATGCCGGTGCCAGAAACATCCACCCATGGCATCCTTTCTGAAACACACCTGCAAACCTCTCTTTTCTCCCCTTCTTCTCTCTCTCTCTCTCTCTCTCTCTCTCTGTCTTTCTCTTTCCATCTCCTTCGCTGTAATGTACTAGCACTAGTACATCACTTCAACACAGAAATCTAATACACACACAGTCATGTACTCTCTCTCATACACACACATATGGACACTCATTCCTGTTACCCAATGTTCAATCCTGTTACCAAGTGTTCATTCATGTTACTAATTATTATTATTTATTTTTTTAAATAATGTTAAACCCCTGTTTTTTATCAGTTTTGTTTGGTCCATCATTTATACAATTGTTTGATAAATTAAATTATATTAAAAAAAATACAAACTTGAGGCTTCTGTCTTCTTTAAAATGAAAAAAAAAATGGATTTGTGTTTTTTTATAATATAGTGATTTTTTTTTTTCTCTCCACAAATATCAATTATTTGAACATATAACCAGCAATTTCTTTAAAATAAATACTTTCTTGTGGGGGAAACAAAGGAATTTGGCACATGAGTTTCGGTAACAGGACTGAGAAAACATGCGTCCATCTTCTGCTTAGAAACCTTGTAAAAAATTAAATAAAGTTGCCTGAGATTGACCAATACACATTTTTAATAGTTAAATATGTGTAGTGTTAGATTCAGTGTTGAAAAAAGATACAAAAATAAAGTTTAATTTTGAAGAGTTACAGAAAGCAAATGTCACCCATTCAGTGGAATTGGCCCCAAAACAAACAAAATATATTTTTTATTTTGGTCAGATCAGCTTTGGGCATGTCAGTGAAGCCCCTCCCAGATCAGTCACATGGTCATTGAAGCCCCTCCCACATAAGTCACATGGTCATTGAAGCCCCTCCCACATCAGTCACATGGACATTGAAGCCCCTCCCACAGCAATTCCCCAACAAATGCTGTAAATTCCCATCAGCTTCAAGTGAAGACGAGCATGAAAGCATCAGGAAGAGCTGAAATCTGCCAAGACTGAGTTTATTAAAGAGGACAGTGAGAACATGAGTGATCCAGAACCCTGCAGAATGAAACACACTGAAGATCCTGAAGAACAAAGAGGTTGGTGTTTATTCTTCATTCATTCATGATGCTGGAGAACATTCATGTTAGAAACATTCAAGCACTTCATCACTTTTAGATAAACAGTTCAACTATGAAATGGCTGCAAAAGTTTCATTTTTGGTTTTCAAAAGTGGAGGGAGGTTTAAGAAATGTTCATATTGATTGTCAGGCCAAACTAAATATAATTTTAGCTATTTTATCCCTTAAAGACCTAGAAGTTCTGTTGTTCTTAAATGTTTAATAACTTTTGAACTGCTAATCCAATATGAATGTTTTAAAAAGTCCCATAAAGAGGAGATTCGTTGCTTTTCTGTTTGCATTTGAACATTCAGATGCTTCGTAGTTAATGTGATTGTCATCAAGTTCTGATCAGCATTGAAACCCATCCGGTTAATGCTCAGTCCCCATTGTCTTTTGCACAAGACAATTTTCACAATTGTTTACTCTTCTTGCTGCACTATTTGTTTGTTGTTCATATTCAGATTGCATATATGCAATCTGAACATGAACAAACAAAAATATGTGTGTATATATTAGGGATGCACTGAATCCAGGAATCGGTTTCGGCCGAATATTGGGCTTTTTAACAGGGTTCGGTTTCTGCCGAACCTTAGAATTTTTTCCCACCGAACCCTATTTGCACTACGCGCGCTACGTCGATGTCACGCTCCCGTTGATTATGGGAAGGTGTTTACCTTAGGCTTGTTCAACTTGAACCGGCGCTGCACAGACCGATTCGGTGAATGACATCAGAGTATATCATCAGTATGACATCAGAGCGAATAGAGAGCAGACGGTTCCTTATGCTTTTGAAATGCTCTCGCGGTACTTTGATGTCATTAACCGATCGGTCTGTACAGCGCCGGTGAAAATGCTACCGTTGCGCGAATCGATCACAGAATGTCGATTAATATTAAATGAAATACAATTATAACACAATTCTAAGTTATGAGTAGCTACCTATACTGTGGACTACTGTTGTTATTTTTAAAACGGTGTGAAAAGTAAAAAATTATCATCAAATATTCATCTTTGACTGGTAAAACACACCTTTCCTTAGTAACTGAAACTTTCAGTTATTCTTGTTCAGCTGACTGACCGTACAAATATTCATATGGTAGTTGGCATTTTTAAAAGGGAAATTACTTTATAACACATGAAAATGTACCTTTTGTTAAAAAAAAACTGAGTCTGCACATGCGCATAACCAGTAAGCAGGGACGGATTAAGGCGATGATGTGCCCTGGGCACGGATGTCTCAAAGGCCCCCTTCACCAATTTTTTGGACAACAGTGGGCAGGCAAGCCAGGCATTTTAAGGGGACCCCCGAGGGCTGGTCATTTAAACAATCAGAAATGTTAATAATAACAGACGCAGCAACATCTCTGCATCCCCCAGTGTGGGGCCTCTCGCTCGTTACGCTCGTTATGCTTTTACCTTTTTCAAACTGGTGCAGCGCTTACTCGCGGTAGGTAGAAAATGCATGATTTGATTTGTTAAACATGAAAATAACTTATCCGTCTGGCATGGCAGCTCGCTCTAACTTTAACCTAGATAAATGCATATCCAAGTGCGTGTGCGGAGTGTGCAGCGCGCACTGCATGGCAGGCGTCGGCGCGAACACTTGCATTTTCCTATCCACAGTGGAAACAACTTGAAATAGGCCTACTCAATCTTTTCTGGTCATAGGCCTATACAGAAAAGAATAATGCATCAGTCGCAAGTAGCTACTTTTATTTTTGTAAACTCACAATAACAAGAAAACGTTGTGCTTTTGTAAAATAAAATAAAACAAACAGGGCGCGCTTCATGGTCTCCGTGGCGTGAACTGGAGCGCGTCTCAAAAATGAACTGAAACACAGTGTATAGCCTCACATACATGATGAATATTTCTATATAAAGCTTGAAATGTCCACTTTTAAACGAAAAAATTTGAATCGAAAGCAAATACCGGCTGATTAGGCTGATATGATATGAAAGGTGCATTTCTCTCTAAAGGCGCATCCACTTTACAGCGGAGATATAGATATGATTGCAGCCGAGCCGATATAACCCTTAACCGTAAAGCCACGTTGGCCAATCAGAAGCGCAAAAACCCCGGTTTCACTGTCTACACGACAACACTGTAACCGGCGTTTCTGAAACTCCTCACCCTGGCAGGGGTTTTCAAAAATGTTCGGTTTCAGTGCGTTTTCGTGTGGACGAACGGCCGAACCGCGTAAAAAAAGTCACGGTTATAAAAATACCCGTGTCCGTGTGGACAGGCCATTAGAGAGGAGAGAACACAAGTTTACCTGATTGTTGTTCGAGACACGAGATGGAGGCGGGGCCTTAAAGGTATAGCGGAGGATTTTCTTTTTCCGGGTGGATCATCAAGACTACGCAGTGCTGAAGTGTCAACTATCCTCTCTCTATGGAGGATCCCTTTCCCACTCTACAGATAAAGCGTCGTTGAAAATCTGGTTTGCGTACCTCGAAGTGATAAAATAAAATTCTGTATCAAATTTATAGGCAAGACAAGTAGTTTGTTTAGGCATGGTTTGTTGGGAAATTACAAACCTGCGCACACATATTCAAACGAATATAACTATAGAATCAATTTTTAATGCGCATGTGAACGCCATCAGGTCACAGGTTCGCGTTTAAAGTCTGTTTAGAGAGAACGCTGTCGTCTTAGTGGCCCCTAATGTAATAACAAATGATAATTTTGCTGAAAGTGAATCAATCAAAACCAACTTTAGCTGGAAATAACATTATTCAAAATCGCTATAAAGCCAAAACAATCTCTGTTACCGTAAATTGTATGTTTATCTCTGTAAAGCTGCTTTGAAACAATCTCCATTGTTAAAAGCGCTATATAAATGAAGATGACTTGACTTGACTTGACTATTGGTCCTCCTAGTTGTCAATCATTCTGGTGATATTCATGGTTATGAAAAAGCTGTCTGAGGATAAGTTGGTTTTACTACTTAAGTGAAAAAAACAGCATTTAAGGGAAATCCTAAGTGTTTTTGATGTTTTACTTAAAGAAACCCTTAAGTAATAATTTTTGTTTAAAATTGGAGAGGGCGGGTCTTCTCTAAAATTCGGAAAGATCCTCCGCTATACCTTTAAGTAATTTGCGGGGCCTTACGCACTGGTCGCGTGCAGCGCTGCAGCCACGTAAACAGTTTGCCCTTCCCTTACTGACTTTCACTTTCGGTGCCCGAATGGAAGTGAATGAGGCTTTGCAATAAAAAAAAAAAAAAAAAATTATCTAGGCCTACGTGAAATTCTGCATCCGTTGTACGATTTTTTATTTTTTTTGGAAGGGCAACCTGAGCAACCCCCCTGTGCACGTCCCTGGCATGCTATCATCACTAGCAGGGTGGGTTATTGTAATGGACTCCTCACTGGCCTTCCTAAAAACACCATAATGCTGCGTTCACACCAAGCGCGAATAGAGCGTCAAATTCGTGTCTAGTTCGAAGCATTTTGAATCCATTCGCGCGTCCGCGTCACTCGCGAATAAAAAACATCCCGTGAAAAGGAGTGTGTCATCATCAACAACAACACAATTTCTTTCTGCCATATTTTTCCGTCATGTCTGAAATAAATGATATTGCTGCTCTGTAGGCTACTTGTTGTGGAAGTCCCAAATACGGAGGAAAGCCAAACGCCGACGTGTCTGGGTTCACACTTCACAGCACCATCCAGAGGCGCATTAAACTCGGTGAATTTCACCGTCTTCTCCAGGAACTGCGCCTGGATGACAGCCACTTCCTGCGCTATTTGAGAATGACGGGTGCCCAGTTTGATAACCTGCTAGCTAGCTAGGGTCGCTAACAGTGATAGCAGAACGGCTCTGAGTGATAGTAACCGGACGTATCAATGAGCTCTTCGTTGATTGGCTTGCGCAACTAAGCGTCATGCGATCTTCCGCTCGAGTTGAAATTTTTCAACTTGCGCGGAAGACGTGATTGAGGCGATTATCGAGCGTTCGCGGCAAACACGTCACCCCAATTCGCGTCTTTGCATTGACTTTGTATGTAATCTACTCGCGCAAATAATTAAATTCGCGTTTGGTGTGAACTCACCATAAGACAGTTGCAGCTCATACAGAACGCTGAGCAGAACCAGAACACATTTAATTATTCTTATTTCTTTTGATTATTTAAATTTCTTCTATGTTAAGCACTTTGAATTACCATTGTGTATGAAATGTGCTATATAAATAAACTTGCCTTGCCTTAAGTTTTACCCCAAAAATACCCCACAAATATTTTTATATAGCATGTTAAAGTTGTCACTTTTGATGTTATGATGTGTCGGTTACACTGAACCGTTACACCCCTAATATATATATATATATATATATATATATATATATATATATATATATATAGGACTGACACTTTGAACCCTCAAATGCAACACACAGGATAGCCTGTGGTGTGGAAGGCTAGAGATCTGAAACCTGTCATTCAGGTCAGATGCTGCAGACCAAGCTTGGACGACCACGACCATTTTGATTTTCTATCATTTCAATTCAATTATTGGCAATGGCGCCCCTGCTTGCTGAGAAGGTGCCGTGCACAGTAAGCGATGTCAAGGGGGTCTCCTGATTGGTTGAAAACTTTATTTGAACGTGTAGGGTACATGTTAGTAGATAACATATAAAAGACACTCCTTTAAAATCTGGCCATCATCTTTAATTTTATTATTTTAATGTTTATGTAAACAAGAAGTGCATATTGATGCTAAGATTCTGTGATAACCGTGATTATTTTGGTCCCTATATTCATGAAATTAAATTTTCATACAATTTCATCTCTAGGTATGATCAACTAAAATCAACTATAATTTTGTGTTTTTACAGTAGCCTATAATATGCAAAGTACATTTTTCTATAAAAAAAGCATCTCTGATTCTGTTCTTTTCTCTGACATTTGAAGGTGACATAGGCCTACAAAAACTATTTTAGGTCTAAAACAGTTTGAATAGTTGTTAATATGAGACATTATTTAAGAGATTTTAAGTATTGTGTTACATTAGTAGCTCTCGGCTGGTATGAGTTTATGCAAAATACATATCGTCTCGAGATTGAAACCGGTTTACCGCCCAGTATTAGTCATAACCTCTGACTAATAATCAGACTTAATTTCACCCCGGCCAATAATGCTGATATGATCTCACAAACTCATAAGTAACACTGGAATCCAAATGAACCAGTAAAATATAATGTAAAGAGTTAAATAAAATAATAAAATGACCAATAATTAATTGGCTTTCCAACTTGAACTGCAGCAAAACTTGTGTTTCTGGTTTCCCACGTTCACATGCGTATGAATGTAAGTCATTGGCATGAAAAGTCGAGTGTGACCAGACTGTAATAATTAAAAAGTTTTAAGTAAAATAAATTAAACATCAATCTAAACATTGGTATTGTTGTATTACAAATTTATTAAATGTTTAATTTAGATTAAAGTTTAGTAGACTGAATTTAGCATTTGAGGATGGTGAAGGGTTGGTCAAAATCCCTTGCCTCTTCATGTGATGTAAGTAACCAGTTTCTTTTAGGTGCATTCCAATCCTGCTTTGAGATTGCACGTAGTACACGCAGGACACGTAACCCACAAGGCTGTTTGTCTCTTTCTCTGGGATCAGTAGAGAGGTTTATGGAGGGTCCTAAAGGCAGCGTGTGAACACATATGGTTCTTCGATGGACAGATGGTCAAGCTATACAGAACTATGCCTGCCCTGTTGTACTAAAATGTATTCTTTTCAGTATATTTTTCTAGGGAGTAAATGCTTTTCTTCCTGAGGAGTGAATGTTTTATCATTATGTTTTGGTTGACTGAATTGATAATAATGAGCTCAGGCTCTCTTAGCCTTGATGTGAGCTGTTATTTCTTGGTGCTCTGTGTGTGTGTTGGACATTCTGTGTAGGCTTTGGACGTTTGGATGGGCACTCAACAGACGCACAGGCGCCCTTCTCTAACCTACGAGGTCACCACAGACCTAAATCCAATGACCGGACGACAACTATCTTGACTAATGGCGATAGCCACCTGTATCTGCTCACATGTGTGGAATTGTTTAGGCTTTTATGTTCTCTTATCCAATCAGATTTGCAATGATGCAATGTATGCCCTTGTAGAATGGTATAATTGGTGTATGATTTTGTGTAAGTTTGAGTTGGCTTGCGACCTCCTCGAGAGAGGGCATAATGAGGGCGCTTTCACACTAGCATTTTTGGTGCGCACCCGGGTTCGAAAGACGTCAGAGTTCGTTTCGTTTGGATGATGTGAACGCTGTCTTCCGAACTCAGGTGCGCACCTGCGAACCGTACTCGAGTCTGATTAAAAAGGTGGTCTGTACGGTTCATGTTAACTCGGGTACTGTTCGCTGCTGATATGAACGCAATCGAAACAAACCGCGGAAGTAAACCGCTATTGATGACGTATAATGTGTCTTCGGCGGACAGCCCGCGGTCTTTGAAACGTTTTCAGAATTTTTGCGGCAGACAGACGCAAGTGTGTTTCTGTATGTCTATGTTGAAAACAAAACCAAAGGTTAAAAAAAAGAGGAACAAATGTCAACCGAGCAAGTCTATCCATTTGGGCGCCTTTTCATTCGCGGTTACCAAGCAACACATTACGCCAGCTGCAGCCTGATGACGCAAGCGTACCGCGGTTCGGATAGAAATAATATAATGTGAACACAGTCCATCGGGGCCAGGGGGAGGGGGGAGCAATCGAACTCAGGTTTGGAACAGGCAATCGAACTCAGGTTTGGAACAGGCAATCGAACCAAGTGTGAAAGCGCCCTGAGTCAATTACTGAGGCCCACACTACTGCGTTTTAGTTTAGAAACGGATAATTAAAACGAATACGATCTCCGTCCACACCAGCGTTTTAGCTGTGTATTAGAATTGATCTCCGATCTCCGCCCACATTAAAACGACTGAAAACGCGGATCACGTGACCATTCACCAACACTGGGCATGCGCGTGCTGGTGTAAACACAACTTCATTGATAAAATGATCCCACCATGCTCTGGGTTAACCCCAAACCGACGCTCCATGTACGGTCAACGCCGCCGCTGCACACGGGAATTGTCACAGATCGCTCGAATAATAGCTTGACTCCGGCGCATGTTGCCAGTTATAGCGTTGTAAAATGCAAAATTTACTTGTACAACAGCTGCTAGCAAAGATATACGCCATGACTGATGACACCCAATCATAGAGCCGAGCGTGAGCCTCTACTACGTCATCGTTTCTAAAGTCCTCCGTTTTGACCCGTCTACACTAAAACGCCCTCCGGAGATTCAAAACAATAAACGGATCGGCAGCGTTTCTAAACTTCTCCGTTTTGGGTCTCCGTTTTTGCCGTTTAAGTGTGGGAGGGAGGTGCAAACGTAGCAAAAGGTCTCCGTTTTTAAACGAAAACGCAGTAGTGTGGACGGGGCCTGACACCCTCACCCTCACCCCTTTGTCTTTATGCATTTCCTGACCATTAAGCTCAATGTACAGCTGTGCTTTTGTCTGTATGATAATGTTAATGTGTGGGCGATCTAGTCAGGCTGATTGGATCACTGTTTTGCTGATGAGATCAGGGCTGTGGAAATTCTGGTAACGAGCTGATGCCTATACTGTATTTGCAAACTTTGTGAAGGGAAGGTCTCCACCTCTTTGTAAATCCCTCCTCCTAAATGTATATAAATTGCAATGTAAAGTTCCCTTAGTTCCGATTTGATGACTACAGAGCTGTGAGTCTTGGGGCCCTTTCACACCTACCTTGTTTGGTCCGGACTTTCGGACTTTTCAGTTTGGTCCGAATCAAAATGACAGGTGTGAAACCTCCCCCGGACCACGGTCCGGACCAAACAGATGAAATTTGGTCTGACGAAAAGAGGTAGTCTCGGTCCGGATCAAACTGAACAAAGGTTTGGTTCGTTTCTAGTGTGAAAGCATTTCTGTATGGTTCGGACTTTCGGACCTTTTACAGGAAGTTCCGGTGGTTCCCGCATAGCCGAAAAAACAGAAGGTGGCAGGAAAAATGAGCCGTGGTAGCACATGGGGAGAGGAGGAGACTGAAAAGCGATTATGCGTGTTGATAGCACGCCAAAAATGGAAATACAAATTGGCGTGTCATACATAGGCCATTTCATGAGATCCGTCTGAATTATGCCATAAAAATAACAATATAATTGCAACGATATGCGTCTGTTCATTCATGTTGTCAAAGTTACCCGCCGAAGTGACAACACGCTGACGTCAGACACACGTCCATTTACATTTACATTTAGTCATTTAGCAGACGCTTTTATCCAAAGCGGCTTACAACTCAGGACTAAACCAAGCGAGTCATCGTGAAGAGGCAAAAACAACGCAAGAAGTGCTCAAAATACAAAGTTCCGACATAGCTCGGAGTAGCATAAGCCAGGCAAGCGAGGATTTAGAGGAAAGGATTTTTTTAATTTTTTAATTTATTTTATTTTTTATGTTAAGTGCTCCCGGAAGAGATGAGTTTTCAGTTGTCTTTTGAATGCTGTCAGGGATTCTGCATTCCGGATGAGGGTGGGGAGATCATTCCACCAGCATGGAACCGTGAATGAGAATGTTCTGGAGAGTGATTTTGTGCCCCGCTGTGATGGTACTACTAGCCGTCGCTCATTGACCGATCGTAGGCTTCTGGTAGGGATGTAGACTTGTAGTAGTGAGTGGAAGTAGGAGGGAGCTGAACCTGTGGTCAATCTGTAAGCAAGCGTCAATGCCTTGAACTTGATGCGAGCAGCGAGTGGTAGCCAGTGCAGAGAGATGAACAGAGGAGTGACGTGGGCCATTTTGGGCTCGTTGAAGACAAGACAAGCTGCAGCATTCTGGATCATTTGTAGAGGTTTAGTTGCACATGATGGAAGTCCAGCCAGAAGAGCATTGCAGTAATCAAGCCTAGAAATGACCAGGGCCTGGACGAGAAGTTGTGTTGCATGCTCAGTTAGGAAAGGCCTGATCTTCCTGATGTTGTGCATAGCAAACCTGCATGATCGAGCTGTCTTTGTAATGTGGTCTGTGAAGGTCAGCTGATCATCAAAGATTACTCCAAGATTTCTGACCGACCTTGATGGGGTGATTGAGGAAGAATCTAGCTGGATAGTGAGGTCATGCTGTAGAGACTGATTGGCAGGGAGGACGAGAAGCTCAGTCCTTGCCAGGTTGAGCTGCAGGTGATGTTACTTCATCCATGCCGAGATGTCCGCCAGACAGCTTGAGATCCGTACAGCTACTGTGGGATCATCTGGTTGAAATGAGAGGTAGAGCTGGGTGTCATCAGCATAGCAATGGTAAGAGAAACCATGTGCCTGTATGATAGGTCCCAGTGATGTGGTGTAAATGGAGAAGAGGAGCGGTCCGAGAACTGAACCCTGAGGAACGCCTGTGGTCAGTTGATGTGCTTTGGATACCTCACCTCTCCATGTGATCTTGAAGGACCTACCTGTGAGATAGGACTCAAACCAGTGGAGGGAAGATCCTTTGATGCCCAGTGATGAGAGGGCGAACAAGAGGATCTGATGATTCACAGTGTCGAAGGCAGCAGACAGGTCCAGTAGAATGAGAACTGATGATTTGGAAGCAGCTTTTGCGATCCGCAGGGCTTCCGTGACTGACAGCAATGCAGTCTCAGTTGAATGGCCTTTCTTGAAGCCAGATTGGTTGACATCCAGCTGGTTGTTCAGAGACAGGAAGGATGATACTTGGTTAAAAGCAACTCGTTCAAGTGTTTTCGCAATGAATGGTAGGAGAGAGACAGGTCTGTAGTTCTCTAGAAGTGATGTGCTTAATGTTGATTTTTTAAGCAGAGGAGTTACCCGAGCCTGCTTAAATGCTGTAGGGAAAATGCCAGTGTGGAGGGATGAGTTGATAATGTGTGTGAGAGCTGGTAGAAGTGTGGGAGAGATGGCTTGTAGAAGGTGTGAGGGGATGGGGTCTAGAGGGCAGGTGGTAGGATGACTGGAGAGGAGAAGTTTAGATACTTCTTCCTCGGTTAGTGGAGTGAAGGAGGAGATAAGGTTATTGGCTGTGGGAGAGGTTAGTCTGGGTTCCTGTGTGTGTGAATCTGAGAACTGACTGCTGATAGTTGTAGTTTTGTTAGTGAAGAAGTTAGCAAAATCATCAGCAGTTAAAGAGGAATCAATGTCAATCATTTACAAACCAATCAATGTCGAGATGCAGCCCACATAGATGATGACGACAGGACGCAAGTGTGTCACGTAAAGTTCTTTAGTGCGCTCGCATAATTGCAGTGTGAAACCAAACCAAAACTTTCTGAAAGTATAAAATGTATCAAAACGTGAACTTTGGTTCGGACCTTGGTGCGAACTTTCAGGTGTGAAAACGCCCTTAAAGGACAAGTTCGGTATTTTACACTTAAAGCCCTGTTTTAAGATCGTTTCTGATGTAAAAGAACGGTCACTGCAGACGATGCTTCCCAACAGGTTTTATCGTAGTTTTTATTTTTATTGTATTTTTTTACTTGGAATGGACAAAAACTACGATAAAACCTGTTGGGGAAAGCATCTTTTGCAGAGATTTTTGTGTGAGCATATCAGTGAACCCCCCTGACCACTCGGTGAGTTTCACGTCTTTGTAAACTAAAGTTTAATGCGTTTTAGGAAGGATTTTTCCAGTGCACCGATGCAACCATTGTGAACCGAAAATTCTGTTACCACAGAAACCGAAATTTCTCGGGACAGCAGCATGTGTCCAAATTTCAATCTTAACCGTTCTATTTCATCAGAAACAATCTTAAAACAGGGCTTTAAGTGTAAAATACTTGTCCTTTAAAGAATCCTGCTGAAGATACAACCGAGTCTCCTGGTTTTCGCTTCTGAGTTTCCTACACTTTAGAAGAAAAAGTTCACAACAGTATAAACATTATGACACTATTGTATAATTTTAATGCTTATATTACATTAGATAATTCTGTCATTGATCAAATATATTTAATAGTTCTTGCTACAGAAACATGGGATTTGTGTCTATAAAAATAATTATTAGAAGATCAATGTACCTCATTTATGGATAGTACTTTTTGTTATTACATCAGAGCTCTTTTTATATCATTTCACTTCACATTTCTGTCTTTGAATTATTTTTGTTGTACTAATAATGATTTTTTTTTTCTTTCATGTCAGACCTGATGGAAGCGAGCGAGGAGAGTGAAGAACTGAGTGAAGTGGAGGAGGAGAGTGAAGAACTGAGTGAAGTGGAGGAGGAGAGAGAAGAACTGAGTGAAGTGGAGGAGGAACATCATGTCCAACCTGGAGGAAAACCCTTGAGTCGCTCAAAGACTAAACAGACATTTTTAAAGAAAAGAAGAGCCAAGAAATCTTTCACCTGCACTCAGTGTGGAAACAGTTTCACAACCAAACAATGTCTTGAGCGTCACATGAGAGTTCATACTGGAGAGAAGCCGCACACGTGTGATCAGTGTGGGAAGAGTTTTACACGAAAACAACACCTTCAAGGACACATGATGATCCACACTGGAGAAAAGCCGTATGCATGTGATCAGTGCGAAAAGAGTTACTCACAAAAGAAAAATCTTAACCTTCACATGAGGATCCACACCGGAGAGAAACCATTCACGTGTGATCAGTGCGAAAAGAGATTCTCAAATAAACAATATCTTGACCTTCACATGAGGATCCACACTGGAGAGAAGCCGTTCACGTGTGATCAGTGCGGGACGAGCTTTACACAAAAACCTCACCTTAAGAAACACATGAGGATCCACACTGGAGAAAAGCCGTATGTATGTGATCAGTGCGAAAAGAGTTACTCAGAAAAGAGAAGTCTTGACCTTCACATGAGGATCCACACCGGAGAGAAACCATTCATATGTGATCGGTGCGAAAAGAGATTCTCAAATAAACAACATCTTGACCTTCACATGAGAGTTCACACCGGAGAGAAGCCGCACACGTGTGATCAGTGCGGGACGAGCTTTACACAAAAACCTCACCTTAAGAGACACATGAGGATCCACACTGGAGAAAAGCCGTATGTATGTGATCAGTGTGGAAAAGGTTTTGCAGAATCATCAAACCTTAATGTTCACATGAGAATGCACACCGGAGAGAAGCCGTTCACATGTGATCAGTGCGGGAAAACATTTTTTAGGTCATCAGACCTGAAGAAACACCGGAGAGTTCATACAAAGGAAAAGCCGTATTCATGCTCTGAATGTGGAAAGAGTTTTTTAAACCAAAAAAATTTGAAAGTACATCAGAAAACTCACACTGGTGTGAGAGAGTACATGTGCTTTGAGTGTGAGAAGACTTTTACTTCAGGGAGACATTTAAAACTGCACAAGAGGATCCACACTGGAGAAAAACCTTACAAGTGTTCACACTGTGACAAGAGATTCAGTCTATCAGAATCTCTGACAACACATGAGAGGATCCACACTGGAGAGAAACCTTACAAGTGTTCACACTGTGACAAGAGATTCAGCCAGTCACAACATCTGAAAACACACAAGAGGATTCACACTGGAGAAAAACCTCACAAGTGTTCACACTGTGATAAGAGATTCAGTCAGTTAATAAATCTGAAATCACATGAGAGGATCCACACTGGAGAAAAACCTTACAAGTGTTCACACTGTGACAATAGATTCAACCAGTCGTCATCTCTGAGATCACATGAGAGGATCCACACTGGAGAGAAGCCGCACACGTGTGATCAGTGCGGGACGAGTTTCTCTACTAAAAGTGGCCTGAAGCGACACATGAAGATCCACACAGTGGAGAAACCACATCAGCACAGTCTGAGATCACGGTAAGTAGTTCATCTTTATGTGCTGAGAAACAGAATCTCTTCTGTGTAAGTTAGCCACAGCCAAATCTCTCTTCTCCACCTACACCTTCCGTGATGTTGTAAAGTGCTTGAAGAGTACAGTAGTAAAGTGCAATATATTAAATGCCCCATTCATTCATTAGTTTTCCTTAACAGCCGCAATAAGCGACAGGACATTTAGTTGTTTGATTTGTATCTTTTAACTTGTTCAACAGGAATGTGTGGCATGAAATTGTTGTTTAATATTTAAATGTAATTCGTCTGTTCAGACTGATGCAAAACATAGGAAATTCACTCTTTGACAGTAGGTGGCGCTGGTAATACATAGCAAGTTTGTTTTAGACACCTGCTTGTTACAGAGAAAGAAAGAGGGGCAAACAAAATTATGTTTTCAAAGATGATGCTTCTAGATTCTTCCTCAAAAGGGATAGTTCACCCCAAAATGAAAACTGTGTCAGTAATTACTCTCCCTCATGTTGTTCAACCCCGTAAGACTTTCATTCATCTTCGGAACACAAATTAAGATATTTGTGATTAAATCTGAGAGCTGGATCACTCCTCCATAGGCTTCTAAGGGATTGAAACTTGACAGACCAAAAAAGTCACTAAAGACATCGGGAAAATAGTCCGAGTGACTACAGTGGCTCAACCTTAAGTTTATCAAGTAACGAGAATACTTTTTGAGCGCAAAAAAACTAACAAAAATAACGCCTTTATTCAAGTATTCATTTCCACCTCGGTCGGCCTGGGGTGAACTATCCCTTTAGGCCCAATCCCAATTCTACCCCTTTCCCCTTCGTCTACCCCTAACCCTTCACCCTTCCCCTTCCCCTTGACCCTTGAAACAGAGTGGCAAGGCGAAGGGGTGAAAATATTCCCCTAAGAAATGGGACACCACTACTACACGGTTACACGTCATTATACGTCGTCGCTAGCGCCTACGTCACAGATGCGCCGATGTTTATCACAAACTTCCAAGATGCTGTCGACAGCTGCAGTCATCTCAGTTGCATGGGTTACAGCTATTTTTTTGCATTTGTCTTGTGAAGCACAGTAACGTTTAACAGACTCCCGCCCAAAGTTGTTTTGCCTTGTATTTGGACTTGAGGAAATGTTGCTCGTTGTCAACGCGAAAACGAATTATCCTCCGGGTTTCCTCAGGTGTCCCTGTTTGATAAAGACCATACAAGACTGGTTGATCTGATCATATTGCAAAAAGCACAAAACTGTAAGCACTGTTCGTTTATATCGTGTTCACATATAACCACAAAAAAACAATGCGTTCATAGCAGATGTACTGTAAAATATAAGCCAATTCCCTTCCGCAATTATTTTCACCAGTTGACATGAAAATATGTTGCGGGACTATCGTTAGCAAACTTCAGCGATGTTTTTTTTTACAAACATTTTTTTGAAGAAACTGACCGTAAATATGAACACAAGATTGAATGTAACATAAAGGAAATCATTATTTGTCGTTAAAAATGTAAAAAATTTTGCGTGGGCAGCCATTTTGCGTCTGTAGACGGTGTATGCAGTGACACTTCTCATACCCCTTCGTTTGAAGTGTGGTCCCGAAAAATCTTCGTTTGAAGGGCTATCTGGCCCTTCCCCTTACCCCTACCCCTCCAACCAAAAGAGAATTGAGACAGCCCTACCCCTTCACGTGCACGCGCAAAACAGAGGGGAAGGGGTAAGTGAAGGGGTAAGGGGTAGAATTGGGATTGGCCCTTAATGTAAGAAAATTGTTTGACTGTGCGCATATGCTAGTGCAGTGAATCTCAACTTTCTTTGAGTGCTGAAACCCTGTCATGTTTGGAACCATCCTCAAACCAGATTTGATTGGTTTAATTACTTCACTTTTTATTTCACATTTTTCTTTCGTTTGACATGTCACATGATTTAATGTTTCTTTTAGACCTGATGGAAGAACCAGAGAGAAACCTTACACATGTGATCAATTCGGGAGGAGCTTCACGGATAAAGGAAACTTTAAGAGACAGACGAGGATCCACACTGGAGAGAGACCATACACATGTGGTCAGTGTGGGAACAGTTTCATAAGTAAACAAAACCTTAAGAATCATAAGAGGATTGTTGTATTTCTATACCGCTGTAACCTTATAAATCATCCTGAAACATTCCCATAACCTGTTACAATCATAACTTTAAAGATGCTAGACGTTAATTCAGGGTCCTCTGCGGTTATTCCAAGTTTTTTTGCTCAAAACTGCCTGCTGTTATTTTATAACCTGATGAGCTCAAGGCGAGAACAAGTTATTTTTAACAAATTGCTTGCTTGAACTGCTTAAGAAGTAAATTACTCTTTGTACATCCAGTTCTCCAGGACCACCCTGGGAAGGGATTTGCTGAAGAATCATAATATGTAACCTTTTGTTTTTTTGCTAAAATGTTTTGATTGTGTAACCAAGTATATTTCTCTTTTGTTTAAATAAATTTTTCTTATATAAAGACAAGTATTTTTTCGTCTTACTTCAGCTGTTCAAAGATAATTCAAATAGCAATAGAATAGGCATTTTGTACATCTTCACTGACCAGGACAAAAAGAGATCCAGGAAGCTTTCTAAGCATGAAAGATTATTTGAGTCAAAGATTGTTATTGTTGTATATGGTGTTATAGGACATACCTTATATTTAACTGGTATAACAAAATAGCCAAGTGTAGTAAACCTGAGCTGACAGCACAAGACTACCTTACTAGGGGTTATTCAGGCAATGAGGTAAATACCAGATCTCACAACAATATCTAAACTACAACAAAATAAAGATATTTCTAGGGAAAAAATCACTGATTTGAAAGTTTTTCGAATAACCAAAGAATGGTTTCGTTTTACATAAGTTTCAGAACAATACAAAGACAATAATTAAAAAAGGGAAAAAATAACAGACATGCATATTTCTCCTAACCCTAACCCTAACCCTTTCCATAAATTGATGCACGGCGCTCCTTCCGCGGAGATAAACAATTCACAAACCTCCCTCCTGGTTAAAGGGATTCAAAGATCCCAGCCCACCCGCCCAGACGCCAGACAACCCATAACACTAGACATTCTCACCAAATGTATTCAGGCCTTGCGCACAGGCTACCAGCCCCTCAGTTCCACTCGCACACTCGATGCCATGTTTATCCTAGCCTTTTTTGGGTTTCTTAGATGCTCAGAACTCGCCATCACTTCCAAATTCGACCCAAAAATCCACCCCACCATCTCAGACTTATCAGTAATTGACGGCGAAACCATTTCATATTTGATTAAACTAAGACTGACCAAACCAAAAAAGGTAATTTCATCTACATTTTTAACCTCGCTTCGCAAATCCAACCATACCAGTCAATTCTGGCATATCTGCAATGGAGAAGTTCCCAGGCTAAATCTCCTCTGCAACCCCTGTTTTTAGATGAATCCAAAAAACCTGTGACACGTTTTTGGTTCCAAAAACACCTCAAATTTGTTCTCCAACAGTCAGGCATTCCAGCAAAGAATTTTTCAAGTCACTCATTCCGCATCGGGGCAGCAACTTCAGCAGCCCAAAAAGGCCTTCCCCAACAGCAGATTCAAGCCCTTGGGAGATCGTCCTCCGATGCCTTCCAAAGCTATATCAGGACCAACAGGTTCCACATTAAAAAAGCCCACCAAAGCCACCCCTCATCGAGTAAAAAACAAAACAAAAAAACTCCTCTTTCCTGTCTCTTTCTGTCCAGCGAGCATTGATCTCACAGCGGACGGAGTGAGAACTTTCCCAGTAGAGCACTTAAGTTTTCTCTTTCATCCAGCGAGCATTTGGTCTCTCAGCGGATGCAGTGTGATAAAATTTCCTGGGCAAGCACTCTTTTTCCTCTTTTCAGTTTTCCTCTTTTCCATCCAGTGAGCATTGGTCTCACAGCAGACGGAGTGAGAACTTTCCCAGTAGAGCACTTACGTTTTCTCTTTCATCCAGCGAGCATTTGGTCTCACAGCGGATCCAGTGTGAGGAATCTCCTGGGCAAGCACTCTTTTTCCTCTTTTCAGTTTTCCTCTTTTCCATCCAGCGAGCATTGGTCTCACAGCAGACGGAGTGAGAACTTTCCCAGTAGAGCACTTACGTTTTCTCTTTCATCCAGCGAGCATTTGGTCTCACAGCGGATCCAGTGTGAGGAATCTCCTGGGCAAGCACTCTTTTTCCTCTTTTCAGTTTTCCTCTTTTCCATCCAGCGAGCATTGGTCTCACAGCGGACGGAGTGAGAACTTTCCCAGTAGAGCACTTACGTTTTCTCTTTCATCCAGCGAGCATTTGGTCTCACAGCGGATGCAGTGTGAGGAATCTCCTGGGCAAGCACTCTTTTTTCCTCTTTTCAGTTTCCTCTTTCTGTCCAGCGAGCATTGGTCTCACAGCGGACGGAGCATGAACTTTCCCGGTAGAAGCACTCACGTTTTCTCTTTCGTTCAGTGAGCATTTGGTCTGACAGCAGATGCAATGTAGAAAAATCTCCTGGACAAGTACACTACAACCGCTCCCCGTTCGCAGACAATCAGGGGCCGTCAGTCCAGGCAGTGAGTCTCCATCATTGGCCTCCCCGATCAAGCACCCAGGCCCCTTCTCGAGTTACCAGCCCGCCAATCTCGGCACTCATTTGGGGGTCTTTTAGTCCGGCGGCTGTCCTCTGCTCTTTAACCTATTGGGGGGAGTACTCTGGGTTCGGGCCGAATTCCGAGCTCGGAGCCCTGCCTCCGGACAGCACGCCAAATACGCATTAAATCTTACTCCCTCAAAATTATATGTAAGTGTGAACTCGTTAATGCCAATACAACAGGATACACACCGGAGAAAGACCTCAATGCGGGAAGAGTTTCATTCAGGCTTTCGTTCTGAAATCACATCTGCTTCTCATTCTAAAGAAAGACCATTTAAAGGGTAACTCAACCTCGAGGGTTTACAAGCAAGGCTTATTTTGGTAAGTCAGACTTATTGTTGGTTGATTCTGTTTCATAAAGCAAACTTAAAATAGTTCAAACTCAGTTACTCTGGCAACTTATGCTGGGAAAGTAACCAGGTCCAGAGCAGGCTGACTGTCAGGCTAAGCCTTAGTTGTTACACAGATCCTCTAGCATTGACCAATAGGAACACAATGACTGACACTCTCTCATACCATTATTTGACTTTATTAACCACTATCAGTCCAAAAATAAATATAAAGTAAATAAAATCAACTTAAATAAGGCTACAATGATAAATGAGACAATATCGATCTAAAAGTGTTAAATTGTATATGAAATGTTTATGTTAACGTTGTTATATATGTAAAGACTGGGCGAGGGTGAATCTGAAAGGACTAAATACATCCTGCTAAAGGGATACAAATGACTTGTATACAGTTTATACAAATGACTTAAACAGAGAAAATTTGTTTTCGTTTTGAATCAGATCATTTAAAAGTACAAATTTAAATGATTATAAAGATCTATATCTCATGTCTGGGTGAATAGTATTCGCTGAGTTTTGTTTCAGTTTAGAGACGTGCTCAAGAAAAAAAGTTCAACGAGACGGAGAGGCAGAAAGCACACCCTGATTATTTTCTTTATTTTACAAAAGAACAAAGTTTCGTTTCAATTGTAAGTGGACACATAAAAAAATAGACATTTAACAGTTTATTTTGTCATATTTCTTAAGTCTGTATGACCAGAAATGGAGTAGTTTAAGTCTATTTTTCTGCTATGTGAAAAAAATCTGCTAAAACGCGCCGGCGCGTTTGCCGACCTCAGAGGTTTAAAGCCCGGTTCTGTCAACACTGCATTGGCTCCCTATCAAACATTGTATACATTTTAAAATACTGCTGATTACTTGCAAAGCACTAAATGGTTTAGCTCCGCAGTACTTGAGCGAGCTCTTAACGCATTATAGACCGAGATTGGTGACCCATGTTCTAGGTATTATCAACTGGACAGAATTTTGAGATCGCAATAGATGTGAATATTACGATCTCAAAATTCTGGCCAGTTGATAATACCTAGAACATGGGTCCCTACCTTCAAACCGAAGCATTGAGAACTTTGTAAGTGTACAGACCGTTTAATAAGAAGATATTTTAAACATACAGTCAACTTCGCATATACAGACAGGAGCCATCTTTGAAATACAGCCTTTACCAGTCGATCTACGAACGCCGATCCAAGTGCGCTGGTGAGAATGTGAACGAGCTATAAGTTGTGATAAGGTGAGCGCGAACAGCAGGCTTGGATCGGCGTTCGTAGATCGACTGGTAGAGACTGTATTTCAAAGATGGCTCCTGTCATATACGCGAAGTTGACTGTATGTTTAAAATATCTTCTTATTAAACTGTCTGTACACTTACAAAGTTCTCAATGCTTCGGTTTGAAGGTAGGGACCCTCATTATGCTACCGTGTTAGTGTGGGGCTATTTTCAGCCTTGTTAGTGGTATTAACAAGCGATTTTTATTTGTCATTACACTATGCCCAATATACTAGCGTTATACTAGCTTTATAGGCTAAACTGTTTTTAGAGATAAAACTATTTACATTCGATAATCATGAAAACAAATCTCAGATAATGGTTGACTAGGTAACAATGTGTAATTAGACCAAAGGTTCATTTTGCGCCGGAGTTCTCCTTTAATAAAAAATAGATGCCTACTTAAATAAAAAAGTTTTAACTTTTACTTTACTCTTTTACTAACTCTTTAAAACTTCTTAAAACAAACAGTCTCAAAACATATAAAATAAATGATTTGCTAAAATAATGACAAAACTGAGAAATCAGAAATATAATAAGAGCAAGGGTTCAACAATGACAATTATTGTTGAAAACTGTAAAAATATTATTATTTCTCAACTGTATCAATACAGTGTAACTGTCCACTGGGTTGTGTTGCGAAAGACACGCAAGCTCACTTACCTCTCTGCCGTCGTGCGCGTGCGCGGTTAGGAGCGCGCCGTTAAGAGCTCAACACATCTGTCTCGCATGCACGCTCGCTCGCTATAGATTACAGGATATTTTAACTAATTTGCGGTAAAACTAGTCGATCACGAATGGCTCAACTGGTAGATCTATAGATAAACTTATCTTTCAGGCATTTGACCGACCGGGTTGACACTTCAGCGTGAGAAATCGGGGTGTGGCGTGAGAGCGTGAGAATTGGCTCAATTGCGTGAGTCTCACGGTGAATGCGTGAGAGTTGGCAGCCCTGCATTTGTATAGTATACAAAGTAATGTGGGGGTGGAAAGGACAAATGTTAATAACAGGAGAAAGGATGTAATTATGACAAGATTGCGTATTGGACCTACAGCACTGAATCAAAGTTTACATAAAATAGGAAAACATGAAAGTGGTAATTGCGATAAATGTGGATATCCAGAAACAGTTAAACAATTATATATTACTAGATTGTGTAGCATACAGTAGAGAAAGGCTTGAATTAATTCAGTCTTTAACCCTCTGGGGTTCTTCGTTTTCCAGTCACACTCAGGACCTTCGCGGTCAAAAGTGACCGGACCCCTGAAATCAATGTTTATTTTTTTTCAGAAAAATCAATGAAATTTATTTTTGTTCAATAATATTTTTTCTTTTCTTTTTTTTGGTGTTTTGAGAGAATTTTATGAAAATAATTAATATTTATGCAATAATTATGATCAATTTTTTCCCATTGAATATAATAGAAAATTTATATATATATATAATTTTTATTATTTTTTAATTAATGCTGTATTTCAGGTTAAAGTGGATCCTTGGCCTATAGAAAACATTTTTTTAAATCACATTGGAGCCATCTGGTGGATGTAGTGAGCATAATTATCATGCAATATCATATTTTAACCACTAGATGGATTTACAGCCTCTGTAGAAAGGCTTGTGAATTCTAGTTGTTTTTGCACATATTTGCCTATTTTTTTTCAGGTTGTGGATTTTAATTTATAATAAGTTATTCTCAAAGACTATTTTTGTCAAGTTTTTTAAATAAAATAAAAATTCTATTATTTTCGCATAGACATGAAAATCACTATCCAAACTTAAATTGTTGTAAGTCAAGAATGCTTTGGAATATAGACCTATGGTTGGTCTTGTTTTAAAGAAGACATTTGCCAAATTATTGTAGAAGTGAAAATAATTATGAAAGTGAAACAGAAAAAAAGTTATGTAAGTTTGAGTTCATGAAAATGAACAATGTAAAAATTTTATTATTTATATTTTATATAAAATATATATATTACAAAATATATTTTACTCTAAAACTGCAAGAAAATGAAAGCCAAAAATCTTAAGAAGTTGTGTTCCAAATTTTAGGTTGATATCTCAAAAAATAAGCTTTCAGTCAAGATTTTATTTTAGCGCATACCAAACTTTTTCACTAGATGGAAAGCCAAGCTTCCTTACTGACCATATAAGGGCGCCTCCATTTTCATATATGTTTTGAGTGATCTGAACCATGTATTTCCATAATTTTCATACAATTTATGAAGTAGACATCCTATTCAGAAGTAGTATGGGTGGTTTGACAGTATTTTATTTGAATTAAACCTCTAATAAACGCATAAAAAGAGCACATATTGCTGCAATAGGCCTGGAGGTTACTAAGGAAGAATTCCATCGTTTGATCTTACACTGTGTGTGTGTGTGTATGCGTGTGTTCAAGAGAGAGAGACATAGTGTGTGACCTTTGCATTTGGGCCCAATGTCTCCCCTTTATTTGATTCCTTGATTTTATTTCACATATTCTCACATTTCTCTGTTACAGTTTCACCAGTCCAGGGGCGTAGCAACCGGGGGGGACGGGGGGGACACGTCCCCCGCACTTTTAGAAACAGGTGATTCTGTCCCCCGCATTTTTTTTGACCCAGCGCCAATATTTCCGCCTGTGTTCTCTGATTTTTTACTTAGACTTGAGTGAGCTAACATTCAGCCAATCACAGTGCGAAGCATCTATTGGGCGCGTCTGCCATGAGCTTCAAATCTCTTGTTGCTCTTGCGAATTTTCGTGTTCGTTTAGTCGCTTTGCTGTTTGGCCGTCTAATGCACCCCAGAAAAAAAGCAGAGGACGATTACATTATTTTTTTTTCAAACACACACTGTAAGTATAATGTGTTACAGTATGTCGCGACGCGATGACATGAATCACACGTAAAGTTTCCTTGTTATGATTTAACCTACTGTAACGCAGTAAGACGTGTAAGACAACAGAACCCGTATGGACCTCGTCACGTCGCGCCGGATTGTGCCGAGTGTGTGTAAATGCTCTCCCACTTGTTGCTTTGGATAAAAGCGTCTATAGTCTGTTAAATGAGACATAACAGATTATTCCCAGCAGGCACACGTCAAAAGACGTTGATATTTGGTTAAATTTTGGTTGCGACGTCGGGTGACCAAAATTCAATGTAAATTCAACATCTAATGTCAATGTTAAATTGATGTCCAATACCGAATACATTGATTAGGTTTTATTGATATATTTTTATAAAATGTCTGTTGTATAAAATTACTGTAGGCTAGATGTAATCTGTTCTGTACTCATTGAACACTTTTTTTTGGTCCAACTGTTAAGTAAGATACAAGTTTAACTGAAATATAATAAATATCATAAAATATCATTATTTCATAAAAATAAAGTATAGATGTCCACAGTGGTCTGAAAGTCCCAAGTCCTGCAGTATTTTTTTTATTTCGAGTATGATTTCACAAAAATAGGTTGTTAAGCTATCATGGCATGTTCCCAAAATTGGCACTAGGGTGCTGTAAAATGCCAATTGCTATTCCATCTAGAATTTATTATTATGAACATCACCTTTCAGTCCCTCCAGAAAAACGCGATTATGCGATCGCATGATTCAATGCATAATCAGCCAAAGTCTGCATATTTATGCGGGGGCATTTTTTCAAATACGCCGCACTTTTGTCGCATAAATTGACGATTTCCACGCAAAATATGTGGGGCTTGCATGATTTCATAATCCCCGCATTTTTGTTGCAAAAAAAGTCACATATCTTAGCAGAAAGTTGAAAAATGTTGCGTTTACTTCACACAAGAGCAGCCATTTACCCCTGTTGCCATGGGAACATTATGAAGTGATGTAATTACGCGACATGAACATCATTGAAAAGCTGTAAAACAGGAAACATTTTTTTCATATTTTATTTATTCATTTTTACAGAAGTTGTAGCATATTCCTTTTGTAAAGCTACAGAACTTGTTTGACTCATCAATGTTTTGTAAGTTTATAAAACAAAAAATAAAACTAGATGAAATATTCCAGCACTTTCTGTGATGTAGTATGTTTGCTTATCATAGGAAGTAATAAGAAATGACTCTTAACATTAAGGTAGTAGTAGTGAGAACAGTTTTTCTCTTTTTCATCAAACCGCAGTTTTTGTAAGTTCCCGCAATTTCATCACATAAAATTGCAAATATCCTGCATATTCCATCGCCGCATAATCAAGGATTTTTGCCCGCAACAATCACAAAAAAACTCCGCATTTTTCTGGAAGGACTGACCTTTGGGTCACATCACCACACCATTTTGTCCCCCCCACTTGTATAATGGCTGCTACGCCCCTGCACCAGTCTCATATTTCCCTATGTGTGTGTGTGTGTGTGTGTGTGTGTGTGTGTGTGTGTGTGTGTGTGTGTGTGTGTGTGTGTGTGTGTGCGTGTGTGTGTGTGTGTATTTTGCAACCTTGATTGTTTACAGTCTCATGCGTTCATTGCTGTGCACTTTATTTCTTACATTGATGAATAATTGCTTTTATTTCACACGTTTCCCAAAATTAGCTTTTGCAATGACACGCGTTAATCTGTGTACATGCGTGTGTTTTTGTGTGTATAAGTGTGTGTGTGTGTGAGTGTATTTGTCTGTTTTGCACTCTTGATGTTTTAGAGATTCCCCCCTTCACTGTTGTGTGCTTTTTTCCTGCATCGTGGCTGATTTGTAGATTGTACACACAAATAAACTCTGTATTTTCATATTTTTGCCAATTTCCCATTCATTTCCTATGGCCGGTCATTTTTGACCCGAAGGTCCTGAGTGTGACTATTTTTTTTATGACCACTTAGACTTTTCAAATCCTGTCCCCAATTTTTTTTTGTGTTCGTATACCAAGTACCATAAAAGTCACCAAGTTTCGTACCATTCCGACGAAGCTACGATTTTTAACATTTTTTTATTTAAAAAAATCCGGTCAGAAATGACCGAAGTACCCCAGAGGGTTAAAGGATAGGGGTGTAAGAAATTATACACTTAAGGAATTATTAGAAGGAACAAATTTTACAATACACGAAAAAGTTTTCACATTTTTAAATGACACAGAACTGGTAAGAAAGATATAATGTTTTTTTTTTTTTTTCATCAAGTGTATTCTATCAAGTAGTGCTCCATACTCCAATCCAGTAGGTGGCGGACAATGCACCTTAAAGGTGGTTTGCCAACCGCCATTTAAACGACAGAAGAAGAAGAAGAAGTCTTCTGAGTTGAGGAGAGCAGTTCACGGTATTTCTCATCTTTACACAACCATCACACACACTTTATAGAGTTTGATTAAGCGACAGACTCGTTTCTGTATTATTTTCATCGATCACAGCGATACTTGTGCGTCTTTTCTGGCGTCTTCCTCCTGAAATACACATTTAGTGCAGCAGCAGCGAGCATGAGGAGAACATGTGGAGTTCAGACCTGAGCGAGTGTGTGTTCGTTTGTGTGATTGTCTCGATGTTTGGAGTGAGAACTGTTTCTGAATGTCGAGACATAAGTCAAAGTTTGAGGTCTGTGAGGGGAATTGATGCTGCTGCCGTTTTATTTTATCTGTAACAAATCTAATGTGTTTCTTACATTACATATTTTTAAAATATGCTGGAACAGATACGGCTAAATACTTCACTTTGAGCTTAGATAATGAGTTTTTTAGGATCAGTGTCAGTTTTAATCTAATAACATTAGTGCAATGAATCTAGTTACTACAAAATCTAAATATATTTTAGATATTGACATTATGCTGCTAGTTATTTAGATGAGGTGGTTAATTAAGATGAATGCCATATTGTATATATATTTTTATGTTTTATCCTTATGTCGTGATAAGTAACAGTATTTTCAGTTTTACAGGCTTTTATCATCTATCTGACTCAAATAATGTGTTTCTAACAGCAAACACTCAGAATAAAGTGAGATGATCTGCTGATGATCCTGAATGGCTTGTTGAATGAGTGTTGATAGTCTGAGGATCATCAATATTAACAGATCTGCTGAAAACACTCTTTATTTCATGACAATAGTTCCTGTTTTCTCCTCATTTATTATGCTGATGTCTTCACATCTCCTGTAAATTGACACTTAAAGCTCATTTCAATGGTGTCAGCAGACTGATGGGATTTGTTGGCTACTATGTACATTTTAGTACATATGTCTTTATGCATTCAATTATTTTTCTTACCATTAGTTATATTTGGAATAATTTCATTACATTATGTATATTCTGTTATCAATAAGTATAAAAACAAACTCAGCAACTGATATATTTTTTTTATTTTGGGCAGAGATCAGCTCCTCCCACAGCAAATACATCATCAGTGAAGCTCCTCCCACTGTAATTCATCATCAGTGAAGCTCCTCCCACTGTAATTCATCATCAGTGAAGCTCCTCCCACTGTAATTCATCATCATTGAAGCTCCTCCCACTGTAATTCATCATCAGTGAAGCTCCTCCCACTTTAATTCATCATCAGTGAAGCTCCTCCCACTGTAATTCATCATCAGTGAAGCTCCTCCCACTGTAATGCTGTAAATTCCTATCAGCCACAAGTGAAGACGAGCATCAGGAAGAGCTGAAATCTGCCAATTAAAGAGGACAGTGAGAACACGAGTGATCCAGAACCCTGCAGAATGAAACACACTGAAGATCCTGAAGAACAAAGAGGTTGGTGTTTATTCTTCATTCATTCATGATGCTGGAGAACATTCATGTTAGAAACATTCAAGCACTTCATCACTTTTAGATCAGCAGGTTAAGATTATATATCTTCAAGTTTAGCCTAACCTAACATCCAGTTTAACTGCCACAAGTTGATCTTGTAATAAAGATCTAATCGAGGAAAAACACGCAGTATTTTTGTATTTTCATTGCATTTTTAATTTATAAAAAGTTAAATAAATAATGATTAATCGAGGTGTATCGACTAAGAAAATTTAATCGAATGCCCATTCCCTAATCACTATTAATCGAAGTACACTCTACTGTACAATAGTAAGCCTCTATTTTTGTTATATAAAATTAAAACAAACTTTTATTTTGACAGGGTGTCGTAAAGACTTGAGTTCCTGTCTGTAGATGATATGACAAATGTGGATAGTTTTATCAAATCAAATGGTGTAATGTTCATGAAGTGACTCTGCAGATGAAGTTCATGTATAAGGAGACCGCAGACGCTGAAATCATCGCGAGTGTCACGTTTGCTTTAGTGTGTGTCAGGGCTCTAGAGTGCGACCAATTTGGTCGCATATGCGACCAAAATTTGTAAGGGTGCGACTAAATTTTTTCCTAGGTCGCACCAGTGCACCTAACGTTCTCGCATGATCGCATCCGCTGCCTCTCCACAAACGAGTCTTTTGTTCTCCTTGCACGCATGGTTGGATCATATCGTGGTCTAAACCAATCAGAGATAGAGATTGGGCGGGTCTTTGCCTCTGATTGGCTGTGGTTCAGATATTCCTGTATGACTAAAATGCTCCGTGCTGACTGTGTGATTGAAATAAATTGCGACGTGAGCACCAGAGAATCAGTTACGGCAATCAGCAGCATCAGCTAAATAAACGCAAGAAAACAGACGACGAAGAAACTTTAAAAAATGTAGGCTACTTGAACTAGGTAAAAAATATTGATTTCTCGATTTTAATCGATTCTCATTTTTACGAACTGTTGGGCTATGCTGTTTTCAGTTGATGAATGAATGGAACATTGTAGCGAGCATCCCATCCAATAAATCCCAATAATCTTTGTGCTTTGTTACTATTGATGTGAAACAAAGTCTCAGATTTCAAATTAGGTCCATTTTCTTATGAAATTCAAAAACATAAATAGTGTGTTGACGCTGTTGCGTGAGATCGCTCTGGCTCAGCTCAACTCAAGAGCAGCAGCGCGGATCTTCTCTTCCGCCTTAATAATACAAGTTACAGCGCGAAATAAACATGAAAAAGCATCTGAAAGTGTGTTAAAAGATAGAGTACAACTTATCGAAATCCGTATCTTTCACATGGAATCGCTCAATCAGTGTTTCAACCGTGGAAAGACGTCAGTAAAACGCTTGTAAACAATGTAATGTAACGCCACATTTACCTCAGAAAAAATATATCCAGTGCCCATAAACTCGTTAGCTAGCTAGAAAAATTAACTCCAGAGGAGCATTTTGCCAAATATATGCACCATATTGCATATTCTTTATAATTTTTTAATGTTTTTCAATATTTAATGCATGTTGTTTGAAATAATCTGGCAAGTTCTTATGCAGCCACCATTTAAATGTTTATATTTCATATAACTTTATTATTATAAAAATAAATAAAAGTGTAATTTAAGTGTTTGTGTACAAATCAGGTCATTTTTACCTTCAATATTATAGTAGGCGAATGAAGCATAGTGGGCTACAACTGACTCCCAGTTTGCAGCATTAGTTAAGAGATTTGTTTTCCTTGAGAAAATTTGCCGCGTATTGTACCTGATATCCAAAATAATCAATATTGAATCGAATTGTGAAATTTTTGTCAATACCCTGCCCTAACTTGAACAATGTAAAAACAGCACTTTAAATGTTTTATTTTTTTTAAAAGACTTATATTTTTATATACAGTATAATTGTGCTTAAAAAAAAAAAAAAAGTATTATTCTTGTTTAAAAGCATTTACATAATATATATGAATGTGTATGGAGCGTGATAAAAAGGTGACCTTGAAATTGTGGCGTTAAAGGCGACGCGAGACGAGGAAAATTTTTAGTGCACCTAAATTTTGTGCTGGTGCACCTAAATAAAAAAGTTAGGCGCACCAGTGCAACCAAGGCAAAAAGTTAGTCTGGAGCCCTGTGTGTTGTAGACAAAACTGCGGCGCTCTTTCACACAGACACTGCAGAACATACAGACTTCATATTTCAATAGCAGTCTATATGAGCTTTAATATTCACAGTCATTAGTCCGTATCTATATATGATTATTTGTACAGCCCTACTTTTGATTTATTCATCCCACAATTCTGTGATGTTACGTTTTATAAAGTAAGTTCCATTACTGACTGGTATTTGCAGTATTAAAGAGTTAGTTTTGTGAGTTATTTATTGTTGTGTTATAAAGTTGTTACTATTAGTGCAAGAAGGGTATGTATTTAATAGCGGTCTGCTCTCTACATAGCGCTCTTCATGGCCATTGAATAGATACAGCAGCTGTTTCAGCAACACACTGGTATAAGTTTATGAAAAATACATATCGTCTCGAAATTGAAACCGGTTTACCGCCCAGTATTAGTCATTACCTTCGACTAATAATCAGACTGACGAGTTTGTGACGGTGAGATCAGCATTATTGGCCGGGGTGAAACTCTTAAGTGACACTGGAATACAAATGAACCAGTAAAATATAATTACGAAAATGGAGAGAAAATATATATCGGGCGCATTAAAGGAAAAGAACGAGAGAGTTTTTGTGTTTTATTTAACATAAGCTTACTTGGCTCAACAAGGGACACATTATTACATATGCATTCATCAGATATTTTACGTTTTTTCTTTTTTTTTTACGGTTTTAATTTTAAAATGACTTGATGAAGCTCCGCCCCAACTGTACTGAGAGTCTAGCTCCGCCCCTGCCCATATTACAAACTACTGCGAGGTTATTTATTTGGGTAGCATACATATTCTGAATGCCTTCGCCAGAATTCAAATGAGCCACTTTAATCTAGATTAATTCCAAGATTACAGTGAGATTAATCTAGATAAAAAAAAAATAATCTATGCCCACCACTAATTTATATATAAATACAATAACCATACCTGATAAAAAAGTTTTATGTACTATGTACTATGTTCATTTTGGACACAAGAGGGAAGTATGTATGATTTTTTTTTTTTTTTAACCAAATAGCACTAAATAGCCTGTTTTAAACTTTTTCATACAACTTGAATTGAAAAAAATAGAATAAAATGAGTTTAGTTCTAATATTTGTATAATTTTATATAAAAATAAATGGTGTATAAATAAATTTTTAGAAGATATGAGACGTTTCCTGATTCTTTTTAAAGTCCCTGTAAAGGCAATTTCAAAAAAAAATTCTAAACACATTATAAATGTTAGAAATGTATTGCTAAAACATATTACAAAGACTGTGAACTGTGAAGTACTGAATTGTGGAGTTAGACCGTTAAACAGTTTTTCACCATTGATATTTTACGGATTTTCTGGGCGGGGCTAAAACAGGGCTCGATGACGCACTGGAGCCCTTGAGCTCCTGGACACGCCCCTACTTGATGACGCTCTGAGGGCACGGAGGCTGGCCGCTCCTAACAATATTATAGAGCACATTCACATCAGTTTGCCGCTCAATCGCGAGTTACTGTCAGTAGCTACTATTATTAGTAACACAGCCTACAGATTGCTAGCTACTAGCTATGCCTTCGTCACGGAAATGCGTACTACCTGGATGCGATCACCGGATCACGTACAAAACAGATCGGTGTCCTTGTTTAAATTTCCGAAAAACGATTACATCAAGAAGAAGTGGATTAATTTTGTGAAGAGCCACCTTGATGGAGAGCTGAGGATCACCGCCAAAACCCGCCTCTGTAAGTGATCATTTTACACTGGATAGTTTTATAAACTTTCGTCGGAGATAACTGTCTGGGATTCACTGATAATCCGCTGTTACTGGTGAATGGGGCCGAACCGACTCCCGCCTCAGCCTTCATCCTCCCGTCGCGCCGACAACTGGTGCCATTCGGCAGTGCGTGCCCACCGTGCGAGCATCTATTCCGGCTGTAGAGTTGAGTGTGGCGAGTCGACGACGGCAGCGTTCCCGCGAGTGGGCGTGGTTTCAGCGCAGCCAGTGGACACGCCCCCAGCGTTTGAGAGCAGAGATTACTGCTCATTTTTTCAAGATTTTGATAGCTTATTTTATGTACTTGCTGGCTTTTTTTATCATTCAAATTTGGCTGGGTGACTAATAACACATTTTTCTGTGGTGTGACAAACTCAAAACACATACTTAATTTTGACTTTACAGGGACTTTAAGACATAATCCCTCGCCATAGCAAAACCGTTTGAGATATTCAATATCTGTTAACAATTTAGCATCTTTAATGTACTTTCATAATTTTGAAAAAGTTTGGTGGGAATAAAATAAACCACTTAAGAGGAGTGAGTAAAAATGTAAAGGCTGGTTTTTCAAAACATCCACATTCAGACCAAAATAGCCGATTTCCTGTTGGGCTGGCTTAAAGTTGTTTGGCCCGATGAGATCTATATGCGTACCGAGTTTCATATTATTACATGCAAGTGTGTTTGATTTATGGACCAAATTTTCAGACCAAGTTTATTGACCAAGTTAATTTAATTAATAAACTAATTATATAAAACTATTGTCAATGCACTACAATTAAACTGGTTATATGCCTTTACATTATTTAAAAAAAAAAACTTATTTAAAAAATACAAGGCTTAAGACATTTATTTTCTTTTTTAATGCAGGCCAAACAACATAGCCGTGAAATGGTTAATCTAGCCCCCCTTCTCCTCCCCCTACACACACACACACACACACACACACACACAGACAGGCTCAGACACAGAGAAGTAGGCTCAGAGAGAGAATGACCACATTCAAACTAAAATATCTGACTTTCTGTTGGTCCGAGCTAATGACTGTAAATTAGAAAGTTGTTCGGCTTGATCTGACCAATATACGTACCGATTTTTATGATTGTAGGTAAAACTATAACACTAACCCCCCACTTTTGTCAAAAGGTGGCGCTACTGAGTCCCTGCACCACGCCCGTTTCTGAAACTTTGCACATGTCTACTGGCTAATAAATGTGGTCTGTTGAGTTTCATGCAATTTCAAGCAATTTCAGGCATGCTAAGAGTCTCAAAAGCATCCAAAAAAGAATATTAAAGTTTGATGCGTTGCCATGGCAACATCAATAATCCTTTCACAGGTCTACATCTGGCGTGTGTCTACATTATGTATGAAAATCATAAAAATCGGTACGTATATTGTTCGGATCAAGCCGAACAACTTTCTAATTTATAGTTATTAGTTCCGACCAACAGGAAGTCAGATATTTTAGTTTGAATATGGATGTTTTTTAGCATTTTCTCTCCCTCTGTCTCTCTCTGACCATTCTCTCTCTGTGTGTCTCTGTGGGGAGGGGGAGAGGGGCTCTTCGAGTGATAGTTTAGTTTAAACACAAAATTATGTATAGGGCCATACTGCCCTCTTGTGTCAAATTATATTTATAAATACATTATACATATATTTGGTATGTGACTGAGGACCGAGAGCTTTTAAATACGGACATCCACACGAACATTGATAATGGTGGCGCGTGCAGAGCGCTCGAGGGAATTCTTATGGAAGTAGGAATGAACTAAATAACGTTCGCTCTGTTCTGCCGTGGACGCGCACCGTTATTAACCTCTTAACCTTCTCCAGAGCGTCGGCGCACTGAAGCGTTTTTTTTTTTAATTTAGTTCAAATATACTATCAGATTTAATGTTATACCTTGACAAACTATACATCATTAAAAAGATATAAGACTCAAGATTCAGTATTTGACCACTATTGTATTCTGAGAAACTTATAGTGACAGTTATGTCTTAATTTGTGTCAGGAGTTATGAAATGAAAAAAATGAGTCGATACCTTTAATATGAATTATGAGCGTCAGCTGGTCCATTCATAAAAAACACTCCGTGCTGTCGTCATGTCAGCGATTCACAAAACAACGTCCCTGAGGGCTTTTAGCTCAACAATATGCAGATGTGGAGAAATATTGATATATTCTCATAGATTCACATCATATTTCTATAGACAGGAATAATATTTATTGAATTTATACCCAAATGCGTCGATGTAATCATTATGATCGCTTCTTACTGAGATGTGCTGTGTTTTCCATTCATACCAATAGCATGGGGGCGCTATATGTCCAATAAAAGTCCATATATGGATCATGAAGAAGACCCATAGTCATGTGACATTCCAGGACGTCACTGAGTGATACAGAAAGTAGCTGACAGAGATCGCTGTAACATGCAGATAAAGATGTTTTGAAGACAATAAACATGATTGCAATGATATTTGAGTTACCTGTGTTCTTCAAGCCATGCCAGGTATTTCATAATAATAGATTATATTTATAATGTAATGCTAATCGATATAGATTTCATCATCGTACAGAACACTAAATAATACATTTTCTGTCGGATTTTTTTTTTAATATGAAGCCAAGTTAGATCACAGAAGATTATTTAAAACACTAGACTTGCGTTATATAGTAAGTTTGGAGCACAAACATAATTTTAATCTCATAAATGGTCGTGTATTGATGGTGTGCTAAGCTAACATGCTAGCGAGCCCAGGCGCACCTGCCACGAGCAGTTATTGTTTTATGATTTTTTTCTAAATAGGAATGCTTACTGAAATGTTTCAGTGCATTTGATACCAGTTTCAAATATTTAGTGAGAATTTTGATAAAAGAAATTAGGGTTTGAAACCCTATGAATAGCCTGTGAATAGCCAGTCGTTAGTAGCTATAATGCAGACAAAAGAAATGCATATTTAGATCCATAATCAGTCTGGAGAGGTGTAAATGTGTACAGGGGAGACTGACACTGAATGGGGCACCACAAAACAATAGAGACAATAGACTGAATAGATGACTCAGAGGATGACTAAACATCAGTTTGCTAATAGAGTCTAATCAAAATAAAGTAATTTGACATGATCTTGAAAAACATTTAACTAAATACAGAGTTTTATACTTATCATTTTCAGATTTTAAATATAAAATGGTCAGACATGTGGCTTTAGCTGCAGTGCATTTCTAGATTGCTCCAGGGCCAACTTCAATTTTATTTTCATGAAGATGTTCTTATAAAAATAAATTTATAATAACTTTACAAAACTTTGAAGCTATTTAAATTTTTTTTTTTTTTTCATTATGACAATAATTCATTCTACATTTACAATAAACAACCAGGTGTCAGCTTTCAAATGAGATCATACTTGTGCTTTTAGTGCAAAGGGTTCATGAACTGTATCTGTTTCAGTTTGGGTATGTCATTTCTGGGGATTTTTCAAAAGTGGGCTTGAAGCTTAACAGGTTAATGCCCGTGCAGCCGTTAGTTTAATTTCAAAATTAGCTCCTTTTCTGGGGCCGATTGCTTAAATTGTGAGTTCAATAGCCTATTATTCTTCATGGAAAACACAACAACAAAAGAGTATAAAAGTTTGGTGTGAACGCAGCATAATGAACCAGCTGCAATGTCAAGATTGCAATGCTTAAGTGTGTGTGTGTCTGTGTGTGTGTGCGCGCGAGAGAGAGAGGCGCGGGCGCGATCGAACTGTGTGTGTGTGCGCGAGAGAGAGGCGCGGGCTCGATCGAACTGTGTGTGTGTGTGAGAGAGAGAGACGCTCACTCTCGTGATTAATGAATTTTGACTCCGGTTGCTGATCTTTGCTGCAACTTTCGTTCAGCTCACAATTTAGTAAGCAAACACGTTCAGGTTTTAATTGTAGTGACTAAATGATTTTATTAAACACACACACATCAAACTGACGGGGGGGGGCAATGGTAAATTTAAATCTGCATATTGTAATATATGCAGGGCACCCCAGCAGTCCAGTATGCTTCATCTTTCATTTTTAATTTGTAAATTTGATCAATAAATTCAATTATTTAGAATGATAAGACACTAAATGGCTTTTACCCTAGGTAGGTCTGATCAAATTAAATCGTTTACACTGAAAAATAACAATGCATTAAATAATGTTATGAGATTGTTTTAAATTAGTCAATTAAAAATCGTTGGAAAGAATGATACTTTTAAACATAACACTAAACCGCAGTGTTTCCCCTAGAAATTTTTCCAGCAGCGGTGCTGTCACGTGCCGGAGGATGTTACCAAGTCGCGCGCGGGGGGGTCCGGGGGCATGTACCTCCGGAAGATTTTTTTTTTTTTAAAAAAACCCCTTAAACCATGACTTCTGGCAAGTTTTGTGGATAGAAATCGATATTTTGAGACATACAAATATGACATACCATCAACAGATTCAAGGCATGATTATTGCAGCACGTACCTTGAACTGGTCACAAACAGAAACCTTCATTTTATAATTTTAGACAAGATTTTTCACGTTTTTGTTTCGTGTTAATTTTCAGCTATTAGGTAGATATTGATAGGGGGAAAATGAAATGGCACAACCCAGAAAAAAGATTATTTAGAATTTATTGAAAATTTTATCTTAATGGCAAAGGCCACACCCAATCTGTGAGCACTTAATTTTTCTAACATTTTTAAAATCAAAAGTTTTATGTTAACATTATTAAATGCAGAATGAATGAAGTGAACAAACATGAACAATCAAAGTGTTTGTATTAAATAACATTCACAAACATTAATTCATGTTGTAAAAATATATTGTTCACTCAATGTGTTGATGTTAGATAACGCATTAAGTAATGTTAATGAATGGTGTCTTATTGTAGTGTTACCAAACAATACAGGAGATAAAACGTGTTTTGTTTGACTTGACTGTACTTTTATTTAATCCAAAACTGTGTTCATATTTAATTTTAAAAGGCTTTTTAAACCTGCTAAGAGTTATCCAGCCAAGAATAAGCCTAGAACTGCTTTTCTGACGGACTAATAATGGCATAAACAGCACTCGGGTGTCGGTCCGATACTGTGCTCATGTACTCGTAAAACTCCCCCGACACAACCGCACCCGAGTCCACTTTAGGGGCCGTTCACATATCGCGTTTTTTTGTGCGCAAATTCATATTTCAATTGTAGGCGCGCGTGGCGAGATGAAAACATCGTAACATCTTATCTCAACAGGCCATGTGACAAAAACCAACCGATCAGCTTCGGCCTTGCCGTAACAACATCGAAAGCTCGGCCGAACAGCTGATCATAGCTGTACAGTGCGGCTTTTTATTTCTCATCTCCATAAATATATCTAGTAGTAAAGCTAATGCAAGGGCTAGAAATAAATTGATTCTTTGCTGATACTTCCTCGTCCTCATGGAGAGCGCCGCTTTCTCCTTTCTAAAAGCGCTTGCTCTCCAGTAGGGCTGCAACAAACGATTATTTTGATAATCGATTAATCAAACGATTATTAGAACGATTAATCGACTAATCATCGATTATTTCGCAGACTAATCAGTAAGTTTGGAACGATTATTTAGCTTTTCCAATTAGTTAAAACATTGAGTTATACATATTCTAACTATAATATAAAAGAAGGAAATCGCTTCAGCTTTTGAAATAGTTGTTTTAATGAACTTTGAGCCAACTAAACAGGTCATTCTCTTTAAGTTTTCAGATTGCGGTCCAACTCAAATCACACACAAATGCTCTCTAAGCATTGTTTAATAGGCCCACTGCTTTTCTTAGAACTGAAACAGAAAAAGGGACATTTACTTCAGGACACAACGAATAGTAAAATATTAATCTGCAAACAATTATTATAAGTATAAAATTACAATCTTTTTTTACATGACAATTGAGCTGACAGAGACGTTCTCATTCACCTTTTAATTTACAGTATAAAAAAGTAACTGCCATGATATTCTTCCTATATCATAGGAAGGATATAACATCTCGATTTGTAAGTATTCATGGTTAATGAACAAAATACAGGCAAGTGATAAGACTATAATAATAACTAATGTTACAATAATAAAAACAGCCCTGACTCGTAAGCTCGATCAAGCTTTATTCTGTGCAATAGAATAAATAAGTCATCACATTACTGTAATTATATTACTACTATTATTAGTTGTATTGCATTCTCTAATAAAGAGATTTACCGCTGGTTAGTAAGCTCCAGCTGGAGAACACTCTCCTCTCACCGGCTCCTCTTGTGCCGGGATGTTTCCTCTTGCACACATGCATGTTGTGCCCCCGTCAAAAGCAAGTTCCGCCTTGCATGTATTGCACACGACAGCATCCTTGATTTTAAGTTTTGTGAAACTTTCCCATACCTAAACCTTGCTAGTTCGGATTCGTTTGCCCTGTCATAATTCGCGCTGTTTTCTCTTCTACCGCAATAGCATTTGTAAGGGCTGCACTACACTAGCGCTACAGCGCCATAGCGGTCAAATCGCGATATTGCAGGCCCTTACATTAGGTCACGTGAGATCAGACGACTACTCGACAACAAAGATATTTGTCGACAAATTTTTATTGTCGACGTATCGTTGCAGCCCTACTCTCCAGTGGCGTCTGTCATTGCTATGCAACCATGAACAGAGGCGGCCTGGAAAAACGAGCGCGCTTCCAGCGCGCCTACATTTGAAATAACGAATTTGCACGCGCAGAGAAACGCGCTATGTGAACGGCCCCTTATGGAACGTGACATTAGCCTAATCGAAAATATTTCCATATGTGGCTCTTTCCTCCTTTCTTGTCAACAAATGGATTCAGAGCCACCGCATTAGCAGTGCCAGCGGTCGCCATGTCTCAGTGTTTTTAGGTGTGTAAGTAAATGTCGTGATATTACTGATCATGTGAAGATTTTGCAGCGGCGCTGAAAATCCAGTGGCGGCGCTGCGTCGCTGCTAAATACATTGTAGGGGAAACACTGAACCGTCATTAGGTGTCGCCAGGTGACCGTCTTAATGAGCGAGTCATTGATTCATTGATTCAAACAATTCGTTCGAACGACTGAGTCATTCTTGAATGGACAGATGTTTATGGATTGGTCATTGAATCTTTGAGTCAACCGATTCGTTCAAAATGCTGAATCATTCAGTAATGAGAAAACACGTTGCTGTGAGATGCGCAGTGGTTCTGCTGTGATCTTTATTTAACTATTTTTGCTGCTGAAACTGAAAAAAAGTCAATATTGCATCTAAAATGTATGTAGCGGCCGTTTGTCAACAAACAAAAGAAAATTAAACTTAAATCAAACCTTCCAAACGACAACTTCTAGCACTCTGGGCAGGTGATGTACGCAGGCTGGATTCAGGGTTTGTGGCTGGTTTATTTGTTCCAACTGAGCAAGCAATACAGCATCTCTCGCGCTGGTAAAAAACCATGTGCCCATCACCCAGGTGCTCCAGGTTACTTCCTACTTCCTACCTATATTTACCCTCACCTGTGCCCACTACTGCCCTCAGGTGTCTAAATCAAACATTGCAATTATTAAACTAACCAAAAATAAAGACTAAACATATAAATAAAAAACACAATTAACTAATCAAACAAACAAAGAAACATTACCAAATTATATTACTAATGTGAACAAAATCATAATAATAAATTAACAAAATTACCAATACTGAAAACAAACTAATGTAGCTCCAACAATGTAAGTGACTTGACGTGTGTGTGTGTGTGTGTGTGAGTGAGAGATTGTGTCTGTTACAGTGACAAGAGTTTAACCCTTTAAGGCCTTGTCTTTTTGGATATATATCTTTTTTTTTATTACAAAATGTGCATACAACCCATATATTTTAAATGTATTGTTTGAATTAAATTAAGATTGTATGTTTGGTAATTGAACCTAAATAAATTTAAAATTAATGTGCTATATTTCAGATCAATATATTTGTTTTCCTTCATTTTAATCAACACTAACTTTATTCTCATCTGAATTATAAATAACTTATTTCTGTATAAAATAAAAAATCCCGAATAATCCAGACCAACCAGAGCGCACTATTTCTACAACATCATCAGTGCTGAAGCGGAACTACCAGAGCCGTTCGGCAGATAGCGAGCAGATATTTTGATATTTTGTGTCACGTCGTGCACAATAACCCTAAAGGCACCAGGGTGGCGGTGCCACCGGCTTTTTATATATATATATATATATATATATATATTAGGGCTGGGCAAGGTAACGCGTTATTATCGCGTTAACGCATTTATTAATTAATGTCGACAATTTTTTTTATCGCACGTTAACGCAGTTTTTGCTCACTGGCTCTGAATACACATAGGCCTACAGTCAAACCATGGATCACAGGAGGGGTGGGTTGTTGGTCAGCCAGCAAATAACCCACCCAAACAAGCAGTGGAGAGGCTTTGGCAGGTTCTCTCAGATGAACAGAAAGGGAGACAGCACTCCGCGAGTGAATGACAGGCGCTCTATAGTAACCATGGCAACGGCTTCTGTGCGCTACGCAGCTGTAGCCTTTTTAACTTAAATTAAAATTATACATAACTTTACCTGATAGGCCTGCGTTTAGTTTAGTGGAGATGTGCTGCCATGTGAATTCCCTTCTGTTGATGACGTCCTGATAACTATTTAGATTGTGGAAACTCACAAACAGCGAGCCGAGGATCAGTCTCAATGATTTGTGCTGCGCGTCAATTCAACTTCGGCAACAGGAGGGCGCGAGCGCGTGCGTGAGGCGAGCATGACCGCAACAGTTTTACAGGAACACACTCGCTTGTCGCACTAGCTTGTCGGTTCTAGCAATCACAGCGCTTGCGGTAGGCTACGCGTATAATTGATGCATTGTTACATTTTTGGAGAGGTGCACGTCAGCGTACGCGCGCTACACACACAGCAGGTACGTAGCTACGCCGTGAGTTCGACGCAGAAGTATAAATTGGGCTTTACATCTGTTTAATGTAATCTAGTGTAGGCCTACGTGGGAAACCATGTCATGACCAAACCTAAGCCACTATCAGAGAAGTAACGTTGGTCGACTTATATCTGTAGTAGTGGTCATGACCTCTGACTACATAGACTGTTTCTGCTGCTCCCTGATAAAAGATACCTCTTGATACCTGTTCAGAAAAAAAACAACAAGAAAACTGGACTCGTTTTAACAGTCTACATACAAGGTAATGCCCTGGCAGTGGCATAGCTTTGTTTTCATATTTGATTTGAGTACATTAATGTTTAAGTTGAGATTTACAATAAATATTTTATTGCTACAGTGTAAAGGGAATACTCCTGGTCATGCGATTAATCGCGATTAAAATTTTTAATCGTTGCCCAGCACTAATATATATATATATATATATATATATATATATATTTATAAAATATAGCTGCGAGCAGTGATGAAGGGCCAAAGCCGGCGGCACCGCCACCCCGGTGCCTTTAGGTAACTAGAGGCACCGGGGTTGCGGTGCCACCGGCTTGGGCCCGTAATCGCTGCTCGCAGCTATATTTTATATATATATATATATATATAAAAAAAAAAATTGACTATTCGGGCACTTTTGGGGCCCTTAACGTGCCCGAAAGCTCTTGAAACTTTGCACACGTGTCAGAACCCGCGGCCATCAGGGTCGGGCTGAAGATGGTACCCGGGCGTGGCAGGGGGGCTCGACGGCGCCCCCTGGAACGGGGTCCGAAAACTTGGTCCGAAAACTTGGTCCATAAATCAAACACGCTTGCATGTAAGAATATGAAACTCGGTACACATATAGATCTCATCGGTTCATATATACTTCATACTCTTACTTTTTACCCCAGCCCAACAGGAAGTCGGCTATTTAGGGTTGTTTGTAAAACGCATGCAATGGAATTTAAAGTACTTCTCCTAGAGAATTCAAAGAAATGGCAAAAAACTCGGTCAGCATGAAGTCAATACATTGAGGATGAATAATTGCCAGGGGATTTTTGATATCTCGAACGTTTTGGCCGTGGCGAGGAAACGAAATTATGGCGAGAAACGTGAAACAGGTAGTGTGTTATAACTTCTGCATACATTAACTGATCTCGATGAAACTTCAGCAGTGTGTTCGCTGTAAGAGGCTGATCACATGGATGTGACTATTGTGAGTCAAAGTTATAGCGCCACCAACTGGCAGCAGGAAGTATGTCACTTTCAAAATGCTTTGAAATCACCCACTTATTTTAACCCAATTTGCTTCAAACTTCATCTGTATAATGTAAACATACGGCAGATGTAGACCTGTTAATGGATTCTTGATATCTTTGATACTGTTGCCGTGGCAACGCATCAAACTTTAAAATTATTTTAGGATGTGTGTATATATATATATATTTATAGCTACGAGCAGCGATTATGGGCCCAAGCCGGTGGCACCGCAACCCTGGTTATAGCACCACCAACTGGCAGCAGGAAGTGTGTCACTTTCAAAATGATTTGAAATCACCCTCTTATTTTTACCTGATTTGCTTCAAACTTCACTACTATAATGTAAACACACGGCAGATGTAGACCTGGATGTAGACCTGACCTTTCAGAAGGTTGCTCACGCATACTTTGTGATTGATATGTGCCCTCGATGCGCACTTTTGCAGAGCCCACACCAATACAAGCTCTACAGCACACTTCTTTTCGACAGTCAAAGCAGGGTTACGTTTTTTTGCACGTCGTGCACAATAACCCTAAAGGCACCAGGGTGGTGGTGCAACCGGCTTTATATATATATATTAGTGCTGTCAAACGATTAAAATATTTAATCGCGATTAATCGCATTAATGTCATAGTTAACTCGCGATTAATCGCACATTTTTATCTATTCTAAATGTCTCTTGATTTCTTTTTGTCCCATTATTTTTTTTTCATTTTAATGCTCTTATCAACATGGAAAAGTGGATTGGCTTGCTTTGTGCAAATGTTTTTTATTGAAAACAATATTGGCATATATACTGTTCAATTTCATACTAAAACATTCTCACTTGGAGCAAAGAATCTCTCTCACAATGTAACACTGTCCATCAAAAAAAGGGTGAAAGAAACACTGACGAGGTCCTGATATTGACGAGGGGGTGGAGAATTCGCATCAGCTGTGTGTGTGTGTGTGTGTGTGTGTGTGTGTGTGCTGGCCATCAAGTGGTATTTAAGACTGGACGTGCTGCGATGATGATAGCTCCGTTCACAACGACAAAACACACAGATCACTTTGGTCTTGTCAATGGAACCATTTGGCAACTTTTTAAAAGTAAACTTTCCATTCAGAATCTTATTGGCATCCATTGGGTACCCATAAAGGTACCCAACTGGACGTTTTGAACGTTCCTATAACATTCAGAAATAACGTTTTTATAACTTAATGGGAACGTTATGAAAACGTTCTTATAACCTAAAATTGTTAGCTGGGGAAGAGGAGAGATTCGCGATTGCACTGACTGAACACGTTTTAAGTGCAGGCATATTCTCTGAGCGAGCCCAGATAAAAGTCTTACAAGAGCAGCGTGTATCTGAGAGCGCGCGACTCGAGCAGAGAGATTCGTGCTCGGCACATTATATTCCGCGCGCGAGCAGAGAGATTCGCGCTCGCGCATCCGGCTCGCAAGCCCAAACAAGTGTGTGTGGCGTGCCTGTTGTTTTGTTTCCGGTCTAGCTAGATCCGCTTGCGCTTTCAAAACGTGCTCGCGCGGCGCAAGCCATTAAAATGAATGGGTTTCATAGCGCAGCGCCGCGCATGCCGCGTCCTGTTGCAAAAGCATGTGAAAAAAAACTACAAAGTTTACTAGGCCAAAAAGACTGTTAATCGCGCGATAAAAAAATTAACGCCGTTAAAATGGGTTTGCGTTAACGCCGTTAATAACGCGTTTAACTGACAGCCCTAATATATATATATATATATATAGCTGCGAGCAGCGATTACGGGCCAAAGGCGGCGGTACCGCCACTCCGGTGCCTTTAGTTACCTAAAGGCACCGGGGTTGCGGTGCCACCGGCTTGGGCCCGTAATCGCTGCTCGCAGCTATATTTTTTGTTGTACTGAAAATGAAATAACTTTTTCTCTTTGATTTCAGCCCTAATGGAAGAGAGCGTGGGGAGAGAAGAACTGAGTGAAGTGAAGGAGGAGAGAGAAGAACTGAGTGAAGTGAAGGAGGAGAGAGAAGAACTGAGTGAAGTGAAGGAGGAGAGAGAAGAACTGAGTGAAGTGAAGGAGGAGAGAGAAGAACTGAGTGAAGTGGAGGAGGAACATCATGTCAAGCCTGGAGAAAAACCTTTGAGTCGCTCAAAGACTAAAAAGACATTTTTAAAGAAAACAAAAGCCAAGAAATCTTTCACCTGCACTCAGTGTGGAAACAGTTTCACAACCAAACCAAGTCTCCAGATTCACATGAGAGTTCATACAGGCGAGAAGCCGCACACGTGCGATCAGTGCGGGACGAGCTTCACACGAAAACAACACCTTCAAGGACACATGAGAATCCACACTGGAGAAAAGCCGTATGCATGTGATCAGTGCGAAAAGAGTTACTCAAACAAACAATGTCTTGACCTTCACAAAAGAATCCACACTGGAAAGAAACCATTCATGTGTGATCAGTGTGAAAAGAGATTCTCAAACAAAAAATATCTTGAGCGTCACATGAGAGTTCACACTGGAGAGAAGCCGCACACGTGTGATCAGTGCGGGACGAGCTTCACACAAAAACATAATCTTATTATTCACATGAGGATCCACACTGGAGAAAAGCCGTACTCATGTGATCAGTGTGGAAAATTTTTTGCTCAATCATCATCCCTTAATGTTCACATGAGGATCCACACCGGAGAGAAATCTTTCACCTGCACTCATTGTGGAAAGAGTTTTACAACCAAACATAGTCTTGAGCGTCACATGATGGTTCATACTGGAGAGAAGCCGTTCGCCTGTGATCAGTGCGAGAAGAGGTTTCCATACAGAGAAAGTCTTAATTTGCACATGATAGTTCATACTGAAGAGAAGCCGTTCGCCTGTGATCAGTGCGAGAAGAGGTTTCCATACAGAGGAAGTCTTAATTTTCACATGAAGATCCACACTGGAGTGAAGCCGTTCGCCTGTGATCGGTGTTGGAAGAGCTTCAGAACCAAACAACGTCTTGAGATTCACATGAGAGTTCATACAGGCGAGAAGCCGCACACGTGTGATCAGTGCGGGACGAGCTTCACACAAAAACAACACCTTCAAGGACACATGAGGATCCACACTGGAGAGAAGCCGTATGCATGTGATCAGTGCGAAAAGAGTTACTCAGACAAACAAAGTCTTGACTTTCATACAAGAACCCACACTGGAGAGAAACCATTCATGTGTGATCAGTGTGAAAAGAGATTCTCAAACAAAAAATATCTTAAGCTTCACATGAGAGTTCACACCGGAGAGAAGCCGTTCACATGTGATCAGTGCGGGACGAGCTTTACACAAAAAAATAATCTTAATATGCACATGAGGATCCACACTGGAGAAAAGCCGTTCTCATGTGATCAGTGTGGGAAATGTTTTGCTCAATCAACATCCCTTAATCTTCACATGAGGATCCACACCGGAAAGAAGCCGTTCACATGTGATCAATGTGGCAAAACATTTCAATGGGCATCAAACCTGAGGAGACACCTGGGAGTTCATATGAAGGAGAAGCCGCATTCATGTTCTGTGTGTGGAAAGAGTTTTTCATGGCTGCCAACTTTACGTAAACATGAGAAAACTCACACTGTTGTGAGAGAGTACATGTGCTTTGAGTGTGAGAAGACTTTTACTACAGCGGACGGTTTAAAAAAACACCAGATGATCCACACTGGAGAAAAACCTTACAAGTGTTCACACTGTGACAAGAGATTTAATCGGTCAGAATCTCTGAAAACACATGAGAGGATCCACACTGGAGAAAAACCTTACAAGTGTTCACACTGTGAAAAGAGATTCAATCAGTCATCATCTCTGAAAACACATGAGAGGATCCACACCGGAGAGAAGCCACACACGTGTGATCAGTGTGGAAAGAGTTTCACTTTAAAAGCTCACCTGAAGCTACACATGAAGATCCACTCAGTGAAGGGATGTGCAGAGAGTTCCTCAAGGGCAGGGGTTCAAATGTAAAAAAGGGCATATATATATATTTGTTTTATAAATTGAAGGGGTGGATTGTAATCCACTGCTGCTTCAATGTATATGTAATAAGTGATTATAATCAAGGTATTAATCAATATTTTTCCTTTTAATATCAAATGAGTTGAATGACTTCTCTGGAGATTTTACTTTGTTATAGGAGTTACCAGTGTGATTACTGAAATGTTCTTTTTATGTATTCTTTAATGTCTGTATTTGATATCTGAATGCAGTAACAGTGCTTGCTCATTTATTCCGCCTTCCAGAAACGAAATATGGACTTGTTTTGTGTTTTAGAAGACATTGTCTTTAATGTGTTAAAACATTTAGGGGTCATTGAAGCCAATAGTTTAAGTGACCATCTCATTGTTAAACTTATAACTGATAACTGAATGAATACTTGATATTGTCTGAAGAGGTCTTTTAATCCTTTCACACGTACGATCACACCGATGTGATTAGAACGGTCAGTGCATCACGTGATCAACTGCTAAATTCAAATGTGCTTCCACGCTTTGGCTGGCACCTATTGAGTGTTTTCAACCACATAATGTTTATTTTAGGTTTCAGACATTTAAATACACATAAATACTAGCAAAACAATGATTTTGAGTTTGTAAAATACACACTGATGTCTATGGAAGCGGCAATAATAATCTTTTCCATTATAATAAGACGACACGTTTTATTCATATCAGATACACATTGTGTAAGCAGCTTTACATTTGACCCTATTCTTCTCCCAGTTCACCGGCCACTTACTTTAATGTATTTCGTGACAAGTGGAGGAATTGACGTGTTGTAAATCCATCATCCGATTCTCTGAACTGTGAAACAAATTAAAATGGCGCCGCCCATCGCGCATACAGCTCAACTAACGCGATCGTTATACAGGTGTTTAAACAAAACACATCCACTTGCACACATTTGACAATCGCAATATCAGTGTTTCATGCTATAGCTAATACATTTGTGAATATTTTTAATAAAAAAGGAAAAATGACATAAAAGCAGATCATTATTCATTCAGCGCAGTGTTGTTGGTTGCGCTGTCACGTGACAAGCAATGACGCGTCACCATGGAAACATTCATTTCATTTTATTTGGTTTATCGTTAACAAATGTACAATAACAAATATTCAACTCATCATATACATAACTTTTGATTAAACCAAAGGGTATAGGCTGAAGCTCAAGGCTTATTGACGCCTATCCCTCTCAATTTTTACAACAGTCAAACAGTGCACAATTCTCTTACAAACACTTGAAACAACAAAGTCATAGATATTAATTACCCAGAACCTATCTATATGAAAGTATCATCTTGTTTCTTAGGAGCCGTTTAAATCCACTTATTGTTTGTGTCAATTTAATATCTATATGCAAACAATTCCATAAATTCACTCCTCTTACAGAGATAGTTCTATATCTAATATTTGTTCGTACCTTCAGTTTTTTAAACAAACATGTTCCTTTTAACTCATACTTACAATAACGTTTCTCAAACATACTCAAAACTTTATCAGGCAGCATTTTATAGTATACTTTATACATTATCAATGTAACCTTGTAATCCACTAAATCATAAAATTTAAGAATGTTAAATTTTAAAAAATAAATTGTTAGTATGATCCCTATATTGTGATCTTGTAATAATACGTAAAGCTCTCTTTTGTAAAATAAAAAGTGGTTGGGTGTATGTCTTATACGTATTACCCCAAATCTCCAGACAATACGTTAAATATGGAACAAATAATGATGCATATAACATAAATAATGCCTTCTTATTTAACAAATTCCCAATCTTATTTAATATCGCAACTATCTTTTAGATTTTACATAATATGCTTTTTTCACCCCAATTTACAATCTAATATAACACCCAAAAATTTGATTTCATTTACTCTTTCTATTTCCTCCTCCCCTATTCTTACTTTCACTTCTGTCACACTATTTTTACCCCAAATCATAAACTTTGTTTTACTCATATTCAGTGACAGCCTATTAATATCAAACCATTTCTTAACCCATTCCATCTCCCTTTCCACATTTCTCACAATGTCCAACTCTTTCCCAGAAAAAAAAAAAAAAATTGGTATCATCCGCAAAAAGAATAGGCTTGAGAACACTTGAGACCCTACAGAGATCATTTAAATATAAAATAAACAATTTGGGTCCCAGGACCGAGCCCTGTGGAACCCCACAAAGGATTTTCAGGGGACTTGACATAATTCCATCAACTGAAACAAATTGTGTTCTGTTATTTATATAAGAACAAATCCAAGAATATGCAACCCCTCTGACCCCATAATTAAACAGCTTCTTCAGAAGAATATCGTGATTTATACTGTCGAATGCCTTTTTCCGGTCAATGAAGACACCCAGACTAACTCTGTTATCATCAATAGCCTTACTTAACTCATCCACTAGTTTCATTATTGCAAGTCCGGTCAACTGCTTGGCCTGAAATCCATACTGCTGCTCAATCAAAATATTATATTTATTAATAAAACTGTCCAACCTTTTAACAAAAAGTTTTTCCAATATTTTAGAAAAGTGTGGAAGAAGTGATACAGGTCTATAATTCGATAAATCATTTTTATTACCTGCTTTAAACAACCTTCAGATTCACTAACCTCACTTAGAGACAAACTTTGCAGATTGTTTTCAATTAATTAATCCAATCCATTTTTCTCTTTTGGTTCAACAATATCCCTTGCGAGATTCAGTCCCACATTAACAAAAAAATCATTAAATTCTTCAGCCACATCTTGTTTCTTGTCTATGCACATATTATCTTTTATTATAAATTTAGGATATGCAGCTTCATTGACTTTATTTCTTATTAACCCATTTAGAACTTTCCACATTCCTTTCATATTTCCTATATTTTCCTCTAAACAACTACTATAATATGTCTCTTTCCTTAACCTAAGTATTTTCGTTAGTTTATTTTTATATGCCTTATATTTCATCTCAGCTTTTTCCGTTCTTTGTCTTAAGAAAGCCCTATATAGTGTGTTTTTCTTTTTACATGCATTAAGTAACCCTTTTGTCATCCAGGGTTTTTGTTCCCTATTTTTCTCAATGTACATTTTTAAAGGACAATTAATTTCATATAACTTTAAATAAATATTCAGAAAAGAGCCATACGCTTCATTTACACCATTAACATAAACATTTTCCCAATTATATCTTAATAGATCTTCCTTAAAGGCTTTCAAGGTTACAGGAGTCCTCAGCCTCCATTCTCTTTTCCTCCTTACAGGTGCTTCTTCATTTAATTTACAATTATAATAAACAAAAATTGGCAAATGGTCACTTATGTCTTCCACCAACAATCCCCCTAAAATGTCATTATCAACAACATTTGAATAAATATTGTCAATTAATGTAGCACTTTGTCCTGTAATTTTACTCGGCTTTGTGATTGCTGGAAATAAACCTAAGCTATCCATTGTATAAATAAAGTCTGTGGTACCTTTGTGGCCTTGTGGATTCAAAAGATCAACATTAAAATCTCCACAAACAAAAACATTTTTTCTACCTACCACCTTCTCAAACATACAAACTAATTGATCATTTATTTTGTCAATACATGTTCCAGGCGCTCTATACACACAACTAACTATTAGATTTCTACTTGTTTTCATCTCTATTTCTACAGTGACTATTTCAAAATTGCCAGCACATTCTTTCGACATAGAGACAACCTGCTTGCATTGCAGGGCAGTATTAACATATAAGGCCACTTCACCTCCCTTCTTTAAAGTCCGATTTAGAAAGAACATTTCATAGCCTGTCATTCCAAAGTCTTCAGCAGTGTAATTTCGCAACCATGTCTCTGAAATTGCAATGACATCAAATACCCTCTTCAGCCGCTTCAAATAATCCATGATGTTGCCGAAATTGAGATGGATAATATACACTCCATCCCTCTCTACAATGTCATTGAATTGTTTTTCAGTGAAATATTTACAGTTGGACCCATCTGTTGTGGAGTCATAATAAAAATTCCTCTCAGGGTCTATTTCACTCCCCACATCAAACACTCTTTCATCCAAATCTTCTAATCTTCCACTGTGCCAGTAATTCAGATATGGTGTTACCAAACTTGACATTGGCACTTCATTGTCCATTTTATCACTCTTCGGCTGGTCTAAGTCTTTGTCATGTCCATCAGTAAAGGGAAACACGTAATCTTTAAACATACAATCAGTCATTGTCTTTTAAAATATGCAACACTTGTAAGCCCAATCCTCTATCTCTGATCCGTGTACACAAACAGTCCATCCATCCAGTTTCACAACATTCCCAGGCAAAAAAGTCACACTTGAGTAAGATCTATTTCGGATATCTAGCCCACTAATAATCAAGTCATTCCCTTTTGCATTTTGTTCCAACTCATCAATCCTTCTTTCCAACTGGTCGATCATCATGTCCTTTTCTTTTACCAAACTTTCCAATTGTTTGACTTCCGACATTAGCTCCTCCAGCATTTCTTGTTTTTTAGCAACTCGAGCAAGATCCTCAGACAACATGCTCAGAGATCAGAGCCGAGCGTCTGTCAGTGCATTGATTTAGAAAACGTGAGTGAATCAAACAGAGAAAGATTTGAACTGAGTTTGACTGAAACACATGTGAGCTGATGATGTTTTAATGTACAGATGAGGCAGAAGCTTTATGAATATCCATGTTTAAAATAATCCGACTGGCTCCTGAATCTGGTGTCCCAATAAATCATCTGGGCCATCAATACAATGGCCATCCAAAATAAAGTTACCGTAGGATTTTTTTTGCGTTTTGAAAATGCAAACTTTTGAAAATGGGTTTCAAAGTGCAAGTTTTTGAAAACGCTCTCCGTGTGAACAACAAAAACATGAATCTCTGCAGACGATGATGTCATGCACATGCGTATTACGTGTTCAGTCTGTAGCGTTTCATTGGCAGAATACAGCGTTTTTAGTTGTTTTTGCGGATCCGTGTGAACGGGGATCGTTTTGACAATGCTGTTGTCTGTGCGCGGGAAAACTCAAAGGAAAAACTTCTCTGTTTTAAGCGAATCGTTGTCGTGTAAACCTATCCTTAGATCGCTTTATAAATGAGGCCCATAGACTGATCATTTACCCGAAACGTTTCTGTGCATTTTCTGCATGTGTACAGTGATGCTGTTATTGTCCTGACGTCACTGGGTAAGTTTTGGTCGTGCCGACAGGATGTGTTCGCTGAGTCTGCTCGTGCTCAGGAAGTGTGTTCTTCTTCTTCTTCTTTCCAATTTTACGGCGGTTGGCATCCAGCTTTTTGGTGCATTACCGCCCCCTCTACTCCAGAGTGTGGATCAGATACTATAATTACAAAACATCATTGTCCATTCTCTTACCTACACTTACATAACCTTAATTCCCTTCAAATAAACACTCACACATACACAACAAACTTTATTTATCAATTAAATCCTATTGAAAACTCCCGCCTCCCTTAAAAAAGACATCAATATTCTATTCTGCGTCCCATTTACTGCTCTTAATAACCCTTTTAATGTAATCTCTTGCACCCCAATCTGCCTCGACTTATTCTTCATCACCTGCCTCTGCATTTCAAATCTCCTAAACCTCATAATTATGTGCTCCACTGTCTCCTCTTCTTGACATCCCTCACACAACCCTGTCTGGTGCTTCCCTATCATCTTTAGTGCTTTATTCAGCGAACAGTGTCCCAACCTTAACCTCTCTCCTATTCCCACTTCCCACCCTATCCTCTTTTACATTTCTCTGAATTTGGTATAAGTGCCTCCCTTTCTTCTCTCTATCCCACCTCTCTTGCCACCTTTTATTTATTTTCTCCCAAATTATGCTTTTAACCTCTGCTTTACTAATATTAACCTGCATTTCTACATTCCCTTTTGTTAGCGCCCTTTTAGCCAGCCTATCTGCCATCTCATTACATGTTGTGCTGGAACCCACATAAATTTAACCTGACATCCCATATGACTGTTTAATTGAAGTACTTCATACAGGATATCTTGCCGAGCTTTTGAATGGAATGACCTTAAACTTGCCAAGACTGATAAAGAATCAGGCACTTAAAATTGCCAACATCTCTACAGAATATACCTCTAAATTATTATATGTTTTTATACTCATTTCTACTTCTTTCCCTGGAATTGCCACCCCAAACCTTGTTTCTTCCGTCTCTGTTTTTTTAGCACCATCCGTATAAATCTGCATAAATTCACTATAGTTTCCACCTACTCTGTTATTAAATATACTTTTCAGATTAATTTCTTCCTTTCCCTTCCTTTTTTCCTCAAGCACATACCAGTCTACTTCAGGCCATGTCATCTTCCAAGGGGCAATCTCTGGAAAAACTACCGTAGGGCTTATTCTAAGATTAAATACTTCTAACTCTTTTGCTACATTATTTCCAATCCGACCAAAGTTTTCCTTTAACTTTCTTCCATTTTCCCAGCAATTCTGCAATACTGCTTTCGTGGGATGCGAGTCATTATGGCCCTGCAATCCAGCCCAGTAATTAGCCATCAATTGAATCCTTCTTAATTCCAGTGGCAATTCTCCCATTTCCACTTGTATGGCAGGTACTGAAGACGTTTTAAAAGCACCACAGCAAATTCTTAAAGCTTGATTCTGAATAACCTCCAGCCTCATTAAAAGAGACTTAGCTGCAGACCCAACCACTATACTACCATAATCCAACACTGATCTTATCAGAGCCACATATATAGTCTTAAGCGATGACCGACTGGCTCCCCACTCTCTTCCTGTCAAACATCTCATCACATTAATTACTTTTTTGCACTTGTCTTCCATTTTCTTTATATGTTCTGCAAACATCAACCTTGCATCTAAAATCACTCCCAAAAACTTAATGGAACTTACCCTCTCCAACTCTCTCCCATACATCATTAGCTTAACTTCTTCCTGAATTATATTCCTGGTAAACAAGACTGCCTGAGTCTTTTCTATTGAGAACCTAAATCCCCAGTCATAAGCCCATTCTACCACTTTATCAATTGCTTTCTGTACCTTCCTAATTGTGTACTCTATATTCCTTCCTCTTTTCCACATTGCCCCATCATCTGCAAACAATGATGTTCCAATATCTTCTGAAACATTTGCAAAGACATCATTTATCATTATAATAAATAACAAAGGACTTATCACACTTCCTTGAGGTGTCCCATTCCCAACCTCATATTGGCTTGACACTTCTGCCCCTATTCTCACTTGAATTTTCCTACCAAACAGAAAATATTTTATCCAGTTAAACGAATTCCCACCTATCCCTATTTTATCCAACTTGATTAATAGCCCCTCCTTCCACAACATATCATAAGCTTTTTCAATATCAAAAAATACTGCAACTACAGTACTGAATCCATTGTATTCCTTCCCTTCCTAAAACCACTCTGACAACTTACCAATAATCCTCTTTTCTCCATTTCATACGACAATCTCTCTGTTATCATCCTCTCCATTATCTTACACAAGTTAGATGTTAAGGCAATTGGTCTATAACTTATGGGTTTACTTGGATCTTTGCCATGTTTCCTTATTGGAACCACTACTGCTTCTTTCCATGCAACTGGCAGTTTTCCCTCCTTCCATATCTTGTTAAAAAGTTCCCGTAACTTAAATAGTGATCTTTCCCCAAGGTGTTTTAACATTACATAACATACCTGATCCTTTCCTGGAGAGGTAGGCTTTGCTCTTTTAATCGCTGTAACCAATTCCGCCAGAGAAAAAGGCTCATCAATGACACTACCAGTCTCTTCCTTCCTATTTAACACATGCATATTTTGATTTAAAGTTACTGACCTTCTCCTTCTCTCTTCTTCTGATAAATTTTCTGAACTGTGTATCTTTGTAAACGACTTTGCCATTATTTCTACCTTTTCCAGATTGGTGACACCTATCTCCTCCTCTAATGTCAATACTGGGTACTCCCACTGTCTCCTATCTCCACCCATCCTCTTTATCATAGACCATACCTTACCCACTGGTGTTGACCTTCCAATTTCATCACAAAATTTACTCCAACTTGCCCTCTTTGCCTGCCGAATAGTTCTTCTCACTTCTGCCTGCGCTTTTTTATACTGAATTAATGACTGCATGTTGTGATCCCTCTTTACTAGTTTAACCCTTTAGGCGCCAGAGGTTTTTTCCTAAAACGTTCGATTTTGACATCTTAATTTCAAAAGGCTATATCTTAAAAGTGAAAAAAGATAGAGACTTTCTGTAAATTAGAGAAATATTAAGGATGACCCAAAGTGTATGTAGGGATTACATTTTCCCATCTAATTTGCATATTATGACGTCATATGGTGGTGGCAATCTTGGATTATAGAATTTTCATGAAAAGTCACGTTTAAATGATAAAATGCAGCACTTCTTTCCCCCCAAAATGTCCATCACCTTCTGTATGCTATATTGCACAATACTGAATGCTCAGGTATATAGTAAGTAGTAAACAAACTGTGTAAATCATTACTAATAAATGGTAGAAACAAACCAAATGCATGTAGTGATTGGCCTTTTGCTGTAGAGATTTTCCATTTACTAAATACAGTAGGCACTCTGATTCCATGTATGGGGCAAATATATTTTATTCATATGACATACAAACACAAGTAGACAAGACCTGTTTAGTTCAAACACTCACTCGCACAGATCACGAGTGACATGATACGAGCAGCGCGGCCAGATCTGCCTCGCGCGCGTGCCGAGTGTGCACAGCTCGGACTACTGTCATTGTCATTGCGACTCCTCACCCTGCCTCCACGTTGCCTCGTAACTGTCCTATGAATACTTCGACCTCGTCTAACATACCCAGTGGTATTAGACAAAGTCTCCTCCACAATACTGTCGCCGCGATTGCGGAGAGGATCTGATAAAATGGCTTACTCGCACACTAGCTCCGCTTTTGATCGCACTGATTCAATGCGCTCTAACTCGAACATTTTGTATAGAAACATGACGTTTTTTTGATTCGGGGATGAAGTATGACATGTCTGCCATCCAGTGGAGGGGAGGTTGAACGAAATTTGACACCCAATTTGACAAAATCGGCCTTTTTTTTCAGTGCCGCGTCTTGTCGAGTAAACTCGACCGTGGCGCCTAGAGGGTTAAACGCTTTATTTCTTTTCCTCACTGCCTTTTGACACTCTTCATTCCACCAAAGCACCAATTTCCGATTTCCTCTGTTTTTCCCTTTAGGAATAGCTTCTTCCGCTGCCATTATGATTGCTGACGTAACTTGGTTACTTATCTCCTCTATACTTCCTGCTGTTTCAATCCTAGTCATTATTCCTTCACTCACCCTCTTGAATTGATCCCAGTCTGCTTTTCCAAATATCCACTTTGGAATCCATTCTTCTACCCTTATTTCTTGCCTCCCACCTACCCCCCCCCCCCCACAGGGCTATGAGCATTAAAGTCTGCACACCAAATTACTTTTTGTCTATCCTGACCTTGAATACTTAATAAATTATCAATCATCAACCTTTTACACGGGTTATAGTAGTTAATAACACTTATCCCCTCCCCTCTTTCCCACACCTCCACCGCTATATATTCCTGCTCATCTCCCATTTCTATTAACCTATAAGTCAATCCAAGCTTTATAAATGTTGCACACACCCCTCCTCCTCCATCAATCCTATCTTTCCTTAACACAGTGTATCCATGAATTACAAAATCAAGACTTGGTTTCAGCCAAGTTTCCTGTATACACATCACATCTGGTTTCTCTTCCAATTCATTTATGAAAAGCTTAAATTCTTGACAATTCACCATTAAGCTTCTAGCATTCCATTGTAAAAGAATTACCATTAAAATGATTAACCAACCCATGACGCTTCTTGACTTGACTGAATAGTAAGGTTCTCTCTTACTACTACCCACGTCAGTCCTACCAGTCCTAAATGATTAACTGCAGCTTTAACTATGAACTGGATTTTTTCATTTTTTGATTTAACTTCTGCAGTGCTATTAATCACCCCTGCTATGAATGTAACTAGATCTCTTTTTCCCACATACATTCTTTCATTGGTTCTTTGATGTTGTACTTGTTCTTCCACAACTTCTGTCTCTCTCATTACATCTACCCTCTCTTTTGACACTCTTACAGCTTCAGCATAGGATATCCTTTTCTCCACTATTATCTTTTGAATATTAGTCTCCCGTCTCATAATTTCACACCCTCCATATGCCACATTGTGGGCACCTCCACAACTGCAACATTTTGGTGGAATCCCTGTACCACACTTCCCATATTCATGATCTCCTCCACATCTAGCACACCTTCTCTGCCTATTAAAATTCTTTGCTGTGTGCCCAAATCTCTGGCAATTAAAGCACCTCATCGGCTTTGGTACAAACATCCTGACTGGATAACTCCCAAGAATACTTTCTTTGGAACATGTTCTGCTTCAAATTCTACTGACACCTTTTCACTATCTCTCATCACTCCTTCCTTTGCTGATTTCAATCTTTGTGATGGTCTTCGGGGTCTATTGGACCCCAAATGACTTTTGCTCAAATTAAAAAAAAATGTTCTCTTTGTCCAAATGGTTTGAAACTTTCTATGGCTCTCAACACTTTCTAGATCTACAAAAAAATATATATATATTTAATGATATCTGTTTTTATGTTGGCGTGACAAAAATAGTCACACTCGTGGTCTTCGGGGTCTATTGGACCCCGCAATCAAAATAGACAAAATAACATCATCAAAATCAGAAACAACATAGTACGCATAGACAGAAATGACAGAAATAAAGTGGCACACTTCCAACAATGCAAAAAACATCCACAATCCAAAATTATCATGCTCACCACAGGCGCACACACACACACAAACACACACATAAAGAGGAATACATTTATACAGGAATACATACAGACTATAAAAACTGTTCTCTTATCATTTGTAAAATAAAATAATCTAAAATGCAGAACCACCAGAAAAATAAATTGGTAACACTTAGACGCATTGAAAATGTGCGCACACACACATACACACACACATACACACACACATACACACACACACACACACACACACACACACACACACACACACACACACACACACACACACACACACACACACACACACACAGGAATACATTTGTAAGGCTATAAAAAGTCTTATAATTTGTCAAATAAAATCATACAAAATGAAGAACCACCACAAAAATAAATTGGTGACACTGTACACATAAAAATAAAATGTACACACACACACACACAACAACAACAACAGTGAAGTGCCAAACCTGCTCCAACCCTGTCTGCAGAAGTCATGCGGTTTACCATGCATAGTGTTTTTTCAGTACAAAAAATGCTAAATTTTGACAAAAATTATATTATTTTTGTTATAATTGTGATTTTATAATATGTAGATATGAATCCAACTGAATCCAACTTTAGAAACTATATCTTTCAGTAATTCAAATAGCAAATAGCATATAATGGAGCTCTATATTACAGTTATTTATTACAAATTTTAACCTGTATTTTCCAAAAATTGGGCAAAAATCTTACATTAAACCTTGTAAAATTATCCATGGTATCCCCAGGAATGAAAGTTAGAAATCTGGGTCTTTTATAAAGTTTATTTAACATAAAATGCTGTTTTTTTTTGTAAAAATCCTATTTAATTAAATATTTATTTATTTATTTATATAATTTTTTTTAAAAATCATAAATTCTCCAAAAACTGCACAAATGTTGAGTAAAAACATTAATAGACAGAGTAAAATTATATTTGTTAAAAAAAAATATATTGTTCGGTTACAAAATTAAATGTTGTTGTCTGGGGTCCAATAGACCCCGAAGACCACGAGTGTGACTTTTTTGCCGAAGACCATCAGAGGGTTAAGTACTTTCCCTCCTTTAATATTCCTTTTTAATTCTTCCATGCTAACACTTATTGGCACCCCCGTTATCACTCCTATGTTTCCACCTCCCATCCGAGCTCCTACCCTTCCCTTATTTTCCACCTTGCATTTTCCTATCTCTTTAACTTTTAGCACTTTTTCCATTTGCACTGCATCAGCACATCTCACCAATAAATTGCCATCATTTAGAACCTTTGCATATTCGATATTCCCTATCTTGTTTGCCAGAGTTGTTGTTAGCACTAGTGAGCTAACTTTCTTCATACTCCCCTGGTTCTTTTCATTAAATCTTATTATGACTACATACTTTTCCTCTCTTTCTTTTTGAACCATACCTTGCCCCTCTTCTTCACTTTCTGTATCATTATCTTTCTCATTTCTGACTCTTTTATTCCCTTTGGTTCTTTTGTTACTCATCCATCCCCTACCTTCTTCCCTTTCTTTTAGCAGTCGTGCTCAACCGCCTTTTCAACCAAAAAAACACAAAAAAAAAACACTGTAATGTCAGATTTACACACAGCAGGTGTATCTCCTTTCAAATGTTTGACCAAAGAAATTCCACAGCGAACACAGTTCTTCCGACTTGTGTTTTGCTGTCTGCAGTCCTTATCAGGAAGTGTGTTTAGGGTCGAAATCCCCAGTTAAATGAACTCTCCTGGGAGTTTATATGACTCCAGACTCAAGAGTGTTCAAATATGAGTGTTAAATGATCACTCAAGAGTGTTAACGTTAATGAGATAATTAAGTGATTGATTGAGCATTATTGAAGACACCTGATGTTAACAAGCAATCCTTTTTTTTAAAGCCACCATTGCCTCATATCATTCTAAACATGACTTTCTTTCCTCTGTCAAACACAAAAGCAGATTTATTGAAGAAAACCTCAGTGTTTTTGGTTCATGAAAGTAAAGTCATATTGGAGTTATAAGGAGAGTAAATGATGACCGAGTTTAAAATACATTCATTTCTATGACCTTGACGTTATTACAGACTTTCATTAAAGGAGACACACACATAACAGTGATGTGAAACCTACTAGAGATACACGAGTCAAGTTTTTTTGTTGTTTTTTAACTACTGCAGCGTTTTACTACTAGAAGCAGTGCTACTAGCACTAGAAACAAGCTTATAAATCATACAGAATTGTGTAAGGGACTGAATATACAGTTTGTACAGTACAACACCATTACGCCTATGGAGAGTCCCCGTAATGATAGAAATAACTGTGTGTGTGTGTGTGTGTGTGTGTGTGTGTGTGTGTACATGCATTGGTTTGGGTGTTAGATGAGTGGTGTGCTTGGGGAAAGTCCTCTGTGGTCTATATGTTTACTGCATCAGCCGCTGATTTTTGTCTTATTTCACCACACATCAGCACAAGGAATTGCAGTGTGTGTGTGTGTGTGTGAACATGCATTGGTTTGGGTGAGTGGTGTGCTTCCTTTTGTCTTATTTCACCACAGTCTCTCATGTGAAGAGCTTCAACCACACTTAACCAAAGACCACCTTCAGGTGAGAAAAACTTTTCATTACAGTTTTTATGATTAGTACGTTTGTAACGTCTTACAGGGAAAGGCTTCAAATGTAAAATATTTACGAAAACAATGCGACTGAATTAAATTCAGGTGAGTCTTTGACTGATGCTTGTCATTGAACTCTGATAAAATCTAGACTTCTTGTTTTTGAATGTGTGTAAGTAAGCTACTAAATCTGTCAAATGTCATAATGTTCCGAAACGATGGGAAAGCTTTATCTAAGAAACATGAATTAGTGTTGTTATTTGAAAGACATGAAGAAATTACAGAAGATGAGGTTCTGCTTTCTTTCACAGATCAATTACACCTCATCCACACTTTCTTTAAACCATTTCGGCTTCCCTTTATTTCCATAGTTGACTTTAGACATTCTACTAAGTATAAGTAACTTTGCAAAAACTACCGTTATTAATGTTTTTAAAAGAAGTCTCTTCTGCTCACCAAGGCTGCATTTATTTGATTAAAAATACAAAACAAACACAGTAATATTGTGAAATATTATTTGAATGTAAATCAGCTGTTTTCTGTGTGAATATACACTCACCGGCCACTTTATTAGGTACCCCATGCTAGTAACGGGTTGGACCCCCTTTTGCCTTCAGAACTGCCTCAATTCTTCGTGGCATAGATTCAACAAGGTGCTGGAAGCATTCCTCAGGGAGTTTGGTCCATATTGACATGATGGCATCACACAGTTGCCGCAGATTTGTCGGCTGCACATCCATGATGCGAATCTCCCGTTCCACCACATCCCAAAGATGCTCTATTGGGTTGAGATCTGGTGACTGTGGAGGCCATTTTAGTACAGTGAACTCATTGTCATGTTCAAGAAACCAATTTGAAATGATTATAGCTTTGTGACATGGTGGAAGTAGCCATCAGAGGATGGGTACTTGGTGGCCATAAAGGGATGGACATGGTCAGAAACAATGCTCAGGTAGGCCGTGGCATTTAAACGATGCCCAATTGGCACTAAGGGGCCTAAAGTGTGCCAGGAAAACATCCCCCACACCATTACACCACCACCACCAGCCTGCACAGTGGTAACAAGGCATGATGGTTCCATGTTCTCATTCTGTTTACGCCAAATTCTGACTCTAACATCTGAATGTCTCAACAGAAATCGAGACTCATCAGACCAGGCAACATTTTTCCAGTCTTCAACTGTTCAATTTTGGTGAGCTCTTGCAAATTGTAGCCTCTTTTTCCTATTTGTAGTGGAGATGAGTGGTACCCGGTGGAGTCTTATGTTGAATTGAATTGAATTTTCTACTGAATTGAATCAACATTGAATCAAACTGAGCTGATAATGACTCTTGTAGAGCTGCTTTACTGAATGCTTTACTCTACTGCTTTACTCAATCTGTGTTCGTTTAGATCTAGAACAGAACTATAGAGGTAAATTACTAGTTAAATCTGTAATCAATTCAATAAAAAAAAGAGAAAAAAAAAAAGACTCTGCTGATTTAAGTGTTTTTGCTCCCCCTACCGGTCATTTTATATTCTACATCTTAAATTATATTATTCAGTTTCCGGGATTAAGTTCTGATGTGCATAGCACATGTTTATTAACAGCACTGGCACTGCCTGTAAACTGTAAGTAAAGTTTGATTGCTTTTGATTATGATATTTTGTATATTTATGAAGGATTGCATGAAGTAATTGCTTTCTTAATATATTTTTGTAAAATTCGTAGTTCTGTTCAGAATATGATATCTATGTACAGCTAAAGATCTTAAGCGATTATCTCTCATTAGTACATTATAATGTTAACGTCTCATGTTAAACATAACTGGACTCGGCATTCACCATGTAACAGTTTAATTATGTATTATTTTTATTGTTCACAGTTTACAAATTTTACTCAGTAAATCACCTTATCGACGACTTCCTGTTGTGAAATACTTTTATTGAGTAGCAGTGTTTAGCTTACTAGGTACTAAGCCAGTACATTTCACATTGTATTACTGTGGTAGAAATTTGATATGTTCTATATGTATGACTTTCGTATACGTGCAAATGTGTGACTGTACGACCCAGACAGAGGGCCTCCCCTACAAGGGTAGCATATGATAAAGAAATCTAACGAAGTTAGTTATGGCTAGACATATCTTTATTTGGCCTATAGAAATAACCTTGGGGGAGTCAGGACTAAAGCGAAGGAAGGATGCCCTCCTCACATGGTCACACTCTGCAGCCATTCTGCAAGCTAGCTAGCTAATGCTTGTCAGTGCCATACACAGTACTCGGTAGGTACTCAAGATGGCGGCAGTCAACTGGAAAAAGAGCGGATGACGTAAGAGGTCACATGACTGATATTCATGTATAGGAACCCTTCTGCCACAACAAAGTGCATGGAGGAATGCTCTTCCATTCCTCCATACACTTTGTTCTTTTTTCCATTGTTCCATTGCTTCTTTGTTCCATTGCTCTTCCAGCAACTCTTCCTCATCAGGAAACCTTGATTTTTTTCTTCACATCAGCAGCTTCACAAGTTTTGATTTCAAAACAAGATTTAGTTTCAAATTTTTCTGCTTCTCTATGATTAAGAGAGGATGAAGTAAATGAGCCGAAGTAAATGAGCCAAATCGAACCTCTGCTCAGAACGTTCTCATCAAATTCAAACTTTGTTCCACAATAAGTTGACTTGCATCCATTTTGTGTTTCCTTCAGAATCTGTATTGCTTTTCTCAACAAAAACAAAAAGTGAATGTATTTTTGTTTAACACCACGAACTGCATTATTAAAATCCCAATATATTTTACAATCCATGTTAGTGTGGCCGTATGCGATCAAAAGCTCAATACAATGCCAATTATGGCACTAAACCGACTACGACACCCCAGAAATGGTCCGGGGACCCACAGGTACATACCATACCAACTTTATTTGTAAAGCACAAAAACAACCGAGGTTGACCAAAGTGCTGGACATTAACATAATTTCAGACACAGTTGTAAAAACATGGGAAACAACAATGAGCAAGCAAATTTAAAACAATAAACGAACTATAAAACTATATTTAGCAAGATACAACTCTCAAGCAGGTTTAAATGCCAACGAATAAAAGTGTGTCTTAAGTCGTGATTTAAAAACGTGCAGGCTAGGGGCTAATCTGACGTGCAGAGGCAGATCATTCCACAGCCTTGGGGCCACAACTGAAAATGCTCGATCACCCCTATTTTTGAGCCGCGTTCTAGGGACAGAAAAGAGTACCTGGTCAGCAGACCTTAATGACCTCAGAGGAGCGTGGATCTTCAGTAGTTTGGAGATATAAACTGGGGCTTGACCATAAAGAGATTTAAAAACAAACAACAGAATCTTAAAATGTATTCTAAAACAAACCGGTAGCCAATGAAGGGAGGCAAGAACAGGCATAATGTGATCTCGTTTTCGTGTTCCGGTAAGGACTCGAGCAGCAGCATTTTGAACCATTTGTAATCTGGAGAGGGAGGTCTGGTTAATGCCCACATATAAAGCATTACAATAGTCCAGACGAGTTGTGATAAAAGCATGTATAACCCTCTCAAAATCCGTAAAAGATAAAAATGGCTTCAGTTTGGTAAGCAGTCTAAGTTGAAAGAAACTAGCTCTTACAACGGAATTTATCTGCTTCTCTAATCGAAAATCACTATCCATCTTAACACCAAGGTTAGTTACCATGGACTTGACATAGGGTGCCAGGGGACCTAGGTCCAATTGGGAAGCGCTAGTAGAGCTACTGGGTCTAAAAACATGACTTCAGCTTTTCTTTCATTAAAATGTAAAAAGTTTAATGCCATCCAGGCTTTAATGTCATAAAAACAATCTAACAGTCTTTTTAATGAATTTTCAACTTTACTTTTTATAAGCAAGTAGATCTGTGAATCGTCTGCATAAAAATGGTAACTGATGTTATGCTTCTTTAAGATGGATCCAAGGGGAAGTAAATAAAGGGAGAAGAGAATCGGCCCCAAAATAGAGCCCTGCGGAACTCCACATGTCAGTGGTACTGTGGCTGAAGTAAAGCCACCAATACCAACCTTGAATACTCTCTCTGATAAATATGATCTAAACCATTCTAATGCAGTGCCTTTAATCCCCACGTCGTGTTCGAGACGAGCGATAAGAACACTGTGGTCGACAGTATCGAATGCAGCTGTGAGATCTAACAGCATAAGAATTGCAGAATTTCCAGAGTCTGTTGTGATTAAAAGATCATTAAAAACTTTTATAAGTGCAGACTCTGTACTGTGAAATGCTTTATGTGCATTACCTGTATGTGGTGGTGATTATCCAAACTGGAGCACTTCAACGGATTGGATTGTGTTCTCCACTGCAAGCTGCCTCTTCGACTATTCCCCTGCCTGTTACCGGAACGGCGCATTTGCTGCCGATCTGTATCTTTATTCTTTTACATCAAGTCAAAAAGCACGTAGTGGCTGAGTCAGATGTCGGACAATGATTCCAAACCACATACAAGAAAATACAAAACTGGTATCTTTTAGTATACAAACATTAAAATGTACACATCAACCCTAGAACATGTTACACACACACACACACACACACACACACTCATCATTTCAGAATTGGGGGAATCGTCTTGCCTATCCAATAAACACAGCAACTACTCGTGCTCTCACCACACAACACCAAACCACGCGCTGTGAACACTAAAGAACGACAGCCGAACCACCACCACACACAGGGACTCTGGCTAGTACTGGCACCCCAATTCTGAATGGAAAAGAAAACAATATAATATACAAGCAAATACACATGCAATTTCCACGTATTGATCTGTCGATTAATAAACACTTATCACATGCTGTCAAAAGGAATCAGTTTGTCACTCAATGATGGCAACCGCTCAACCGCTCACTGATACTCGTTAACTGTTGTCAGCCCAGCGCGACCCTATAAAATGTAATCCCAGATTACATTACGAAAGAACATTCAGAACACACAGAAACAACTTTACAAACAAACAAGATTCAAAGAGACATACCGTAAAACTTCAAATAGTAGCCCGGGCTTTTATTTTCCCAAATCGTCGAACTGCACCGGCTTGTATTTGAGACAGGCGTCTATATGAGACAGGCCTTTATAATTTAGTGTTGAGATGTTGTTCATTGAGTGTATAGGCCTGTCTCTAATCTCTAAAAATCTCCAAATGCTCCACGTGAAACTGCGGTCTTCCGACCTTTTACTATCGCGTCAATTGATTTTGATTAATATGCGCGAGGGAGAGAGAGCAAGACAGCGCTCGTGTTGTTTGAAGACGAGAGAGTGCGCGCGCGCGGCCGGGGCGCTCTCTCTATCTCTCTCTCTCTCTCTCTCTCTCTCTCTCTCTCTCTCTCTCTCTCTCTCTCTGTCTGCTCGTAACGCGCCCTGTCAAGCGCAGCAGTCATTCTATCTACATCACTCATCGATCAAAAAAGGCTTTGGAGGGACAACAATTTGCGTTGGCGGCCGCCTAAAAGCGGATGATCTGACGGTTTTAGAGGATTAAATACAACCCGAAACTAAAAAACAGACCCGGCCTCTATTTGAGACCAGCCTTTATTTACCCAAACCTGCAGCCACACCAGGCGTGTAAAAGAGACAGGCGTCTATTTGGGACTCGGCTATTATTTGAAGTTTTACGGTAATATTCACGATTAAACACAATAGTAGTGACGAAACAAGTAGCTTCTCCCCACTGTACTCAAGTCTTGAAACAACTACATTTAAATGTGTCACCACAGGCTGTAAACGTGCTATCTTTCTGTTCGTCAGGGAGATCCTCGTTCGCTGAAATAAGATCGTCAAGCAATTAGAATAAAGATACAGATCAGCAGCAAATGCGCCGTTACGGTAACAGGCAGGGGAATAGATAATCATCTAATAATAATCATCATTAAACGAACAGTATTTATATCGTTTTTACCTCTTGTAACGCACAGACCGAAGCGCCCGCGCCCCCAGATCACTTGGATGTGGCTGTGGTTACAAGAGGTAAAAACGATATAAATACTGTTCGTTTTCTCACACAAACCGCTCGTTTCGTGTCTTAGGCCATCAATGTGTACTTACATTTACGAGTCATTAAATCATGTTTAATTTGGACTTCTCTGTGCATGCTCTTTGAGGTGGTGACCATAGGCCTGCATTATATGACTGACAGACAAGAACGGTTTGACCTAAAAATATCAAAATCGAAACTTCTGCGGAAACAAAGACACCTACATCTTGGATGCCCTTGAGGTAAGCTAAAACATATCAAAAATTAATTTCAAAGTGAACTATCCCTTTAAGCGCAAGATGCTACTGGACTAATACGATTCAGTGATCTCTGCTAAGCTAAACTAACCTCCGCCAGACACAGAGATGGTCTGAACATATTTTTGAAAAAAAAAAAGATCAAACTCATCTGCTTTTCTCTAGAGGGGTTGTAAAATGAGTCTATTTCCAAAAACGGGTAATGTATTGCAATATAATTAATACTGCAATAATATTGTATCATAACACATGTATTGTGATTATAATATGGCAACGCTGATGATGCACACGCCTTGTTGACACTAATGTATTTGACAGAATGCCAGCTTTAATGCCTAAAAGAGATCGCCGTGTTATCAGCTGAATTAAACGGCAAACAAACAGGTATGTGTCCCATCTATTTGCATTGGTGTTATTAAAAACAATATTAGCCAACTGCTTTATTATGTAGGTTTATACTAATGTATTTATGACAGAATGCACAATTTTTTTTTTCCTTGAAATAGATCACCACGCAAACAACTCAAATCAAACCTCAAACAAACAGGTAACTTGTATGTCCATCCATTTGCATCATTGTGATTTCATGTCTGTTGACACTACTGCTTTTATGATAGAATAGCCATTAGGGCTGGAAGATAAAATGCATATTAGAGATAATATTGCAGTAATTGTAAGGACAATGTAGAATTTTGGAATATCACAAATTTTGTATATTTTAGATTCAAGCATGCTTAACTAAAACATTTTTCCAAGCGTCCAGTATTGCCCCTTTTTATATTATACCAACAATAATCATTTCTATCTACAAAAATAAGCTATTACAGCCGGGCCATATACACAATTATTTGATATCTTGATATTGTCAAATTTCTGCATTTTCTTTTAAATACAAAAATTTGGATTTTCTTGTATCCCCATAAAAAAAATAAAAAATAAAAAACAAGAACTACTTTAGAACAGCTATTATGGAGTAAAATGCAAACGTATAAAATATTATATATATAAATTTTCTTTGGCTTAACACTGAAAAGACCCATTTAGAAATGTGGAAATGTAAGACCTGTGAGTTTTCAGCATCTTCTAGATCAAACTTGTTGAAACATTATAAGTTAAAGCATAAACACTTTGGCCGAAGCCACTCGTTCTCATGCATGCATTCAAGTTGTCCTTGTTCTTTTAAGACATGGAATGCTTTATTTGGTCCATCTTAGTAGAGTCCATGCAAATCATCAAGATCCTGCACAATCAGAACTGACTACCTTCAGCTGTCCTTTGTGTTCAAACTGTGGACTTTGTTGTGAAAAGGATTATTTTGCTCACATCGGTACACATTTGAAGAAAAATGAAGTGATTACTTGCATGTTTTCTGGTTGTGATTTTCAGACAAATGTTTACGGTACCTTTAGGTCCCACAAAAACAGAAAACACACTCCCTATTCATTGAGTGACTTTAAGTTTGGTGTAGTGTCTACGTCTACAACACGTGTCTGACAGCGACATTCACGAAAGTGTACAGGTTAATGAAGTTGCTTCTGATAATGTACGTTTTGAAAGCAGTGCAGAAGTTCAGGACCTACCTGGTGTTATTGTTGAAAATTGTGCAGCAATGTTATTGAAATTGGAACATTTCTTTCATGTTCCAGGCATAGCAGTTAATGAGTTTTTAGAAGAGCTGCACTTTTTGTTGAGTACCTATTCCCAAACTGCTACATGTGACAGGCTCAAAGATCTGTTTCAAGAACACAGTCTTGCCTGTGATGACGCAATTATTCAAGACATTGCTAAAGCTGTGTGTGAATCTCATCCACTGCACACAGCAATAGGACAGCATGGTCCACTAAGCACAGTGTATCGGCGCAAGGAGTTTTATAAAAGTCACTTCTGTGTTGTTGAACCTGTTGAGTACATCCTTGATTCACAACAGGGAAAAACCTTTCAGTATGTTCCCATTTTAAAGTTCCTGCAACAGCTGTTGGCCAAGGAGGATGTGATTGAAACAATACTGGCAAACCACAGATATGAGCGTAATGAAATCTGCACTAGACATATCAACTGTGTCAACAGTGCCTCTGACTGTTTTGAGAACAGAAATAACACAGGTCGTCCAAGACAAGTACCCAGGCACTGAATTCATCCAGATCACCACAAGTGTCACCAGTAAAGGCATCAGTTACAGAAATGGGATGATTGTTGTTTGTCGCTCTTAAGACGGGCTCCCTGAATTTGCAGAGATTATTCAGATGTGTATAGTGCAGAAGGGACTGTGTTTTGTACTTACAGGTCTGTGTGGTTGGTATAGGGAGCATTTTAGGGCCTTTAAACTGACCTCTTCTCCATCACGGGAGATTTTCTTTCTTGAACTAAGTGAATTAGCTGATGGCTATTCATTGGCTGACAACAAGGCTGGAGGTCTTCGTTTGGTGTCACTGAAAAGACAAATTCATTCATAACAGGTGCCATTTAAATATTTCTTGTTTAACTGTATGAATGAAGCTTATGTACCTACAGTCTAAACAATACACTCTTTTTTCTCATCAACAGGATTGTAAATATGACCTCCACCATCATCCTGCGTGTAATTCTGGGAGAGAACGATGCACAGAAAGTGAAACTTCAGAATGGTGTCCCTTGTTCTTTGGCAGAATTAAAGAATGAGATACAGACTCAGTGTAATTTGTTGGGAGAAATCAGACTTCAAATCATGGACCCTGACTTTAATGAATTTGTGAACCTGACTTCCACAACTGATGTTCAGAACAAAAGCACCCTTAAGGTCATGAAACTCTGTGACTCTTTAGCAGTATCTCCATCTCCCTCATCATGTGACACAGACATTCTGTCTTCAAGATCATCCTCTGAAGCATCATCTTCTTCATCCCTTGACCGCCAAGAGTTGACTTCGAATACAAGGTCTTCTTGGCCAACATGTTTTGTTGTGCCCCGTTTCTCCTATGATGCAGAAATTAAGCTGGAACAAGGCAATTCAGAATACCAAAAAAAAGGCTATCTACTGAATCCAGACCCAAAGCTGAAATCAGACATTTTGGATGGACTGCTGAAGAAATAGTAAAATTCAAAGTGTACCTTTCTGATGCTGAATTCAATGAAGTGGCAGAAGCCCTTATAAAACGGCATCCTTGCCTTAAGGAACAGGGATCCTTAACAGGCTGCAGTGGCTGGAAAAGAAGCCTTAAATATAAAATGTCAAATTACAGAACCAAGCTGCGAAATCTTGGTTGTAGTGAAGTGACCGTTAATTCCATGAAGCACAAACCTATGGGTGTAAGCAATCCAGCTTTTGGTGTCAAGAAGCCACGCAAGGCTGAAGTAAACTTTTGTCCCTCATTTCTTCCTGGTGAAACTCCTGACAGCATGGAGCAAATCAGAGTCTCCCTTCTTTCTGAGGCTAAGAAGAAGAACGAGCAAACTGTGAGAAGATTAACGGACATTTCATTTGCATTGAGAAGACGAGGTTGTCAAAGAATCTCCACTTATTGCTGACTTTATGAGCAGATGGCCGGCTTTGTTCCAAGAAAATGAGGTAATTCACCCTAATGTCTTTAAGTGGGATTTAACACAAAATTAAATGTATTAAAATGCCAATTAGTCAAAAAATAATAATAACACCATATAAGCAAGTTAGAACACATAGGCTAGCTAGCTTTTGTGGGCATACATTAAAGTTTTGGTGTTTTTCTCTTTGTGTTTTAGGTTTGTGCTGAATTCGCACGGGTAACAACTGTTGCCTTAATTTCAAAATTCTTCTCAAAGCTGGATGAACACACTCCAAGTCTTCTTTGCCTTTGCCAAGAGAGGTGGAGCTCAGGGACAAAGGATAAGGAAACTTCTTGTGCCACTTACACAGGTATGATAACTGCGAAAATTGTTTTTCTAGATAAATTAATCATTTGTTTCTCACTTATGATTTGTGTGACTTGAAAATGTATTAGTTGATTGCTACATATTGCTAATTTTCTTTATTTTCCCTAGTGTGCCTGCATAAGAGGGAGTGTGTCCTCAAAGCCCTGTTTGTGTACCTAAATGAGGATCCTGACAATCTCATCAAGGAGTACATGGTATTTATTGTGTCTGACAATATTTTGTGTATAACAATACATTTTATAGTACATTAGAATTAATGTACTTTGTTGCTGTTTATAAGATGTAGATTTTTCCAACACTGAAGCTGCACTCAAAGAAATGGTGATGGCCGTTTTTGTCATCAGATGTGAAGGATGTGAAGTTGGTGATGAACCTGCGGATGTTGGAGTAGTTCTTGAAGGAGTTGCAGCACTAGAAGGGCTTGGTAATGTAGCTAATGGTGTTGCATTGCTGATTGGGCTTATTTATATCCTAAATCTTAGTTATCCGAAGGAGTCTCGATACACCTTTGAACTCCTGCAAAAAGTGTTCCTGGAGCTTGATGGACACAAACTCTCCACCAAAGTTCAAGCCCTCAAGCCCAAGCTTTTTACACCTCATTAAAGGACTGATGAACACCCTGATCTTTACCTTGAAACTGTTTTTTGTCAAACAGTCACAACATGTTCATGTTTCATGTTCACACATTTTTAATGCCTTTATTGTTGTTTTTTTGTTTTTTTTGTACATCAAGGCATATGTGAAGAGGAATTGTTTCCTTAAAAATTACATTTGTCCTTAACTCACCCAAAGAAGGTCAAGGAAAACCAAGGGTTTCAATGACTCATGGGTTAGTTAATGGTGACTATTTTAAATTTTTTTTTTTGTCAAACTTGCCCTTTTAAACACTTTTTTTCAATGACGGTTCAAATGGCTTCTGACTGTTCTTCAAGGAAAGACGTTTGAATGACAATGTATTTTAAATAGTTTTTAAATAGTTTTCCTTTAGTTTCCTTTACAAAAATTATCCAGGCACATTTTGGAATTAGAATACATTTACAGACAGCTTGATGGACACAAGCCTTTGATAAAGTTTTGCACTTCAGTGGAGGCCTGATGAACAAACATAACCCAAACATAATATAATTTTTTTCTTTGGAGTTGCAGGTTACTTTCTTTTTGTGAAATGCATTTAAAGCAAACACACTTTGCTATTTTTTTATTATGGGTTGTTGTACATGTAGGAATGTAAACCTGTTTGTTTCATTTTGCATTGTAAAGGAAAACATTTCTGTACACATTTGTGTTTTATATAAATTGTCAAATTCTGGCTTAATGTGTTATAAGTGTTTGAAATGTTTTTGAAAGTGTGCTTAAGCTGTTCCCTAGTAAAAATAATTTATTACATATTTGCTGCCTCTGTAGTCATCATTGAATTATGGGGAAAACGGGTGATATTCATTAATTTATAACATAGTAGTAACTTGACTAAATGGGATTCATTGGAAGTGATGTAAACATATCGGCTTAACATCAAGGATTAAATTTAAGATAACATGATTAATTGAAGTTCAATAAAAAACATTAATTCAAGTAAAAAAAAAGTATTTAAATCATGTTTAGTGAATGTCATCTGTTCATGTTAAATGAACACAAATATTTCAAGCTGGTTGAACATCATCTATTGTTGTTAAGATAAGATAATGTGGTGTAATCACGTGGAACCACTGTCCACGATTAAATCATGTTCAACCAATGTGCTATTTTTTTGAGTGCAGCTGGTTCTCTGTGCTCCTCAGCTCCTGTCTCTCCAACAGATGTTTTTTGCATTTCTTTGACCTGCCCTGTGTCTGTGTTGGAGAAGAATCGATCTTTACACCAAAAAAAAAATAATAATAATAATAATAAAAAAAAAGACAATGACAAAATAAGCATTCATTTTATGCAGTAAGAAAAATAAATCTCTTGCATTTTAGAATTAATTTTTTTTTAATCATTATGCTGAAATTATTTAATATAGAAACTTAATAGTATATAATAATGATATATAAACTTAATTAAAAATGTAAACTTATTTAATATAATTAAAATGATTTAAAAACTATTTTTACCTTGGATCGAGTACCGTTACGATGCAGTAAAGCGGGTTTTGTTCAATGTTGGAGAAGCGCTTCTGCAAAGTGCTCTTCATAGTTGTGATATACATTGGTCCTCATCCATATGTTTCAATAACAGTAACAGCAGGACTGATTGATTGACTCAAAGTTCAAAATTCATGCCTTATTACAGTATTTACTGGAATAACAACTCAGAAGTGTTTTTTTGTTTATTATAAATGAGCATTAACATTATTCTATGACAATTGTCACAGGCTGGCTCCATTTATATAGCGCTTTCACAGACCCAATGGCCACCAAAGCGCTTTACAATTTGCGCTTTACCTCACATCAAATTCACCAAAGCGCTTTACCTCACATTAACCCAGTCATACACCGACGGCGGTGTCAGCCATACAAGGCGCCATCCAGCTCGTCGGGAGCAGCTGGGGTTAGGTGTCTTGCTCATGGACACCTCGACACTTGGTCAGGTGGAACCGGGGATTGAACCACCAACCTTCCGGTTTGTAGACAACCTACATGAACCACTGAGCCACTGCCGCCCTCAAGGTTGAATGGTTGCAAGAACAAAGCCCAACGCATCAGGCGCTGGTTGGGATTTTGCAGGGACTTCAGAAAAATTTGTGGGTTGTGGTCAGTAAACACAGTTAAAGGGGTCAAACCGGAACCAACGTAGACTTCGAAGTGCTGTAGAGCCCAAATAAGTCCTAAAGCCTCCTTTTCAATTACAGAATAGTTTTGCTGATACTTATTAAATCTCCGGATGAAGAAACTGACTAGGTACTCAACATTGTCATCTTTTTCCTGGAAAAGCACAGCCCCAGCACCAATTTGACTGGCGTCTACCTGCAATTTGAAAGGTTTCCCAAAATTTGGTGCTGCCAACACGGGTGCCAAACACAGAAGAGCCTTAACTGCATCAAATGCCTCTTGACATTGGGTGGACCAGATAAATTCAGCCTTGGCCTTCGACAGATTGGTCAGTGGGGACACTACTACCGAAAAGTTTTTACAGAAAGCACGGTAGTACCCCGCCATTCTCAGGAAGCACATCAGTTCTTTCTTTGTGGAGGGCTGTGGGAACTGCTTCACAGCCTTTACCTTGGCTTCCACGGGACAAACAAATCCCTGACCAACAACCTTGCCTAGGTATGTGACTGTAGCTTTGGCAAACTCACACTTTGCCAAATTGATAGTCAACCTGGCCCACACCAGTCTGGCCCACACCAACAGGGCTTGCACTCTCCGGACATGCTCCTCCCAGGAGTCTGAGTCGACGACCACGTCGTCCAAATACACGGCACACACTTCCAGACCTGAGACCAACCGATTCATCAGTCTCTGAAAGGTGGCTGGAGCACTCCGCAAGCCGAAAGGCATCACTGTATAAGAGAACAAACCAGATGGAGTTATAAGATGCGCTTTCGCCTCTGCGAGCCACATCCTGTTCTACACTTTCATCGGGACATTGCTTATCACCCACGACGCAAATACATACATCGGGGGTCCCGACGAGGTTACGTATCTGATACTTCAAGATCAATACCATCTCTCTGGTCTTCCAACCCTCGTCCCTCAAAGAAATATCCACGGGCCACAGACCACAGTGTGTTAGCAAAGCTACCCAGATTAGCTGACACAAAAGCCGGTAAGAATGATCTTACTTTTGGATTACGGAATATTCGATCTCGGTCAAACAAAGGTTCTGTTGTGTATGATCTGCTCTCGGATCGTAAGTTTGACTTTCTTTGTCTGACTGAGACGTGGCAACAAAGTAATGACTTCTCTCAACTCAACCATTCTACTCCCCCGGGCTATGTTTACATCTGCAAACCCCGGGCATCGGGCCGTGGTGGGGGCTTAGCAATATTACATAATGATAAATGGAAAGACTCAGAAATACCCATGCCTGAATACACCTCATTTGAATCTACTACATTGCAAATTACTGGGTCAATTCCTACGATTCTTGCTATTGTTTATCGCCCTCCTAAGACCAACTCTGTTTTTCTACATGAACTTTCTGTGTTTTTAACCTTTCTTTCTTCATTGTCTCCTAATGTGATTCTGCTCTTAACTGTCATCTTTCCTTCAACTAAACCTTAAACATTAACAGACTCACAAACATGGTCCCTATATGAAATAGTATTAGTGTGACTTGAGAAAGTGCATTGAACAAACCTGAGAAATTGAACTCTAAAACTTTACATGAGGGAACTAACTTAAACCCTCTACCTTCAACAATATCTTTATGGTTTTTAGGCCAGTAAGCTGATCTTGAGAGCATGAACTTTGGGGAACATTTTTTGGTTCCTGTCCTCCAGCGTCAGGAAGATCTTCTGCAAAGTCTATATTTCAGTTTCTTTGGATAGCTTAGTTCCAAGGCATAAATAAGGCCCATAAGGTAGGTGCAAGCATGTGCTACACTGGTAATACCAAAAAGGACCTCTGCTCCCTCGATGGCTATTCCCGTTTGCTTCTCGAGACCTCCATCCCTGGCTTTGCTGACCACAAAGATGTTGTGTACAAATGAAGTGATGGCCTCTTGGATGGCTGCAGAATAGTCGTCATCACAAACCTGTGAAATATACCAGAGAGAATTTAACCTACTTTTTGTTTGCTAATGTGAAGAATGCATATAGCTCTTTGCTCTGAACAGAAATCTGGGTGGGATTACGTGGTTGCTGTGGTAGTTTTGATCTATATACTTATATACAATTTGTGCCCGAACGGCACTCAAAGAATGTGTGTTGTCGGGATTTGGGTGTGAATACGTGGGTTGCTGTGGAAGTTGAGCTGCGTTTTGATTTAAGCCAATGTCTTTTTTTCACATGGATTTGCCTACATTTATAAACAATAACAAAGTTGTGTGAATTGAAAAATATTTATGTGGAGAGAGTCATGAGCAGTGTTGCCACAGTTACTTTGTTTCTTAGTTACTTTACAGATTACTTGATTTTTAAAGTAACTAAGTTAGATTACAAGCTACTTTATTAGTTACATTTAGCAGCTGCCGAAAACACCCCCTTTTAACAGTAACGTCAACAATGTATCTCCTGACATTTTAAGTTGAACTTAAAAACTATTTCCTGAAAAAATACATGTTTTTATAAAAAATAAAATAAAGACAGTCTTTCTTGGCTTCACTTAACATAACATGCACTATAAATTTGCAAGAAAAATGTATCTCCTGACATTTGTATCTCCTGACTTCTGACTCTGTTACAAAAAGTAACATCTTTTTGTCTGGCCCATGAGCTAACTGAGTTATCATAACTTTACCCCCAGTTTCCTCACTACAATAAATCAATTTATTGAAAGTTACATACCCTTATCCAGTGTAGCCTACTTGTCAGAAGAATCACCTGGTAAGGACCTGATAAGGGTGCAGTGTTATGGTTAGTAACTGACCAATGCAAGAAACCAAAAACATAGCAAATAATTTAACTACAATTATAGCCTAATTAAAAATAGTTTCACATTTTATTCTCTCCACAAACACTGCAGGTAGTTGACCTGCTGATCAGACAGCAAATTGTCTTCAGTTTCAGTTGAAATGTTACTTTGGGTTTGTTTTCCCTCGGAGCTCAGATGGGAAAGTGTGCAGGGAACCGCGTCATGCAGAAGACGGGACTTTGGTCACGTAAGATGATTGACAGCTGTAAACCTCTAATTAGCGCTCTAACCATTGACCGTAAAAACTAACGCAAACCATGAAGAAAAACAGAGAGCGCACTCTGGGCGCTGTTTCAGCTTGCATAATTCAGTGGGAAATGGATTGGTGTAGGACCTAGTCTAGTCCAAACGTGCGCGCATTTTGTGGAAATATCGATTTAGTTTTCAAACTAAATCGATATTTCTAAAAATGCGCGCACGTTTGGACGTAGAGTCCTAGGACGCTGTCAATTGCATCTATGTGAACACAAATAAATTATTGTTATGATATTATAATGATTATTTGCACTACTTGACAAAAAAATAAGAGCAGGTTTTGTGGATGTAAATTAAAAGTACACAATTGCCCATATAACGTACGTTATAGGAGGCCTAACGTTAATTTTTTCGCCCCTGTAGACTGAAGCGGTCTAAGCCTAATACTGGACCGATTTCAAAGATTGTTGTTCCCATCAGTCACTTAAACACAAAGACTTTTTTAAAGAATAAAATAGGGCCCAGGTTGGAAAAAAACTAACGATGTTACCCTACATTATTCATGGCTGCTCTAAAAATCCACGTGCTTACACTAACGTTACATGCCTTATTGCTGGATTCTAACGTTAGCTTTAAATTACACTAGAATAAACTATTTTATTGCCACTTGCAAAGTTTCAATTAATGTTAGCCTACACGTAAAGCAACATATAGCCATACACATGGTAATTAGAAAATCCACTTACAACAACGCAATCTTCAAATTACATTTAAAGCCTAATTTTTGTACAACAATTTGAAAACTGTAAAGAATGTACAAACCCAAGTAACATTAACTGTTAGCCTACTTTGCTAACTTTATTCTTACCTTAAGTTCAGTCCGCGTGTACTTCTTCATTTGGAATGCAAGGAGTTTCCAAACCAACAAAACAGGAAGGAGAGTACTTTTTTGCAGGAAATTAAACAAGGTATTGTTTGTTGTGTGTGTCTTGTGTTTTGAACAAATGCAGATGAATTCAAAACCAGATATATTATGTAAAGATACAAACTTAACATTTTATTGTTAATATCACACATTTTAATTACATAACATTTACAATCACTCAGATTTATTTTTTTCAGTGTAATTGACACGCAATATTATTATTATATTGTTTTTGTTATCCTTGATCGTACCGAGCCTCTAAAGGGACATGGTGGTGGAAAAAGCACATTTCATACGGATTACACAATCAAAGAGTAGCCTATTTCTTTTCGTTTTGAATTGTTTAGTTTAAAAGTAGACATTTTAATCTTTCTATAGATAGGCTATATTTCTGTGAGAGGCATACGTTGAGTTTCTGTTCATTTATGAGATGCGCTCCAGTTCACAAGCAATGCAAGTGATCGCGCCGGCGCCTCCATGATTATATTGTCTGCTATATTTGCTTTATATTTATTAAATCCAGGCAATTGGTTCAAGAAACTTTGATTTAAAATTAAGATACAATTTATTCAAAAATAAATTCACTTTAAAGAAAGTTTTTCTACAAAACAAAACTTAATGAAGTGGCCAAAATCATTCTGACCTGAAACAGATCACAACAGTCATATGCATATGATTTAAGATAAAGCGTCCGTAACGGTCACATCCATAAAGAATTATTATGGTTGCTCAGAGAAAAGTAGTGAGATTAATTGTCGATCCTAATAAGCATAAACATAATTTAGCTTTGTATATAAAGATTCAAGTTATTTGCATTTATAATTGTTATATTAAATAAACTAAACCTTTAAAACGTTATTGACATGACTGATGTGTCGAGACCTCTTTATTATAGCCCTTATAAATTCAACAGGCAGTGCTGTTATGACAAAATGAGTATATATTTATCAGGCATGCCTCCATCTTTCTGCAAAATGTTAAAATAAAGTTTAAAAGGGGGGTCTTTGATACCTCTTTTGAAAGCATGAAATATGGCTGGTTAAAAATATAATTTAAGCATTGTTGCTCACCTCATATCTGGTGGATTGTCATTAAAACACATTAATAAAGTATATTACAGACCTTAATGGACAACTTAAAAAGGGTTTCGTTCTTTTGGTAAAAACTTTATTTTTTCATGGTAAGGATGACCTTTGCATGGAATTGCCCTCTGGCGTTCCTCCCCAGCTCCACCAGCATAATTTAGGTATCTTGCTACCAGACTTATCATCCAAGCATTACTAGTCCCACTGGGTGGTTTATCTAAGCTCGAGTTGAAGCTGCTTCCATAGAAAAACATTCATATGGACAAAACACAGTTGAAAATGAATGGTGCATGGTGAGAACAGGAACCATGTTCTTGGAACATGTTGTGGTCATTATTGAACTTTGTACACGTTTAGCCAAGTGTGCTGAGAGTTCAGGGCCGAGAACGGTTTGTAATTGTGCCGTGCCGTACCAGGCTCAAGTGGAAACACAACTGGAACCTTTTCCGAAGGTGGAAAAGCAGCTTTTGTTTCTTAGCACATAAAGATGAACTACTTACCGTGATCTCAGACTGTGGTGATGTGGTTTCTCCACTGCATGGATCTTCATGTGTAGCTTCAGGTGACTTTTAAAAGAGAAACTCTTTCCACACTGATCACACGTGTGCGGCTTCTCTCTGCTGTGGATCCTCTCATGTGTTTTTCGCTCTGTTGACTGTCTGAATCTCTTGTCACAGTGTGAACACTTGTAAGGTTTTTCTCCAGTGTGGATCCTCTGATGTGTTTGCAGAGATGATGAGCGACTGAATCTCTTGTCACAGTGTGAACACTTGTAAGGTTTTTCTCCAGTGTGGATCCTCTCATGTCTTTTCAGAGATGATGAAAGACTGAATCTCTTGTCACAGTGTGAACACTTGTGAGGTTTTTCTCCAGTGTGGATCCTCTCATGTCTTTTCAGATGTTGTGAGCGACTGAATCTCTTGTCACAGTGTGAACACTTGTAAGGTTTTTCTCCAGTGTGAATTCTCTGGTGCTGTTCTAAATTGCTTGCTTTAGTAAAAGTCTTCTTACACTCAAAGCACATGTACTCTCTCACAACAGTGTGAGCTTTCTCATGTCTATGTAAATAAGGCAGCAGTGAAAAACTCTTTCCACACACAGAACATGAATACGGCTTCTCCTTCGTATGAACTCTCAGGTGTGTCTTCAGGTCTGATGTCCTAAGAAATGTTTTTCCACACTGATCACATTTGAACGGCTTCTCTCCGGTGTGGATCATCATGTGTTCTTTAAGGGATGAAGATTGCCTGTAACTATTCCCGCATTGATTGCATACATGTGGCTTCTCTCCTGTATGAACTCTCATGTGAATCTCAAGACGTCGTTTGGTTGTTAAACTGGTTCCACACTGAGTGCAAGTTGTAGATTCCTTGGCTCTTCTTTTCTTTAAAATCTGTTTAGTCTTTGAGCGACTCAAGGGTTTTTCTCCAGGTTGGACATGATGTTCCCCCTCCACTTCACTCAGTTCTTCTCTCTCCTCCTTCACTTCACTCAGTTCTCCTCTCTCCTCCTTCACTTCACTCAGTTCTTCTCTCTCCTCCTTCACTTCACTCAGTTCTTCTCCCTCCTCCTTCACTTCACTCAGTTCTTCTCTCTCCTCCTTCACTTCACTCAGTTCTTCTCTCTCCTCCTTCACTTCACTCAGTTCTTCTCTTTCCTCCTTCACTTCACTCAAATCTTCTCTCTTCTCCTTCACTTCACTCAGTTCTTCTCTCTCCTCCTTCACTTCACTCAGTTCTTCTCTCTCCTCCTTCACTTCATTCAGTTCTTCTCTCTCCTCCTTCACTTCACTCAGTTCTTCTCTCTCCTCCTTCACTTCACTCAGTTCTTCTCTCTCCTCCTTCACTTCACTCAGTTCTTCACTCTCCTCCTCCACTTCATGATGTTCCTCCTCCACTTCAATCAGTTCTTCTCTCTCCTCCTTCACTTCCATCGAGTCTGACATGAAAGAAAAACTCTCATTTTAAAATTTTCTAAATAATCAAAATAATTCAAAGAGAGAAATATGGAGTGAATGGAGATTACAATTATCCCAGATGTAACAGACAACTGCTATAAAATACAATATTTTTTGTTTTGTTATAAATTAATTATACGTCCCTGAAACTTTCCATGAATGAGGTACACTGATCTTCCAGTTATTAAAAAAAAACATAATAGGCACAAATCCCATGTTTCTGTAGTGAGAACTATTAAATATGTCTGATGATCAATGACACAATTATCTAACATGATATGAACATTAAAATACACAATACTGCCATATTTTAACACCAACTTTTAGATTGATATTTAATTATGTTAAAAACTACTAAATCGTTTTAATTAAGGGCCGTTCACACTGAACTTCTTCCTTTGACTTCACATGCATGTGAGTCAAGTTTCACTGCAGGAAAGAACACAAATGTTTGCAGTAAAGCAGAGTAGATTGCACATTTTTACATTTTGGAATAATTATTATGTTTGTAAAGATATGCGCAAAATTTAGGTCAAAATTCTGGTAAAAATGTTAGAAATTGTAAACCATATATCAAATAAATGTAAAATAAAACAGTTAGAATATTTAGATTTAGTTTGACCTGATGTTGACAATATGAAACCTTCCTTTACTGACCATTTTTTTTTAAAAACCCCAGAACATTCTGTACCATTTCATAGTTTAACTGTTTATCTAAATGTGATGAAGTGCTTGAATGTTTCTAACATGAATGTTCTCCAGCATCATGAATGAATGAGGAATAAACACCAACCTCTTTGTTCTTCAGGATCTTCAGTGTGTTTCATTCTGCAGGGTTCTGGATCACTCATGTTCTCACTGTCCTCTTTAATAAACTCAGTCTTGGCAGATTTCAGCTCTTCCTGATGCTGTGATGCTCTTCTTCACTTGTAGCTGATGGGAATTTACAGCATTTATTGGAGAATTACAGTGGGAGGGGCTTCACTGATGATGTGATTGCAGTGGGAGGAGCTTCACTGATGATGTAATTGCAGTGGGAGGAGCTTCACTGATGATGAATTCGGAGCTGCTGATCTGCCAAACTAAAAATAAAAATTACTGAGTTTGTTTTTATAATAAATTACACTTCTAAGCATTTATGTCATTCACAGTAACTGATGCCAATTCATTAATTATCTTTATTGCTAATCCTAACATTATTCTTCATTAAAATGCAGGTATCTAGAAATATAGAAAAGAATATAAATAATTTAAATTCTTCAAAATATAAATAATGGTAAGAAAAACAGTTAAAATAAACAGAAATAAACATACATATAGTAGCCAACAAATCCCCTCAGTCTGTTGACACCAATGAAATGAGCTTTAAGTGACAATTTACAGGAGATCTGAAGACATCAGCACAGGGGCGTAGCCAGAATTTTATTTTTTGGGGGGTCCCGTCTTTAATTGAGGGGGCAACATATACACTCACCGGCCACTTTATTAGGTACCCCATGCTAGTAACGGGTTGGACCCCCTTTTGCCTTCAGAACTGCCTCAATTCTTCGTGGCATAGATTCAACAAGGTGCTGGAAGCATTCCTCAGGGACTTTGGTCCATATTGACATGATGGCATCACACAGTTGCCGCAGATTTGTCGGCTGCACATCCATGATGCGAATCTCCCGTTCCACCACATCCCAAAGATGCTCTATTGGGTTGAGATCTGGTGACTGTGGAGGCCATTTTAGTACAGTGAACTCATTGTCATGTTCAAGAAACCAATTTGAAATGATTAGAGCTTTGTGACATGGTGGAAGTAGCCATCAGAGGATGGGTACATGGTGGCCATAAAGGGATGGACATGGTCAGAAACAATGCTCAGGTAGGCCGTGGCATTTAAACGATGCCCAATTGGCACTAAGGGGCCTAAAGTGTGCCAAGAAAACATCCCCCACACCATTACACCACCACCACCAGCCTGCACAGTGGTAACAAGGCATGATGGTTCCATGTTCTCATTCTGTTTACGCCAAATTCTGACTCTAACATCTGAATGTCTCAACAGAAATCGAGACTCATCAGACCAGGCAACATTTTTCCAGTCTTCAACTGTTCAATTTTGGTGAGCTCTTGCAAATTGTAGCCTCTTTTTCCTATTTGTAGTGGAGATGAGTGGTACCCGGTGGAGTCTTCTGCTGTTGTAGCCCATCCGCCTCAAGGTTGTGCGTGTTGTGGCTTCACAAATGCTTTGCTGCATACCTCGGTTGTAACGAGTGGTTATTTCAGTCACTGTTGCCCTTCTATCAGCTCGAACCAGTCTGGCCATTCTCCCCTGACCTCTGGCATCAACAAGGCATTTCCGCCCACAGAACTGCCGCTCACTGGATGTTTTTTTCTTTTTCGGACCATTCTCTGTAAACCCTAGAGATGGTTGTGCGTGAAAATCCCAGTAGATTAGCAGTTTCTGAAATACTCAGACCAGCCCTTCTGGCACCAACAATCATGCCACGTTCAAAGTCACTCAAATCAACTTTCTTCCCCATACTGATGCTCGGTTTGAACTGCAGGAGATTGTCTTGACCATGTCTACATGCCTAAATGCACTGAGTTGCCGCCATGTGATTGGCTGCTTAGAAATTAAGTGTTAACGAGCAGTTGGACAGGTGTACCTAATAAAGTGGCCGGTGAGTGTATATATATATATATATATATATATATATATATATATATATATATATATATATATACAAACCCGATTCCAAAAAAGTTGGGACACTGTACAAATTGTGAGTAAAAAAGGAATGGAATAATTTAGAAATCTCATAAACTTATATTTTATTCACAATAGAATATGACATATCAAATGTTGAAAGTGAGACATTTTGAAATGCCATGCCAAATATTGGCTCCTTTTGGATTTCATGAGAGCTACAAAATCCAAAAAAGTTGGGACAGGTAGCAATAAGGCCTTGTCCACACGGACACGGGTATTTTTATAACCGGAGTTTTTCCTACAGCGTTTTAAAAAAAATCCCGTCCACACATGTTGGTCTCCGTCTACATGAAAATGCAAAAATACGCTATCAAGCGCTGTCAAGAGCATGCCACGCCAGCAGGCGGCGATATAAACATTAACCGTAAAGCCACGTTGGCCAATCAGAAGCGCAAATCTGACGTCAAACACAGCGGTTAACGGCGCACACTCTGACGTTGCAAGGCAAAAACCCCGGTTTCACTGTCTACACGACAACACTGTAACCGGCGTTTCTGAAAATCCTCACACAAATGCAGACTGATCTCATGAAATGGCTTATGTATGACACGCCAATTCGTATTTCCATTTTTGGCGTGCTATCAACATGCATAATCGCTTTTCAGCGTGTTTATCAACGCCTTTGACTTAACGTTATATTACTGTATTATGCATATATAAATATATGACCTACCCCAACCCCGTCCTTAAACCTACCCGTCACTGGGGTTAATACCATTTATGAGTCTTCTCCTACCATCCTAGGAAAAGAAATATCGCTCCACAGATGTAGATATAGATTTTGCTTCGTTTCGCTCGGACATTTAACGGCGTAGACATACACGCGGAATCACTCGGACATTTAATGGCGTAGACATACACGCAAAAGATTTCGGCGTGGACATACACGCGGATATTTCAAAATGCGTATAGATAACACGCCACTTGAATTGAAAGTGGCGTGTATGTTTACGCAAAGTCATGATGTCATGTTGCACAAATGTTAGGTTTCAGTGCGTTTTTGAGTAGACGAACGGCCGAACCGCGTAAAAAAAATCACGGTTATAAAAATACCCGTGTCCGTGTGGACAGGGCCTAAGAGGCCAGAAAAGTTAAATGTACATATAAGGAACAGCTGGAGGACCAATTTGCAACTTATTAGGTCAATTGGCAACATGATTTGGTATAAAAAGAGCCTCTCAGAGTGGCAGTGTCTCTCAGAAGTCAAGATGGGCAGAGGTTCACCAATTCCCCCAATTCTGGGCGGAAAAATAGTGGAGCAATATCAGAAAGGAGTTTCTAAGAGAAAAATTGCAAAGAGTTTGAAGAAGATCATCATCTACAGTGCATAATATCATCCAAAGATTCAGAGAATCTGGAACAATCTCTGTGCGTAAGGGTCAAGGCCGGAAAACCATACTGAATGCCCGTGATCTTCGGGCCTTTAGACGGCATTGCATCACATACAGGAATGCTACTGTAATGGAAATCACAACATGGGCTCAAGAATACTTCCAGAAAACATTGTCAGTGAACACAATCCACCGTGCCATTCGCCGTTGCCGGCTAAAACTCTATAGGTCAAAAAAGAAGCCATATCTAAACGGGAACCAGAAGCGCAGGAGTTTTCTCTGGGCCAAGGCTAATTTAAAATGGACTGTGGCAAAGTGGAAAACTGTTCTGTGGTCAGAAGAATCAAAATTTGAAGTTCTTTTTGGAAAACTGGGACGCCATGTCATCCGGACTAAAGAGGACAAGGACAACCCAAGTTGTTATAAGCGCTCAGTTCCGAAGCGTGCATTCTGATGGTATGGCATGGGCAGCTTACGCATCTGGAAAGGCACCATCAATGCTGAAAGGTATATCCAAGTTCTAGAACAACATATGCTCCCATCCAGACGTCATCTCTTTCAGGGAAGACCTTGCATTTTCCAACCAGACAATGCCAAAGCACATACTGCATCAATTACAACATCATGGCTGCGTAGAAGAAGGATCCGGGTACTGAAATGGCCAGCCTGCAGTCCAGATCTTTCACCCATAGAAAACATTTGGCGCATCATAAAGAGGAAGATGCAACAAAGAAGACCTAAGACAGTTGAGCAACTAGAAGCCTGTATTAGACAAGTATGGAACAACATTCCTATTCTTAAACTTGAGCAACTTGTCTCCTCAGTCCCCAGACGTTTGCAGACTGTTATAAAAAGAAGAGGGGATGCCACACAGTGGTAAAAATGGCCTTTTTTGAGATGTGTTGATGCCATGAAATTTAAAATCAACTTATTTTTCCCTTAAAATTATGCATTTTCTCAGTTTAAACATTTGATATGTTATCTATGTTGTATTCTAAATAAAATATTGAAATTTGAAACTTCCACATCATTGCATTCTGTTTTTATTCACAATTTGTACAGTGTCCCAACTTTTTTGGACGTGTTTGTATATACTGTATATATAGCCAGATTTTTATATACCTATTCTGGTGGGTGCGGTGATGTGGTGGCGACTCATGTAACATGTAGCCTAAGGTTGGCGCTGCCAATAAAGCACCTAAAAGCTGTCACAAAGAACTGGCAAAAGTAATGATTATGAATATGTAAAATATAGCAAGGTGATATTTGAATTGTTTATTAATAAAAAAGTGTTTTCTTTGTCGGCTAAGATGAAGTTGACGATGCTGAGTGACTTGCGATCTTCAGTAGTGAATGCGCCAGAGAGAAATGCACATTTCATAAGGATTGCATAAGCAGAGAGCAGTCTGTAGTCTGTTTTCTTTTGTTTTGAATTGTTCTGTTTAAAAGTAGACATGTGAGGCAAGTAGGCTATCTTATACGCTGAGTTTCGCTTCATTTATGAGACGAGCTCCAGTTCACGCGCCGGCGCGTAAAGAATTTACTTCTTATTTATTAAATCCAGGCAATTGGTGGATGAAACATTGATTAAAATTAAGATACAATTAATACAAAAAGAAATTCAGGTTAAAGAAAGGTTTTGTGCTTTCTGTTTGATGTCCCTGTGAAAGTTTTAAAGCATCTTTTAGTGCTGCTTTCAGAGCGCTCACGTCATAAACATAGTCCGTAACATTGTTTTTTCCTTATAAATGCGAACACGAAAAATAAAATAAAATAAAATGAATATTTTATGTACTGTGGAGACTGAGAGGAAACCCTTCTTCATCCGGTGGGTAGTAGGCCTATTACTTTGGTTTGCGCAGTGTAATTCACATAATCACTAAAAAAAAATATTTTGCCTCCTAAAGTTTTTTTTTTTTTAAGCAATCAGAAATCTGAGGGGCCGGACATGTAAATGAGGCTACGCCACTGCATCAGCATAATAAATTAGGTGAAAACAGGAACTATTGTCATGAAATAAAGAGTGTTTTCAGCAGATCTGTTAATATTGATGAGCTTTAGACTATCAACACTCACTCAACAAGCCATTCAGGATCATCAGCAGATCATCTCACTTTATTCTGAGTGTTTGCTGTTAGAAACACATTATTTGAGTCAGGATATAAAAGCCTATAAAACTGCTACACTGAAAGTCAATACTGTTATTTCCCACTATGACATGGATAAAACATCAATAACACAAAAACAATCACAAAAGACATTAAGGAATGCACATGCTCGCAACTGGGCTTACTCGACAACAACAGTTCATATATCAATATTGTAATGAATAGAAATAACCTTAAATAATGTATCTATCCGCCTCTTATGAAGGGCTGGGAATCGATTCCAAAAAGAAGGGAAGAATCGACTCCTCCTTTAAGATTTTACCGCGGCCTGTAACCGATTTCATTTGTCAACACAATCACGTCACCTGTAAATAAATAAAGTTCAGACTAAATAAATGGATCCAGTCGTGACTAGGGGTGGGAATCTTTGGTCACCTCACGATCCGATCCGATTCCGATTCTGGGAGTCACGATCCGATTCCAGAACGATTCTTTATCTACCTTCCAAATTATTAATTCATTAGTTTACATAAGTAATTAAGTACTTTTTTAAAAAATAATTACAAATTAATTTGTTTTTATTAAAACAGTTGTATGTTAAGAATGTTAAACTAATATAACAAATAATAAAGAGGAGCATAGAAAAATATAAAAAACAACAAACAAAAAGTGCTTTCAGTAGCCTATAGATTATCTGAACGTTTTCCATTCAATAACTGTGAGTGATTTTTCTTCATCTTTACTGTTGTTTTTTACTATGACATCATAGACTGCGGGAGATCTATTAAGCTGCATTCCCGCACGCATCTCTTTTGAAATAAAAGAAGTAATGCGGTGTGTCCTGTCTGTTTAATCCCCTAAGATATAACTGGCTGTGTTTACGTTAATTTTGCACAAGTACATTAAACCACTACACGGAGTCGCACAGCCGCATGCGCGAGCAGTCTCACAAACAATGCGCGCGTTAGCATTTGAAATTGAAACCAGCCTTCTGTTAGTGAGGTTCATATTTTAAATATATAAGTCCACTGCATTCCAAACCACATAAATGATGACTTCGTAGAGCATTTGTAAGGAAAATACCGACGGGCGAGACAGCACACTTCAAGTGTAACATCAAAGAAAGCGCGCGTCTCTCACAGCGTATCCTGTGCAATGAAGCCTGTGAATGTCCTTGTAATTCGCTTCAACCTATCCGAACTTTATGAAAGATTATTTTACGGAAGGTTCGAGTGGTGTATGTGTGTGAGGAATTGGAAGCAAGCAGAATACGGGTGTTTCTAAACCAAACGTCATCGCACATCTGGTTAAAAACTAAGCTCAGAATCGATTCTGGAATTCTCAGAATCGATTCAGAATCGTTGGAGAGAGAATCGCGATGCATCGATGGATCGATTTTTTCTCCCACCCCTAGTCGTGACACAGTATGGTTTAGGCCGGGTAGGATGATTATTTCAGCATTGTGTAGGCAATCAGTGCAATGACTGACCCAATGAAATCTTTAGAATCGGTTGCTTGGCGGGGTTTGATCTTACTCGTTGTAATTTAGGACAAGTAATAAATCTGATTTATGAAATCAATCGACAAAAATCAATCACACTCACGCGACGAAGAATGCCTCCAAGGTCAAGTCTGGCGCTACGTGACGTGAGATTCGACAAAAAAAATGTAAATGCCAAATTTGCGATAAATTTAGCAAAACAACATCCCCAATGATAAAACATCTTAGGGCCGTTCACAAAAATAATATATGAAGCCATACTATAGTATAATGTGAGATAGAAATTAATATTTAAGTCATTAAATTCAAGTTCACGTAAACTTTTCACTGTCAGTCATTCTCCAGCGCTCAAACAGCGCGTCGCGTTCGGTTACGACAGGTCAACGATAAAACTCTCTCCAAGATGATTCAATGTTAATATTATTATACTTGATCTGTAGATAAAGCTGTAATGATGGCGCAGACGCAGAGGAATCCACATAAAATGAAAAATAAAATGCCGCACTGTATTGGAGAGTCTTTCATAATCATATCATTATAGGCTACTTATTGCGCAATGAAAGATTATTAATAGCCTTTTTTGTTCTGTTATGTCCTCTCTATCATATGTTGCTGCCTCATTAAACAGCTGTGCTATACATTTAAATGTCTTAACTATATATATATATATATAAAATTTATTTTATCTTATTTTTCATGAATGTATATTTTAAAACAATGCAATGTGTAACGGTTTACCGGATTTAGTGCTACACATATTGGCCCTCATTTATCATTCTTGCGTAGAAACGGACGTATTTGGCGTTAGATTATGCTTACACTGCTCTCACCGCCTGATTTATGAAGCTGTGCGTACCTTTGAAATCCAGGTGTATGCAATACCTGCCCTTGATAAATCCCGCGGCTGAAAACGATCGTCATCAGAATAGCACGCCCCTATATATTCAAGTCTCCGCTTCCCCCATGCCCTCATTTTACGCCATGGACACACGGAAGACGGCAAAGAAGAGAAACTTCTCTGACGTGGAGCCGAAATGACCTATCACAATGCATTATTTTACAGCACGTCTTTTGAATTAGCATTCAATTTCGAATCACGTCACATGTAGGTGCACAATAGTGATGATGATGTGATGTGGAGTACCATTCATTCACATTAATAATTGCATGACAATTTGTAATATTGTTCTTATTATTACCATACTTATTATTATTATTCCTTATTGTTATGTATTATTATTATTATTACCACTTATTATGTCGTTATTATTATTATTATTTAAAAGAAGAAGAATGTATTTTTTATTATTTTGTCAGTCTGAATTATTTTTTGGTCATTGAAAGCCTTTCATTACCAAACCCAGTCCGTGCGCGCCTGCCGGGGATAACCCTGAAACGTCAGGTGAAGCGCACAGGCTCGCAACTGAAGGAATACATATGCTTACAAATCAAATACTTTGGTAAAGTCACACAAATTAAAAATTGAAGTCCATGTTGCACAAAAATAAACACTGAAGTTTATAATTACTATGTTGTTGTTGTTGTTTTTTTACTGTGGGTCATAATATATCATATCTTTTAGTCTGTCAGTGCGTATTGTGGTGTTAGGAATTGTTTTTATGCGCATTTCCGCACTAACTCAAAACGTGCGTACATGTACACCACCTCCTGAGCTGGCGTAGGATTTGAGCGTGCCGTACACCAACGTCCATATTGATAAATCTCAAAGTCACCGTGGTTTTGAGTGTACGCTGGAAATTTGGTGTTACGCACTTTTGATGAATGAGGGCCATTGTCTCTTATTTGTTCCCCACTAAATGATTTTTTTTCACTAAATGTTCAGATTTTATACAATTATTGTTTTTCTAGACTAAATTTTACTGAGGTATCCACTAATCTAGTATAATATAATTTTTTTGATTTGTTGTTTTTCTTTAGCTATAATGAAGTTGTCTGTATTAACTAGATTGTGTTTAACACACAAAAGAGTGATTATCAGTTCAACACTAGAGTTATAGAGGTCCAACTTATTGTTGTCTGTATATAAAATATAATTATTGAATTAATGTATGCATTAATTCATTGCTTGACTGACAATTGAGATGTTTCACTGCATTTATCTAGTGTGTATTCATGCATAACTATGTCATATGACAAAACAAATTACATTTTGCTTGTTTTATTAAATTATTTAATTTTTAGTATATAAAAAAGTATTATAATTAAGTATTGGTCAGCGTTTAGTATATTATTATTTTGTTTAAGTTTTGGGGTGGGCTAACAATGCAATTCATTCTGAGGTAATATTAATTTTTAAGGAGCGATACTTACATTTTTCGAGTATAAAGTCAACAGTTTTCTCCACAGGAGATCTTCGAGCAGCGGCCCGTCTCCTTTGTGCAGACATTACAAACACAGAGGAAAACTGTTCTAGGTTGTGCTGTCGAGTTACTGATGTTATGAAGTGTTAGTGAACCTGTCGCTCATATAATTTAAACTTATTAAATACAAGATCATGGAAAGATACCATAGTTGTATCTAACAATGAACAATCATATGACAAAACAGAAAACATAAAGATAATTGGTTTGTGTACATCATAATATGATATTTATACACAGGAAAAAAGAACAATAACAAGGCTATATCTTTAAATAGTTCTTCATAATACATAAATTCTGAGGGATGAAACGAGAGGTAAATTCCTCAAGAAAAAGAGGAAAACTTAAAGGAGAAACTTTTTGGGTATAAAATAAAGAAATTAACAACATATTCAAGAGATGACGATGTTGGGGTTTCTTAATAAAAAATATATATATATATCGTTAGGCCCATAAGGATAACACTGTGGGTCACATTAGTAGGGTTTAAAATATAACAACTTAAATCAACCCTAAATGTATTCACAAAATAATGGACAGCTGTTTCTTCAACAATACCACAAAATGAGCAAGTTTCATCAATATCAAGATAGATGAATTAAATGTGTCGTTCATATCTTTTAAGTGTGATAACGCGTCGTAGGTCACATGATAACATGACGAGATTTGGCTATAAAGTACCTACTCTTTTAGCGCTCGTAAAGTAAGTACATTGAAATTAAGTACCTACTCATTGAGTATGCGGTTTCCGAACGCAGCCCGTGTATTTTCAACGCGCGGCCCACTTGCAAGCAGTAGCACAAATAACAGCGTATATAAAAATAATGAGACATCTAACGTAACAAAAACATACCTTTCTGAAACGTCATGTAACAGCCGTTCGTGCACAAGTTATGCTCGATTCCTCATTGACGCTTTTGTTTACAATACACCGGAGCACGTGCAACTGGTAAAGGCGCGTGGTGTTTACGGACAGCGTGAACTAGGCGCTTAGCGAATCACAACACACTGGGCCAAGCTGACCAATCAGAGCCCGTCGTGTATTTCTGAGGGAGAGGCTTCTTATAACCAGGAAATCATCAGACCGGTTTACGAGAAGAGACACACAGACACAGCGGTGTAGGATAAAGGTAAATTATATGAAAAATAATGCGTTTTTTTATTTATTTAAATTAAGTATAAACACATGTTAGACTGCACCCCATAAAAACAATCAAGCCTTCGAAAAAAAGCTGATCAACCCTGCTGAAAACATTGTGCAAGTCTTACATTGTTATTTTGAACCAATAATAGGATCATAAGCATTTAGTCATCTGACTCCAATATAAGTAATGACTCCATTAACGTTTTTGTTGTACTTTAACATATGTCTCAGGCTCAGACTATCATAGCCAGCTCTGACCACCATCTGTGGGAGGAATTTGTTCTTCTCCCCTCTGGGAGAAGATACAGACTGCCCAAAATAAAAACTAATAGATACAAATTTTCTTTTGTACCTACGGCAATTAATGCCCTAAATTTGTTCTGAGCCTGAGCGATTGCTCAAAATTATAGATTGTTGAGGCTATCATTTCAACTTGAGTACTTTTACACAAACAAAAAAGGTTGTATATAACGGCTGTTCTTATCTTTGTTTATGTCTCATGTATGTTTGTTTTTTAACCCTACTGCAAATCAAATTTCCCCGAGTGGGACAATAAAGACTGAACAAGTCTCAGTATCTAGATTGTACATTAGGATACTTTAATATCTCTATTAAGTTCAGCACAATTCTGGTCAGTTTATAAGCGGTCAGATGAGGAAAAAAAAACATGTTAGAACACACTGGTAGATCAGTAACGTTAGTATGGTGGGAATAAGCGTGTGTGTGTGTCTGTAGCAAATGGCACAGATGTGTGTTAGAGGTGTAATAGACACATCAGTCCTCAATCTGCACAATGACGATTCCCTCGCATCTGATTCACAGCATTAGCATACTGAGATGATGAAGGCCATTGTCCCACATTTAATTCACATGCACACTTTTAAACTGATAACTGTCGTACTTGGCCAGTAAATAGTTCTACCCATATTTCACAACAATAGTTCCTGTTTTCACCTCATTTATTATGCTGATGTCTTCAGATCTCCTGTAAATTGACACTTTAAAGGAGAACTCTGGCGCAAAATGAACCTTTGGTCTAATAAAACATTGGTACTTCGTCAACCGTTCTCTGAGATTTGTTTTCATGATAATCGAATGTAAAGAGTTGTATCTCTAAAAACTGTTTAGCGTATAGATAGGTTTCCGATGACGTCACATTTCTCCCACATTTCTTACTGCGCCATCTTGTGTGTCAAGTGGATCAAGCGTATCAAGCGTTTGTGTAACGGAGCATGATATTCTGAAGAAATGGGTCACACCTGTGTTGTGTGGGGCTGTACGAATCGTGCTGATCCGGAACCGACACGACGAAGAGACAATATTTTGATATTCCAAAAGTTATTTATCTCCAAGGAAAAGAGACGGAAAGGCTTTCGCACAATAGACGTAACCTATGGCTGGCGAGGATCAACAGAGAGGGCTTCGATCCTGACCCAAAGAAAAGACACTATAAAGTCTGCTCCGATCATTTTATCTCCGGTAAATTGATAAACAGCTGAGTTCCTTTAATTCTACGTTGTTTTATTTTCATGATTATCATGCACATTACGATTATTGTGTTAGCCTAGCCTTTGATCACGTGGCTCCTTGTCAGTGCAAAAACACACTATCGACTAAGTTACAGTACGCCCAGAGTACACACAAATAAATGCATGCGAGCCGTACTTACATGTTGTCGATTTAAAACGACTATATTGTTCTATGTTTTATTACAGTGATAAATTGGCTTAATAATGAATGAAATAAGTTTAAATATGAAATAATAAACTGTAAATATTCACTCTCGTGTGTACATTATAATAAAATATGTGTATTGTATGTTAGTTATAGATGTGGCACAGAAGTTATGTGGAGTTTTGTACATTAGGATTAAGTTTTGTACATTAGGATTAAATATTATTTATACGTGTTTGCATTTTTCATATATTACAGGAAAGAAGGCAGATCTTTATGACTACACAAACCCAGACTGGGCTCCATCTCAGAAAATGGGACCAGAGTTACCTGAAAGCTGTCCTCTTCCAGATCCGCAGTCTTCAAAGAGGAGGTACCAACGTGCCAGGGCAAGACCGGGGAAAGTGAAAAGATTCAAGGCTGCAGAGGCACTTTTAGATTTGCAAAAGGACAGTATTCCATGTGGTACTAATCCTGATAGTACTAATACAGATGAAAACCAAATTGAAAGTGAAACAAGTACACATGTACATGAAGAACAGGACCACACACCAACAGATAAACAACTCTCAGATATGATGAGGATGGAACTGCAAAGACTTACAAGTGAAACAATGGAGTTGAAAAATAAAATAAAGGAAACTGTGTTATCACCAGAGACACTTGATGACGACAAAGCAAAGCACTACACTGGACTGGAGTATGACACCCTGATGGCTCCTGGAACCTAGTATACCAGGTAGAATGAACAGTTCACTGACAAAGTTTGAAAAAATGATGGTTGTGCTAATGAAACTGAGACTCAATCTTTGTCTTCAAGATTTAGCGTTTAGGTTTAAAATTTCCAAAAGTTTTGTGTCAAAAGTGTTTCTTGATACAATTCATGTGATGTACATCAAATTAAAACCAACCATTCTGTGGCCAGAAAGAGAGGAACTTTGACTATCAATGCCAATGGAATTTCGAAAATACTTTGGTGTTAAAGTGTCAATAATTATTGACTGTTTTGAAGTGTTTCTTGAGAGACCGTCAAACCTGCTTGCAAGATCTGAGACATGGTCCAGTTATGAACATCATAATACGACAAAGTTTCTGATTGGAATTACCCCCCAAGGTGCTGTTTCTTTTTTATCAAAAGGATATGGAGGCAGAGCGTCTGACAAATATGTAACTGAACATTGTGGTCTACTTGACAAACTTTTACCTGGAGATATTGTCCTCGCAGACCGGGGCTTTGACATAAAAGAAAGTGTGGGACTTCATTGTGCTGAAGTGAAAAAACCAGCTTTCACCAGGGGTAAGAGTCAACTGTCTCCAGTGGAACTTGAAACCACGAGAAAGATAGCCCATACAAGAATCCATGTTGAGAGAGTTATTGGACTTGTTCGAAATAAATTCACAATATTACAGAGCACCATACCTATTGATTATTTGCACAGCAATATTGACTATTGAAGATAGCAACAGTTTGTTGTGCACTGACAAACGTATGTGACTCAATTGTTCCATTTGAGTAATGAATTGTGATTTATGAATTTATAATTCATTCATTTTCAAATTAAGTGTCATACTTGTAGATCAGTATTACAGAACTTTTACTGTCACAAAAATACACATACATTCTGTGCTTGAATGTAATAAACACAAAATGCTAGTATATATTTATTTACTTTCCATTTCTGATTCTAATAAAAATATGTATTTGAAATTTTGAAGCCATTTTCTCAGTTTCCTCATTGTTCCACATCCTGTCAAAATAAGACACTACTTGTAATTATACATACATGTTACAGAGTTGTTTGTTTACGATTTCATTAAACTTATATTTCTTTATTTCTCCTGGAGAATTTAATATTTTTTTGTAATATTAACTGCAGACAGTTATTGCATACAAATTTATATATTTGATAACTCCTACTTGTCTATGTGTATGTATTAACAATTCCAAGACTGGCTTTAATGATGTGTTTGATCGATCTGGAGGAATTTCTGGACACGCTTTTATATATATATATATATATATATATATATATATATATATATATATATATATATATATAGACAGTACATTTCCCGTATGTATTCAACAAAAAAACAGGGTGTGGGTACATTTTCATATTTATTCAAGTACACATATTTATTCAACGTCCAAAGTAATGTAAATATCAAAACCTACATAAAAACAGTGTTTCACCCTGTAAGGGCTCATCAGGCCCTTTTTTTTCCATTTGATTTGCATTTTTTTCTTGCATTCTTTGCAAAACCATTTCCCTTTTGGTATTTTCTTAATATTTGCACATGCAAAATGTAACCACTTGTATGGACAATTCTCTGAGTCACAACCAATAACATCATCCTCACCCTCCCTCATTTGAGTCTCATTTGAATTTGATTTTGACACTTTTGGTGTGGAATACATTTTTCCTATCAGTTCACCCAAAATGGCATATTTGAAAAGCAGTGAAGCACGTGTCACCATTTCAGCACAAAAGTTTTCTTCGAAACATATTCTCTCTGTGAAAAAGTCCTTTTCAGTCCAAACCACAAAGTCACAGCATTCTGCATCTGTTAATAACAACTGACACTGCACCTGATAATAGTATTCGTGGCATCTTTTTAGACGAAGTTGGCCATCTATTTTTTCTAGACAGTCTATTTCATCACTTATGGATTTGTCCCTCCGGCAGTATGGGCATTTAATTTCAACTACAATTTCACCACAACAATGACAGGAGGCTACTGCATCTGGAGATGCGCCAAGAAATGGATACTTGGGATTTATAACCAAGCCACTGTCTCTGATCTCAAAGTTTTCATGCAATTCCTCCCTCTCTTTCTTGTATTGTTCTCTGGCAGTTTTCTCGTGTTGGCAGCCCCATTGCGTAGCAGAATTTGAAAAACTCTTCGTCATTGGGTAGCTTATGTCTTTTACTAGACTTAACGATGGTTTGTCAAGTGAAGTCTTACAAGCTGCTTTGATTTTTGAAGCTGTAATTCAACCTGCTCTGAGGCGGAACCATTGTTTGCAATTTGCTTGTGTTCTTGTATCTAATTCACAGTTTTTCACTTCCGTTACACTCAACTCATCAAATACAGTTTCACACTTGGCTTTCAGCTCTTCTTCCTCGGCGTTGATGTAATTTTCATCAAACAGTTCTGAAAGTACCAAGGGGTACTACTTGTCCAGTGATGATGGCTGATATTCTTGTGCATAATTTGGCAGTAAGGACAAAATCACAGGTTTCTTTCCTTTTGATCGAAGTTTATGCAAATCCCTATAAAAAATACTTAGTTCCTCTGAAGTCGGAGCTGTCACATCCGGGAGTTTTCTCTGCTTTAATGGGGCAGGGGTGTCTCCAGTTATCAATGCAGAGTCCAGCTTCCTTTTCTGTGTCTTTGCCGAGGCTGAATAGTTTTATATCCAACCTGAAAAATATGAATTGAAGCAGAAATTAATTAATTATTACAAACTTTAACCTTAATTATACATGCACATTGATAATGATATAAACATCTTGTCTTATCTTATATTTTCTAGTATATGTACCATTATCAGCAGTTTTAAAGGGATGGAAATAAAAAACATTTAGAGCTTTTGTGCTCTGGAGATGTGACACTTTATCTAATCATTTCCAAGATGGGCTAGCTAAATGCGCTAGCTTTCATCGGCTGTCAAATCGCTGTACCCAGGCGGCTACTATCGACACAGAATGTACCGTATAATAAGGGCTGTGCAGATATCAGCCGCCTGGCTACAGCGATGTGAACCGTCAATGCAGGGCTCCAGACAAACTTTTCCATTAGGGAATGAGAGCAAAACAGCACTTAGTTTGGAGACGGTGAAGTCTTGTTTACACTTTCGCCTGGCTCCGAAGAGAGGGAGTGCGCGCGCGACCGGCTCTCTCTCTCTTTCTGCTCGTTCTTTCAGTTAAACATGCGTCCTGTCACAAGCGCAGCAGTTCATCTACATTACTCACTGATCAAATAAGACTTTGGCGGGACAAAATTTTGATTGAACGAATAACACATGGATTTAAAACACATACAAATAGTTTTTTTTACCTTTTTGATAGCTGATGGAAGTAGCCAATACGATTTCTCCTGTGTAACTGTTTTGCTGTTTCTCAGCTTAACTGTTGCTTCAATGGTAAATAAAAGGGCAGAAACATGGGAACACACCTCACCCAATCCGGCCATGCATGTACAATGTCCACAAATCACGCTGCCGCTCTTTTCCGCTATCAACCAGGGCACCAGAAAAGGGTCTGTTGTACGTTGAGAATGGCGCACTCGGGCGGTCGAAACACACCTTTCTCCGATGGCAGCATGCTTTATATCTTGTACCCATCCACTTACAAAATAATTGTATGCTTCCAGAGACTTTCTTCCTCTTAATTCGTCAAAAGTGTACGCACTAACTGTGGATGAGATACTTGGCAATGTCCATTTCTTGAATATCGGGGTAGGCCGCGGGATTACATGACCAGTCCTCTTTCGACATTCTGTAAGGATCCTTTCCATCGATTTAATTTAACTTCTCATCATATCTTGCTCTGCAAATATCGTCTAATGAGTCCCTGTAAATAACATTTACCTTGTCGCCAGGTTTGGAGGAATTTTTCATCGTTATCTCAAAAAAAAGGAGTAAAAAATACTCGAGTAAATGAAAAGGCGGTAAACATGAGCATGACAGCTTTGACACACAACATGGCGGTGCGCCGCAGAGAATAATGGGTTGAGAAATGTTGAGAAATGTAAACCCATCTATAACGCTAGTAATGGGGGCATCTATTAAGTAAAAATAAATTGCTAGTTTATACCACTAACAAGACTCAAAATAGCCCCACACTAACACAGTAACATAACGAGGGTCCCTACATGCAAAACGAAGCATTGAGAACTTTGTAAGTGTACAGACTAGGGCTGTGAATCTTTGGGTAGGCAGCGAATCGATTCGATTCACGATTCATAGGTTTTCGATTCGATTCAAGAACGATTTTTGCAAATTCAGAAAGATTCGATTCGATGCGATTCACATTAAAATTCGATGCGATTCGATTAATTCGATTCGATTCTTAATTTTTTATATGCATTCATAGGATTATTTAAATGCTTCCTCCAATGGGTCTTAGTCAGGGTGTGAATTATACAGCTGGCTTCGGGGGTCAGAGTGTGGGAACAAAAAGAAAGAAAAAAAAAACAACGACATTTTGTCTATTGTTACCGTTAGTTCATGTTAGTTTTTAATGAATCTATTCTTATAAAAAATATTGCCAAAGCCTATAAATTAGCATTTGTAAAAATGTAAACCAAGATTTAAAAAGGCTTTAAAAGTATAGTTCATCATGCTAACTATTTTGTAGGAATGGATACACAACCTTAAAGTGTTCCTACATTAAACATCCTTCCATTGTGAGACTAAAAATACCATGAACTTTCCCAACTAAAACCTTAACTAACGTTTCCTCATGGAATAGCTATACTCTTTGTTTTCTCTTTATCCGACTGAACATTTTCCTTGTGATTCTGAAAGAAAACGCGCCGGCTGTCTACTTGTGCTATATTAACGATTACGAATGCAACTTTAATGCGCATCTGATTGATGGATAAACCACGCGCTCTTATTTCAGTGTAATTAATGTTGTAGTTATTTCATCAGTTCAGTTTAACGACATTAAGTTACATTTCATTCATCATTCATGATTAATCGGTGTACATTTTAGACACCTATTATACGTTTTCTCTTTCCATGTAATAAATGCGCACCCTTGAATAAGTGGAGTTTTACTTTAACTGCTCAGGACGGGTATGACCCATTTCCGTAAAACTTCTGTATCTTATCTTAAAGAAAATAACGGTGACGTTTCCACGCAACGAACGCGTTGTTTCATAGCAGTGGCCGCGCAATGATATGACAGCTTTATCAATGGCTTGCTTTCTCGATAGAGAGCTGTCATCTGCTCATGTGAACACCAGTGGCTGTCCTGAGGAGAGCTCAAACATGGACTGCTCAAAAATCTGTAGATGAGAGCTATATGGGACCGAGCGCGAGCGAAATCCAGTGAAAGATGGTAAGAGTGCAGCGAGTATGTGAGAGCTGTGAGGACGCGAAATGACGCCGCACAACGCCTCATTAATTCGCGCATGTAGTCATTTAATGTTTTAAAGCACTGAATCGATATAGAATCGCAAATTATTCGATTCTTAGCATTTTAAATCGAATATTGACCGAAATAAACGATTCACAATTCGAAATACATGTTTCAATATCGATGCATATGCATCGTCAGGATTTGTAATCGATGCATCGAGAAAACGAATGAATCGTTACACCCCTAGTACAGACCGTTTAATAAGAAGATATTGTATGAAGACAGTCCACTTCGTGTATACAGACAGGAGCCATCTTTGGAAAACAGTCTTGACTAGTCAAACCACGAACGCCATTCATACAGTTCAGAAGTTCATTGAACTTCATACAGTTCAGCTCACTTAGCACGTCGTTCGTGGTTTGATTAGTCGAGACTGTTTTCCAAAGATGGCTCCTGTCTGTATACACGAAGTGGACTGTCTTCATAAAATATCTTCTTATTAAACGGTCTGTAAACCTTAGACGCATTCATTGTGAAGTGTGCAGCTAGCGATTTGCAAAGATTAATATAAATATTAATAGCCTATAAAGGTTAATAAAATGTTACACTCACTTCAGTTCTTCTGGAGGTTCAGCAGGAACACGAATAGCTGGTACCGATCCTTTATTCAGGTGCAGCTTCTAAGCAAAACCAGCTTTATACTGACCCTCGTTTTTAAAGCAGTCTGGTGAGAAATGATTCGCGCAAACATGAAAGCATTGACGTTGCTCGTGGGGAATATTCCCTTCGAAAACAAACTCAGCCACTGCGTCTTCAGCGGTTCGGATTTAGGAACATTAAAATGACGTTCGTTATTACACCCAAGAACAGAACACCACAACCACTTAGACGCCATTCTGCTCATAGACAGTGCTCCAGCATATCAACAATGACCGTGCCGGTCCGCGTGGACTATGATTGACAGCTGGCTCACAAGCGAGGGCGGGTCTGTGTTGAAAATCAACAATCGTGGGAGGGCCGTCCGACCGTGTGACGTCACACGGTCGAACGGCTTGATTTGAGGCAGGGGAAAACATATAAGGAGATTAAAACAAAACCACTGGATGGATTTTTATCATTATATGATGGTTGTGTACAGGCACTGCCAACACACATTTCAGGACAATCAACTTGTAAAAGTGCATGTACCATTATATGACCCCTTTAAAAAGTCGGAGCGTCGTGGTTTTCACTCGCTCTGAGAGCGCTCCACTACCACTCCATCACGAGTAGGTACAATTCATGCCAACGGCCCATTATAGAACTGCATTTTTTGTAAGGATTCACACGTTAAACACATTTAGCTAGCAACATTTGAAGGTTATATGACGACGATGGACATGAGTGGCTATGGGAGGTTATAATTCTCAAGCTTACTAAATATGATCAGGCAACACGCACAATCTCATGAAAGTGTGTATCTTTAGCACACATTTTATTTGCAAATGATGTACACTAAACCCCTGGGGTAGGATTAGGGGCGTGGAGTGCGTGCATATTACACACCATAAAGTGCATATCATATGCACGCGAAAACTGTGTATCATATGCACGCAAAAACTGTGTATCATATGCACGCAAAAAAAAGTTGTATACCAAGTATCATCGAGTCTACTCACTGGGGTGAAGATAAGTACCAACCTTCTATTGGCTGTATTGAATGTGATTCTCACATGAAGATATCATATATGAGGAGGAGTGGCATAGGGGAAAAGGAGTCCAGACGTCTGAATGAGAAGACAGCTGTTGTGATGCATGATTGATGCCGCCCCCACTGTTCAGAGCGAGGAGGTGGGCCATGGCCCTAAATTTCACGGAGTGGATGAGAGTGACGTGTGGTAATGCGGTGTCCCACCGTGTGTGGTTGAGGTGAAGTTGCTGCATGCTTAATGTACAGAATTCTGTCACGTGCCCATCGGTCCTGTCTTGTGTTACAGTTTGGAGTTTTCTGAGGAAGAGATTAAGTGAATGTGAAGTCTGAGCCTTCTGCACCTGATATACGGGGAAGAACCAACCTTACTTAGAGTACGTAACTGTTGTCTAGTCGACGCCCCCTTCACAGTCGTAAGCCTTCCGTACCCGATATATTGGGAAGAGCCAACCGTACTTAGAGTACTCGCCTGATGTCCAGTCGACGCCCCCTTCACAGCCGTAAGCCTTGGGCACCTGAGAGACTGAGAAGAGTTAACCGTACGGAGAGTAAGCCTTGGCACCTGAGAGACTGAGAAGAGTCAACCGTACTGAGAGTAAGCCTTTGGCACCTGAGAGACTGAGAAGAGTCAACCGTGCTTAGAGTACTTACCTGCTGTCCAGTCAATGCCCCATCAGCCTTCAAGGTACGTGCCGCCGTTGAGGAGTGGCATTCCCCTGCAGCCCGTTGGATCCTGAGAAAGAAGAAGAAGTTTTAAATTAGGAATTACAAATTCTTTTAAGTCAATAAAGTCTGTTCAATTTTTACCTCGTTGTTCTGCTTGGTTTCTGGTCTGCTCCTCAGTGGTACTGGCTAAAGGGAGGGTGTAGACTGAGTCGGCCCTCCCGACCTGTGACACTAGTGTTTGTAGTCTCAACCCTTATACAAAGAAATGGGACTTCCTGCTTTTTATGACGCAAAATCATTCATGTTCTATGTGTGGAAAGAGTTTTTCACTGCGGGCAACTTTACTTAAACATCGGAAAATTCACACTGACACTTTGAGTGTGAGAAGACTTTTTACTTCAGTGGACTGTTTAAAAAAACACCAGAGAATTCACACTGGAGAAAAACCTTACAAGTGTTCACACTGTGACAAGAGATTCAGTCGGTCACAACATCTGAAAACACATGAGATGATCCACACTGGAGAGAAGCCGCACACGTGTGATCAGTGTGGAAAAAGTTTCACTTTAAAAGCTCACCTAAAGCTACACATGAAGATCCATGAGGTGGAGGGATGTGCAGAGAGTTCCTCAAAGGCAGGGGTTAAAATGTAAAATAAGGGCATATATAAATTTGTTTTATATATTGAAGGGGGTGGATTGGAGTCCACTGCTGCTTCAATATATATGTAATAAGTGATTATAATCAAGGTATTAATCAATATTTTTCCTATAATATCAAATGAGTTGAATGACTTTTCTGGCGATTTTACTACAGAAGTTACCAGTGTGATTACTGAAATGTTCTTTTTGTGTATTCTTTAATGTCTGTATTTGATATCTGAATGCAGTAACAGTGCTTGCTTATTTAGCCCGGCTTCCAGAAATGAAATAGGGACTTGTTTTGTGCTTGAGAAAGGTCTTCAACGTGTTAAAACATACATTGGGTCATTGAAGCCAATAGTTTAAGGGACCATCTCTTTGTTAAAGCCTTACTTTCCAGTCAGACTAACATCTAGCTACCCTTGAGAGAAAGAACGCATTATTTTGATGTTTTGAGAGGACTCTCCTTTTTATAGTTAGAGCCTGGCCAAATCCAACCTTGGATAAGCTGTGTGTCGGAACCACTGGCATTATTGGAGATTGACTGAGTTGTTGTTCTGGACATGTTGGCGCCCAGCAACCCAAATCTGCGACCTGGAAAGTCATGACGTGCCTAACTTCAGGGTCCGAGTGTCAGCTGCATAATCTATGGAGATATGCTTCAGTCTATCTGTATATGTGTGGACATTTGCTTAGACTATATGTGTTCTTAGCCAATCAGAAACTGCAACCTGAAGCAATGACGTAGCTTAGACCTTGCTGAAGGGTATAACTGCTGTGATCTGTGTAACTGTAAGTGGGGCGGCCTACAAACTCCTGTGTGAGTCTTGAAGCTGAACTTCTGCTAATGAAACTGCAAACTATCTTCAGTAAAACTTTTCTTCAATTTATTATAATTCTGACTCCGGGTCTTCTTTCAAATATCTGGTTCTGGGTCTTTGACTGTATACCCCTTACAGAGTAAAAAGTATCCAATGAAAAAAACTACTCAAGTAGCTAGTTACTTCGGTTACTAGTAACTTCGGATCATTTATAGGCCTATATATATATATATATATATATATATATAACATGATATTATTTAGATATTTTATTTAAATTATAATATTATTATTATCATCATAATTAGATAGGCTATCTTTGCAACAAAAACAGAAGAGACAAGCATTATTTCTACCATCTGTAGCCCGAAAATCGTTGCCTGTCCTTTGGTTTGTATAATAGTAACTTATACAACTACATTTGGATTATTAGACAATGTCGAAATAAAGTGAATCTGCAGAGTTTTGCATTCGAATGCATGTAAAGGGAACCATTGACAAAGAGAATAAAGAGTTTGGACCACAATGGAAATAAGCCAGTGGCTTTTTTTGTGTATCTTATCCTCAACAGTTTTTTTTTTAAATGTGTATGAATTGGTCTTTTGGGCTTGATTGTACTGGTTGTAATTTTTATTGTCAAATAAAAACAAAACTAAGGCATTATTTTACAAGACGATTAACCCTCTGGGGTCGGCTATCGCGCCCGCGTGATCTGCTCGCTTTTTTTCTTATCAGTGCAAAAGAGACTCAAAATACTCGGTTGATTTTGATCTTACATTTAAGTGTTATACATCATTAGATCCTGTTAAGTTTCTATTTTTTTTGTGGATACTCACAATAAAAACAAAGTGTTGTGCTTTTCACCAAATAAAGAAAAACAAACATGATGCAAGTTCTGCGTTCTCTCTGTCAGTGAAGTCCATTCTGAAACGCGTCCTAAGATTAACTGTAACTCCGCGATTACTTGTCACACAGGCACGAGAGATTTTTCTTTATGAAGCTTGAATTCTCTTCTTTTAAATGAAGTAATTTATATAAAAAACAAATATTCTCAGTTTATGCAATCTGTATGAAAAGAGAGTGCTGTCAGTATTTTTTTCCCAGCTCATTACACTTCATTACGCGTTAATCTGACACGCCCATGGAGGACGCGCGCTATTCAAACGCAAATGTCGAGGCAAGCCATGACAATGCCCACATCAGCCGTTCCACCGCGGCGGTAAAATGTGTGGTGTATTTGCTGCCTTTTACCGCTAAGAGGCGCTACAATCATAAAAGTGTTCGTTTATTCCGGTTTATTCTCTCTAATGCGTAATCTGCTGCCGCACCGCGGCTCATTCAGAGCGATTGAAAGCTGGTAGCAGATGAATTCAACAAGTGAAACGTAGCTAAAATAATTCATAATCACAATACTGAAATTAGGCTACTGAAATGTAATTGAATAAATAATGAAAACATTTCAACATAAAACATTGCAATAAACACATTTAGGCTACATCAGCTTTACAACTTTAACAGCGTACAAACGGTAGCTCAATGATCAACGCAACAGCACGAGCTTCGAGGAGCTTCAATCGACCCTCGTAGCATAGACCTACATATGGTTAACCGATGTTGTCCTACAGCGTTTATATTTTACCACCTTGATGCTTAAATAGTAACTGTTTATAACTGTTTACTTATTTAAAGTCAAGAGTTTTGTTTAATTATCATTACAACATAAATTTGCTACATTCCTGTAGAACCGCAGCCGCTGCACAAACGACAAAAACTGATGAAGGAAGATTGTCAGCCGATTGCATCAGAAAATGAAAATGAAGAAGCTCGTCTTTAGTCTGCTAAATTATTGTGTAATGTAAAAGAACACTAAAATTACTTAAGTTTGAAGCCAAGTTCGAACATTTCAAGGTTTAAATAAAGTGTCGGGACAGTTTTTTTTAAAATTTAAAACAGGGTTGCATCGGTTTAGAGTTTATTTCTTTTGCGATGCAAAATAAGAAACACTAGGCTAATCTTATTCTTGCGACATTTTAAATTTGTATTGCCAAAGAAATTACAGCTAAATTAAACAATTAAAACAGTACAAAACGAAAATTGTCCAAAGAAACATAATTAAATTAAAAACATGTGTTTCTCTTTGCCTCTCTCGCGCTGGATCTCTTTTTAACAAATTTATTTAGTCTCCCTCGCTGCGCGCACCGGGTCTCTCTCGAAATTAAACATTTCAGGGTAAAAACACATCATACAGCTGATAATACTGTATATGTCGCTCCGTGTCAGCCATACAAATCACGAAAAAATTATTTAACCTTTAATTGTTGCTTCAAAGACACAGCATGCCTTGTTGAATTCACCTTACAATAACTTCAATTGAAATTTTGTGTGAAAAAAACTTTAAATAGGCTACAATAAATAAACTACAATATTTATAATTTAATAAGATATGGGGTCTACATTTGGACACAGATTTATCCTTACAATAATTTTGCCTGCTCATCAGGCTGGCTATCCGACACTCTCCATATGAAAGAGGAACATTAACACCTTTGTCCAGCAACTGTCCCTCCAACCTAAATATATAACCTAAATACTAAATATTTCATTATTTCAATATTTGATTAAATAAAACTGGTTTGGGACAGCTTTTTTAAAGCAAAACTAAATATAATCTGAAAAAACGCTTGTTAATTTGTTGTCATGAACAAAATGTTCAACTCAATATTAAAGTCTACAGGGATCTTTGGATCCTTACAACCAGGCATGCAATTTGTGAATTAAGTTTTTATTTTATTTTGTATTATTCAAATAAATATCGAAACACGGTGCTTCGTGGTAATGCTGCTAAATCAAATAAAATTTATATAATAATTATGAACTTAAATGAAACAATATCACAACATTTTGACAAATACATTATTTGATCTGTTTTTACATTTTAATTCAGGGCGATTTAGCCTACATTTAATTAGAGCGAGATTTTCACCCTTGTCTTGTCATTTTCTCATTGGGAAGCGCTTACATTACATGTTTGAGTAGATCCTCTGTACCTCTCGTTTTCATATGGATTAGCCTACATAATCAGATAACATTTATTAGCCTAAATATTGAGACATTTAAAGGCTTTAGACATAGCCGATTTCTTATCGTGACTGAGCTGAAGTGGCTTTCGGTTCATTTTTGTGACGCGCAGTTCCCGGAGACAGAGACGACAGATAAACTTTTGTCGTTCTAATAATATGAATACAAGTTTACAGTTTTGAACGATGTAAGCTACTCTACTCTTATCTGTATGACCAAAAAATTACGGAGTCACCTATTAAGTTATTTTAGCTGTAATAATGAGAAAAATAAATTAATCTAAATGAACGCGCCGCCGCGTTTGTCGAACACTAACTCACCATGCCAGAATAAAACCCGACTTTAGAAAAATGCATAGGGCCACTCGGCGTGGTGTGCCAAAACACTTAATTATAAACTTCAATATTTCATTCAAAATAATCTCATCAACACGCTTTGTGAAATTTTGAAAAGCCGTGCATGCATTAGGGCCACTGGAACTAATGAACAACTGAAACGCTGGTTTTGATTTTATTGTTTGTCGTTTAAACGTGCCTGTTGCATATCTCTATTTTATATATTTGATATTGGTGAAGTAGCCTCATTGATTCGCTGTGGAGGGAGGGGTGTGGGGATTAAAATAATTCAGCAGAAGTAGGGATGTTTAGACCAGAAGGAAATCCCAATCCCCCCTGGCAAATCACACTTTACTTAAAACCATGTTTTTAAAAACTCTAGGTTGTAGGGAACAGACCTCTCTGCCATGCGCGCGCATGGTTTGGAGCACAATATCTGTCTCGCATGCACGCTTGCTCTAGATAGATTACGGGATATTTTAACTAATTTGCGGTATAACTAGTCGATCACGAGTGGCTCAACAGGTAGATCTATAGATAAACTATATCTTTCAGGAATTTGACCGACCGGGTTGACACTTCAGCGTGAGAAATCGGGGGTGTGGCGTGAGAGCCTGGAATCAAATAAAAAAATCTATATAGCCTATATATATATATAGGCTATATATAATTTATTTTTTTACAGAACTGCTTTTTAAATTACGATTGGTAGCCTATTATTATACAGATGCAAAGTCGTTCTGTTGGATACTATTTTGTTCCTTATAGTGTAAAATGGAAATGCATGATAATTGTATTTTATAAATATAAGCAAAAAAACTGTAGCCTATGTTGTAACAGAGTTTTAGAGCTAGACAAATCTAAATAAATATAAAATTTACAGAAGACCATGTTTGTGCGGGATTTGAACCCGTATCATCTTGATGATGAACCGTAAGTTCTACCGCTCGGCTATGATGTTTCTCATTGAGAAATACCCAAACGTTTATTTCTCACATGAGCGAGAAAATGTTTTGTCTTTAGCCTGTGAGTGTAGGCCTATACTTTAGCCTTTTACAGTTTTAAAAGATTATATCTTATATAGATTATACCAACAATTTGTTGTAGGCTTATTTGGAAATTACCATAACTTGTAGTATTTCATCCTTAGGCTACTGTTAATAGACATTAGCCCCACTTACGTTTTGCTAAATGTCCCTTCGCGCCACCTGGCGGTCATTTCGCATACGATTTTGAAATGTGACTGGTTTATTTTTACCGCGGTGGATGGCTAAAAGTTGTGACTAAAAATGTGCTTTTGGCTTTCATTTATATTTTGATTGTTTGTATATATATATATATATATATATATATATATATGTGTGTGTGTGTGTGTGTGTGTGTGTGTATATATAAATATTTATTTATTTATATATATATTGTCTTTGCATTCTTTCTTGAGTGACACCCCTGAATGAAAGGCTCATTAGTATGCAGTCTGCTCAGGTGAGAACTGCCTAATTATTCATGAGGGGGTTGGGCTGTTCCGCCCATCCGCATATTGCCTTTGCAAACAAAAAAATTTTTTTTCACAATTTAAAACAATCTATTGTTTTATGTGAATGATTAGGCAGAATGATTTTCAGCTCAATTCGAAGCAAAAACTCTAGGCGACAACATCCACTAGTCAAAAGTCTTGTGGACAGATATTTAGTATGTTATTTGTGGCCTTATATTAGAAACTTTATTTTTTAGTTTTTTCAATAACCACGCATAAACAATATTCTCTCAAAAATACAAACATGTACGTACATGTTGCTCACATATTATGGTAGTCCTGTGTGTGCTAAATAGAGTGTAATTTCACCTGTGCCATTAATATGTTTATAAGCAACTGAAAAAAGCACAAATGTCAGAGCATGCCAAAACATATCAAGGACCCCGAAAACACCTTAGACCCCAGAGGGTTAAGCACACCGCGCAATACACACAAATTACCGCGGGATGGCGGATGTACATTTCATAAACTTTTGTTAGGGGTAACAGTTATAAGACCCAGGATCAGATATGATGAAAGAAGACCAGGAATCGTGAGGTTCAATCAAATAGATAAAAATTTACTGAAGAAAAGTTTGTAGTTTCATTGGTAGAGCGAGTGTCAAAGTCTCTCGAGGAGGTCGCAAGCCAACTCTACCTTACACAAAATCATACAATTATACCATTTTGCAAGGGCATGCATTACATCATTGTCACTCCTGGTTGGATAAGAGAACATAAAAGCCTAAAATTTTTTACACATTATGAGCAGACACAAGTGCCTATCGCCATTAGTCAAGATAGTTGTCGTCCGATTATGGATTTAGGTCTGTGGTGACCTCGTAGGTTAGAGAAGGGCGCCTATGCGTCTGTGTGTTGTTCATCCCAACGTCCAGAACCTACACAGAATGTCAAACACACACACAGAGCACCACCAAATAACAGCTCACATCAAGGCTGAAGAGATCCTGAGCTCATTATTATCAGTCCAGTCAACCAAAACATGATGATAAAACATTCACTCCTCAGCAAGAGATGCAGATAACAGGCTACTTGCTCCCTAGAGAAATATTCTGGAGAAAATACATTTATGAAAACCAGGTAGAATTATGTATAACTTGACCCTACGACTGTCCAGCGAAGAGCCATATATGTCCACACCACTTTTAGGATTTCTCCATGACCTTTTCTACTGATCCCGGAGAAAGAGACCTATGTGCCAGATCCCAAGGGTGAGATTGGATTGCACCTAAAAGAAGCTGGATACTTACATCAACATGCATTAAAAGTATAATTTTACTTACACAAAGAATATAGAAATGATTATGTGACAATGCATATATTTGATTGTTATATTGATGTTATAAGAGTAATATATAAGCACTCAAAAGGATATGAATATAGATATATATTGAAGAGACACAGGATTTTCATCAACCCTTCACTGTGAACAATGGTATATAGCTTATGTAATGTATAAATTAAGGGTATATGTCCAAAAAACTGGTAATGTCATACTTTGTAGTGCTATCGTGGCGTAATAATCTGGTTGTAAAATGTGTTACCTGAATGATATGAAATCGAATGTCGTCCTGTGGAATCATTCATTCACAGACAGCATACGAAGATGTTCAACTAAAGATCTCTATCGCTGGCAAACAATGTGATGCATTTGCAGATTTGCTTTCACTTGACTGAACTGTAGGTCCACGGCCACTTCATCCAACGCTCTTGATGTTCTTAAACCTTCCTGTTATGACTCGGAGTGTGAAACTGCTTCAGCCGATTGTGCGTTAAGGAAACTAAACAAATCATTCAAACTGATTCGCGAACCGATTTAGACAGTTCTGCCAACTTGTTTGATGAAGTCTTTGAACATAATAAACTCAAAAAAGTGATTCATTTGTGATTTGAGCATTGCTCATGCCCCAGAAAAAAGATACAGCGTGCTTGGAATAAACTATGCATTGAGCAACATGCATTGCATTAAAATAAAGTAACGAGAGTAACGTTGTAACAAACTTGGCTTACAACTTAAGTAAACCAGTAGTCACTTAAGAGTTCAGGGTACACACAAGGCATGAATGAATAAAGGGAAAAACTGTATCAATGCTTGAAATCAGACAAAGAAAGGCATAAACAGATTACCCAACAAAGTATATTGATAACACAGCAATCAAATCAAGAAAAATAACACTTATCCCAAAGTCTTTAATCAAATAGTCCATGTGTGAGGAGTATTGTCCGGGTTTATGAATCCTTAGTCCTTGCGCCCCAGAAATGAACCACAAATATCCAGCAAAAACGATAATAATCCTCCAAATGTGATGCACAGGCAAAAATACCAAAAACAACCCAAGTCTTCTCTTTAACCTCGATGGGTCATCAATCCATAAATGTCCCCCAAGGAGAAGGCTAAAAAAGCACCCATATCTTTGGTTCAAAACAGGTATATCTCCTTCCTCTCCCCAAATGGCTTCCTCTTATAAGGTGCCCTCCTATCAAAATAAAAGTCCATTTTGCCAACTACAGGATGTTTCTACACCCAACATAAAGGTCCCACATACAAAAGACAAAACTTCAACTAGGGCCTGAAATCACTTAAATCATACCTTTACTTATTTTACAATGCTTTATCCACCTTCACATTTGCAAAAAGTATTACTAAAATAGTGTATTTTTCTTAGCCCTAATATAGAAGTGTCACAGAGTCCCCCCCCCCCCCCCCCCCCACCCTGCCAGCGGCTACTGAGGGAGGCTTCCCCAAAAGGGTTTTAAATTAACAACGTTTACTGTCTCTTTTTTGTTATTTGGATGAATCCATCTGACTCTGTAATTCACTGGGCCTAGCTTCGTCTTCACCCTCGCTGGCCCTGACCATCGTGGGGCTAATTTAGAAGAGAAATACTCAGAAGCTTTAGAAACAGGATGGGCCCTCACCCAGACCAGGTCTCCCACCTGGAATTGTGTATCTCTCCGGTGGGTATTATAGTACCTGGCTTGTCTAAGTTGTGCCTTCCTCACAGATTGTTTAACTTCTTCAGCGAGGTGATGTTGTCTTTCTATTATTGAGTATGAAGATTGAGAGGGGTTTGGTGAAAACTGAACCAGTCTCTCAAGAGGTCCTTGAAGTTGTCTTCCCAGAGTGAGCTCCGCAGGCGTCCTTTTAGTAGATTCATGTCTGGCATTATTTATTGCAAATCGAAACTCTGCCAGCCACATGTCCCACTCTCGGTGGTTCTCTCCCACATAAGAAGCCATCATGGTCTTCAAGGTCCTGTTCACTCTTTCAGTGAGGTTGGTCTGTGGGTGGTAACTGGTAGTTAATTTTTGAGTTACTCCCCAGTTTCTGCACAAATCAACCAAGAGCTGGCTGAGGAATTGTGGGCCTCGATCTGATAGGATGTACTTCGGGACACCCCAACGAGTGAAGATGTCGTCCTTTAAGATTCGACATATGCGTGGAGTCTTACTGTCTCTCAAAGGAAAAAGCTCAACCCATTTAGTAAAGTAGTCCACCACTACCAAAAGAAAGATATTGCCCTTTTTACTTTTAGGGAACGGTCCCATGAGGTCAACACCAAGCATGTGACCAGGCTCATTCACCTCAGTCGATTGGAGGAAACCCAAAGGTTTTGAATTGGAAGGCTTGTATTGCTGACACACAACACACTCTTTAACATGTTGCCACGCATCCTTTCTGACTTCGGGCCACCATGCCACCTCCAAAATTTTCAAAAGGGTCTTCATCTTCCCGAGATGAGCTCCTAAAGGATTGTTGTGAAAGTAGTCGATGAAAGGGAGGACAATGGATTTTGGCACCACCAGCTGGTATTTGGCACCACCAGCGTACGGTATAACTCTGTATAACACGCCCTCCTGAATATCCCATCTTATCCGATCAATTTGTTCATTCTTCACTTCTACTTTACCCATCAACTCCTTTACCTGCTCGTCTTGGTCTTGAGCTTCTGCTATCTCAGCCAGAGAGGATGGCAACTCAAAGTTCCATGAGAAGGTTCTCTTTGCTACACAGGCAGCCACAATTGCTTGATCTTGGACTGACCTAGATAGGGCATCAGGTACCACGTTCATTCTACCTTTCCTATACTGAACTTGGAATTGGAATCGTTGTAGCCTCAGGGTCCATCTGGCGAGTCTGGATGTGGTCTTTGGAGCGTTAAAGGCCCACGTCAATGCTGCATGATCCGTGTAAACTACAAAGGGTACCCCCTCCAGGTAGTGGTGCCATTTTTCTACTGCCCAAACAACAGCTAGGCACTCTTTCTCCGAGGTTGAATAATTTAGTTCGGCTCCCCTTAGACTTCTCGAAGCATAAGCGATAACAAATTCTTCATTATCAATCTTTTGCGTGAGTACTGCTCCAAGTCCGATGGCACTGGCATCAGTTTGTACTTGAAATGAATGAAGAAAATTTGGTTGGGCCAGCACAGGGGCTTGTTGTAGGGCTACTTTCAGACTCTCCACACTCTGCTGACATTCTTTGGTCCAAGCCCAGGAAACATTTTTTCGCTGCAAATGATACAAGGCGGCAGCAAGCTCAGCAAAATGAGAAATGGACTTGTGGTACCATCCTATCAGGCCTACAAACCTCTGCAAGGAAAGAAGATCATGAGGTATGGGATAGTTGGAAATAGCAGCTGTCTTTTCCGGATCCACTTCCACCCCTTTTCCTGAGACTACATGGCTCAAGAATTTTAGCTCAGTCTTGAGAAAATGGCATTTCTTCAAATTCAAGGTCAAATTGGCCCTTTGAAGTCTACAAAGGACCGCTTCAAGATCCTGAAGATGCTGCTGTTCAGACGGAGAGTTTACAATAATATCATCGATGTATACAAAACAGATGCTGCCTCTCAACCCCTCTAATACCCTCTCCATGAGACGCTGGAAAGAAGCTCCTGCATTTTTCAGACCGAACGGCATTGTCAAAAAATGAAATAGGCCAAAGGGGGTGACAAAAGCAGTTTTTTCCTGGCTACTCTTATCCATCTCCACCTGCCAGTACCCTGATTTCAAATCCAGCGTGCTGAAATATTTTGCTCCATGCATGGATTCTAGAATATCATGGATGAGGAGCATTGGATAAGCATCTTGAGGCGTTTTAGCATTTAAACGCCTATAATCAACACAGAACCGTAGGCTTTGATCAGGTTTAGGCACCAGTACCACTGGGGATGCCCAAGGAGATTGTGAACGCTCAATAATGCCATCTTGGAGCATCCTTTTAATCTCTTCCCGAATTATATCCTTCTTTAGAGGTGAGACTCGATAGGCTTTGCACCTAACTGGGAGGTCATCTGTGGTTATGATCTGGTGGGTGGTTAGGTTTGTCTTCCCCAGCTTGTTGGAACAGACAGAAGGCCATGCATGCAACAGCTGTTGCATTACCTGAGGATAGCTCTGTATCAGATCATCCTTCAATGAAGATTCCACCACCGTTACTGACTCAGGTACTCCAGCCTCTAATGGCAGTGCCATAAACACATTGATAACCTGTTCCTCCTGCTGGCTCCATAATTCTTCCCCAAGGGGCTGGCAGAGAAAAGGAAACACAGTCATCCATCCATTGATACACAGTTCATAACTATGTTCTCCCACATGTAAACGTACTCCCGTTTGACTTAAAAAATCCAGGCCTAATATAAGGGGAAAAGCAAGCTGTTGGTCTGCCATCACATAAGTGTCAACTGTCCACATCATTCCATGCCACTCGTAAGTCACATGGACTCTGCCTTCTGAGGTTTGGGCCTTCCCATCCGCTAGCATGAAAGTCCTGTTGAAATGTTTCCTCAGTTGCTCACCTGGCTTAGCCAACACTTCCCACAGCTGTCTCTGCATTAAAGTGAATGTGGAACCAGTGTCTAGGATAGCTTCCACTAGCTTGCCCCGAATTCCCAAAACCGCTCGCAGCAACGGAGGGGTGGTAGCCTGCACTAAAGCTAGATGTTGAGTTGGTCCAGACAGGGGTTTGGAGACATTGACATGACGGGCTGTTGGATTCTTTTTCCCTTTTTCATTAGCTTTTATCTGATTTATTTTGGCCCAAAAGTCTCTTTTGGAATTGAGGTCTCTTTCCACCAATGACCCAACCTTGACCAATTGCTCCACTGTATGCACAGCACCCCTTAAGCTTCCTGCCAGAGAAGGGTTACAGTTATTTAGGATTCTTCTCACCACTTCTTCCTCAGGAAGATCAGTCTTCCACTTTAAGCATAATGCCCTGTAGTCATAAGCAAAATCTCTGATGCATTGATCGGGACCCTGGATCATAGCTTTAAGTTGTTCCTCTACCTCTGTGAGATAGTCAGTGTGTCACCAACTCCTGGCAGGTCCAGAGAGAACAGCATTTAGGGTGGCTACAAGTTCGATGTCTGACAAGTGTCTGAGTGTCAAAAAAATTTCACTACGCTCCACTACATCACTGGTTTCTCTGGTTTCTCCAAAACTAGGGAATTCTAAATGAATTGGGGGTTTGGGATAGGAAGCAGTTGGTATAGTTGAATGCATTCTCTCACTGTTTGAAGTGGCAGCCCCAAAGGAAAAACGGGTCATTGGAGTGCTGGTTTTCCTAATACGGTCAACTTTCTTTCGCCACTTTTCATCCCTTCTTTGAAGACAGTCTATAACTCCATTTTCTAGCTTAGCCAAAGATCTTTGCATGAAATTTTCAATGTCATCGAACCGTTGATTCACCACATCTCTGAACACAGCTTCACGGTTCACGGCACTCTCACAGGATGTTCGAAGACCATCTTTCAAGGTTTCCATTTCAGCACGTAATTCTTGGACTGATTGAGAGAGGTCTGATATTACTAAATCTGTTCCTCCAATCTCATTTCTTAACGGATTTACAACAGGCTGAGCCTCATCATCACTCTCTTCAGCTTGGCTGTCAATATACATTTCCCCCAACAGTGAGCTTATCTCTATTACAGATCCTGGATTCCTGTATACATTTCCAGGTGGAGCAGGATTGAAAGGAAGGGACTCTGCTACACCCACATCATCTACTGGAATTAACTCTGCCTCTGAATTAGAATTACCAGTTTCCATTGTAAGTATAAAACACTGTTTGACCAAAATGGGAAATAACAAATCAGATAACACAGTTAAATCAATTCATTTCATTACCACCATACACATGAGTGTTCCCCGTACGGGCCACCATCTGTAACAAACTTGGCTTACAACTTAAGTAAACCAGTAGTCACTTAAGAGTTCAGGGTACACACAAGGCATGAATGAATAAAGGGAAAAACTGTATCAATGCTTGAAATCAGACAAAGAAAGGCATAAACAGATTACCCAACAAAGTATATTGATAACACAGCAATCAAATCAAGAAAAATAACACTTATCCCAAAGTCCTTGATCAAATAGTCCATGTGTGAGGAGTATTGTCCGGGTTTACGAATCCTTAGTCCTTGCGCCCCAGAAATGAACCACAAATATCCAGCAAAAACGATAATAATCCTCCAAATGTGATGCACAGGCAAAAATACCAAAAACAACCCAAGTCTTCTCTTTAACCTCGATGGGTCATCAATCCATAAATGTCCCCCAAGGAGAAGGCTAAAAAAAGCACCCATATCTTTGGTTCAAAACAGGTATATCTCCTTCCTCTCCCAAAATAGCTTCCTCTTATAAGGTGCCCTCCTATCAAAATAAAAGTCCATTTTGCCAACTACAGGATGTTTCTACACCCAACATAAAGGTCCCACATACAAAAGACAAAACTTCAACTAGGGCCTGAAATCACTTAAATCATACCTTTACTTATTTTACAATGCTTTATCCACCTTCACATTTGCAAAACAAAGTATTACTAAAATAGTGTATTTTTAAATCCTTTTTATATTTAAAAAAAGTACTTTAAAAATGTATTCCGTTACAGTTACAAATTACTTCATAAAAAAAGTATTCAGTAACGTAATCCAAGTACCACAATATGAAAGTAATGTAACTGATTACTTTTGGATTACTTCAAGGACAGATATTATTTTAAAAAACAACAACTTTTATTTATTAAGAATTTCACAGCCCTGAATAAATATTTATGTAAAGGACAATTCAGACATCTAGTGGCTACAGTATGGTATTACAGATTATTTTGTTTTATTTTTAACTTGACATACAAGGAAAAAATAAAATGGAAATGTTTCTTCAAAACTTACAACTACGATCATACAAACCACTGAATTTTAAAGCAGTAATTAACACTACATACTAGCTAACATGATTTCTATGCTAGTCTTACCTGCAAATGCTTCTTTGGGTTGGATGTCGAGTCCTTCGATAAAGAAAGTGTTTTCTTTCCTGGAAGGCACAGTATGCACTGTACAGCCATGTTGTTGGCATTTTCTTCTTTAAAAACAAAATAGCAGCGGAATTTCCAAGAAATTAAATTCCAGGTTTTTACCTGTGGGCAGCATCGTTTCTAGCTGCAGTGATTCAATCCGTGTCTGAGGAGATTGTTGTAGAGAGCTGTTAATTTGCGCATGCACCAGCGGGTGGCACACCAGTCGTGTCGTGAGTCATTAATCAAGCAACGCTTAATGTAGGAGCCATACACCTTTTTGGATAGGTTAATATTGCTATTTCTTATACTAGCCACTTGGTGGGAGTGTTGCACTGGGTGTGACAGGTCACTGGGAGTTAGGTATATTTACAGGTGTGGCAATTAGTTAGGAAAAGGTGTGGATGGCGAGGAACACACGGTTCTTACCGTAGCCGTGAGCACCCACTTTACCAACAGCACGACAGCACTTTATTACTTAGCACTGGGTGAAGTACCATTTTATGTGAATTATCCAAATTTTACCTTTATAATAAACGGGAACACCACCCAAAGAGAGCTAATGTTTGGACTCAGAATTTTCTGCTACACGTTGAGAAAACCATGCCATCGCCTATAGAATAGCCTCAAAACTTAATATAGTGTTATTATGCCAAAATACAGATTTATTTAGGTTTACATGAAACCATTGTAATCATGAAAGTATTCCACCTTTTTTCAAAAAGTAACTAATCTGATTACTAAGTTTTTTGACGTAACTGTAACGAATTACAGTTACTGAATTTTTGTATCGTGATTACATAACGCCATTACATGTATTCCGTTACTCCCCAACCCTGCCCAGCGGTCTCACCTTGCAGCATCCCTCACTACATAATGCGTTGTGGTCTTGTCTAGGCGCAGGTCCTCCATCTGATCTGGACACGGCCTGGATCCGGCTGACTACATCATGCGCTGTGGTCGTGTCTAGGCGCAGGTCCTCCATCTGATCTGGACACGGCCTGGATCCGGCTGACTACATCATGCGCTGTGGTCGTGTCTAGGCACAGGTCCTCCATCTGATCTGGATCCGGCTGACTACATCATGCGCTGTGGTCGTGTCTAGGCACAGGTCCTCCATCTGATCTGGACACGGCCTGGATCCGGCTGAATACATCATGCGCTGTGGTCGTGTCTAGGCGCAGGTCCTCCATCTGATCTGGACACGGCCCGGATCCGGCTGACTACATCATGCGTTGTGGTCGTGTCTTGGCACAGGTCCTCCATCTGATCTGGACACGGCCCGGATCCGGCTGACTACATCATGCGTTGTGGTCGTGTCTTGGCACAGGTCCACCATCTGATCTGGACACGGCCCGGATCCGGCTGACTACATAATGCGTTGTGGTCGTGTCTAGGCGCAGGTCCTCCATCTGATCTGGACACGGCCCGGATCCGGCTGACTACATCATGCGTTGTGGTCGTGTCTTGGCACAGGTCCTCCATCTGATCTGGACACGGCCCGGATCCGGCTGACTACATCATGCGTTGTGGTCGTGTCTAGGCACAGGTCCTCCATCTGATCTGGACACGGCCTGGATCCGGCTGACTACATCATGCGTTGTGGTCATGTCTAGGCACAGGTCCTCCATCTGATCTGGACACGGCCCGGATCCGGCTGACTACATCATGCGTTGTGGTCGTGTCTAGGCACAGGTCCTCCATCTGATCTGGACACGGCCCGGATCCGGCGGATCCGGCTGACTACATCATGCGTTGTGGTCATGTCTAGGCACAGGTCCTCCATCTGATCTGGACACGGCTTGGATCCGGCTGACTACATCATGCGTTGTGGTCGTGTCTAGGCACAGGTCCTCCATCTGATCTGGACACGGCCCGGATCCGGCTGACTACATCATGCGTTGTGGTCGTGTCTAGGCACAGGTCCTCCATCTGATCTGGACACGGCCCGGATCCGGCTGACTACATCATGCGTTGTGGTCGTGTCTAGGCACAGGTCCTCCATCTGATCTGGACACGGCCCGGATCCGGCTGACTACATCATGTGTTGTGGTTGTGTCTAGGCACAGGTCCTCCATCTGGTCTGGACACGGCCCAGATCCGGCTGACTACATCATGTGTTGTGGTCGTGTCTAGGCACAGGTCCTCCATCTGATCTGGACACGGCCCGGATCCGGCTGACTACATCATGTGTTGTGGTCGTGTCTAGGCACAGGTCCTCCATCTGATCTGGACACGGCCCGGATCCGGCTGACTACATCATGGGTTGTGGTCGTGTCTAGGCACATGTCCTCCATCTGATCTGGACACGGCCTGGATCCGGCTGACTACATCATGCGTTGTGGTCATGTCTAGGCACAGGTCCTCCATCTGATCTGGACACGGCCCGGATCCGGCTGACTACATCATGCGTTGTGGTCGTGTCTAGGCACAGGTCCTCCATCTGATCTGGACACGGCCTGGATCCGGCTGACTACATCATGCGTTGTGGTCGTGTCTAGACACAGGTCCTCCATCTGATCTGGACACGGCCTGGATCCGGCTGACTACATCATGCGTTGTGGTCATGTCTAGGCACAGGTCCTCCATCTGATATGGACACGGCCCGGATCCGGTTGACTACATCATGACTGAGCATCATGCTCAGTTTAAAAAACGCTTCACATGTAAATCAAGTCTGAAGATTCACATGAGAGTTCACACTGGGAAGCAGGGCCGGCCCGAGGCATAAGCGAACTAAGCTGCTTGGGCCCAATCGAGTTTAAAAAAAACTTCTTTTTTTTAGATGACTTAAACAAGTGACATAAATGAATGAATGAATATGACTGAATGAATCATTCAAGACAAGAAAATTCTGATTTCATGATCAATATACCTGCCTACAACTGCTGCTGTGTCTGCCAGCGTTTAAGTCATGTGCATAATCTAGACACCCCGCGGGTGCATAAGACAATTCGTGCGCAACTGCGCGTAGTCACGGTATCGGTTTAAGTTGGAGAAAATAGCCACAGGGGAACTTAACCTTCTAGGTGTAAGGGTAGCAGTTTGAATAAATAATAAACATAGCAGTTTGATCTCTTCTCCTCTTTATTATACCACACATCAGATCACTAACTCCAAAAACCCGCGACACTCCAGTAACAAGTGCCTACGACCCATTCCTACCTACGGGCAAGCCCCGAGGGGAAAAATGCATTGCATACACACATACAGCGAGCGCCAGTACATCATTACCGGTATCATAGTAACAGACTTTGTTGGATTCTGTCATGTACAATCCAAGAAAGTCTGTTACAATAATAATAATAAAAAAAGATTTTGAGGACAGTTACACTGTATTGAGACAGTTGAGAAATAATATTTTTACAGTTTTCAACAATAATTGTCATTGTTGAACCCTTGCTCTTATTATGTTTCTGAATTCTCAGTTTTGTCATTATTTTGTTTTGAGACAGTTTTAAGAAGTTTCAAAGAGTTAGTAAAAAAGTAAAAGTTCAAACTTTTTTAAGTAGGCATCTTTTTTTTATTAAGTATTTATTTTGTATTAATACATAACCTCACTGTATTCATTTATAATGTATCATTATTGCGTGACATTTGTGTCAATAATCATCAAGCACAGGTGACTCCACGTAGTGGGAGGGGGACCCCAAATCAATTTCTGCTTAGGGCCCCCAAAAGGCTCAGGCCGGCTCTGCTGGGAAGAAGCGGCTCAGGCTTTCTCTCTGAAATCACTTCTGCTTCTCATTCTGAAGAAAGACCATTTAACTGTGATCAGTGCGGTAAACTGGTCATCAGTCATGAAGAAACACCTGAAGATTCACTCAAAGGAGAAGATTCATCCTTAATATTACAGCAGAAAAGACACGGCGGTGTGTTTCAGTGCTAAAGTCCTTCACTACAGAAGATGAACTGAAAGACCACCAGAAAATTCACACTGGAGAAGGCAGCCATAACACTTTTAAGAGATGTGAATCTGATATAAATTAACTCATTCTTCTTTGTTTTTCATTTAGAACATCTAGTTTCTCTTCCACTTCTACTCTTCCACGCAAACACAATACTTTCATTTATCTTTGAAACTGCACTTTTTTCTTCTCTTCTTCTCTTGATATGCTTTGGCAAGTCAGTAAAGAGAGAGACCTGTCTCGATTCACTTTCACTTTTACTTAATGTTTGTATTTGCTTCATGTAATGATTGATTAAACTCTTTACTCATTTGATCAACATCTCATTGTTTTTGTCCATTTTCTGCTTGAAGTAGGAATAATTTAAATTCTGAAAGTCATGAACTAGCTGTTTGCTTTTTGAGCTTTCCATGTTTTAATTTTCTCAATAGAGCTTTTGCCTAACACATTCAATTTCACCCACACAATATCCACTGATCAGTGATACAGTTTTGCTTTTGTCAAGACACAAGCTTGGTTTTGACTTCCAGGTCATTGTTGTATGAGGGTGGAGTTTCTGATCACCTTTGGTTATGTTGTAAATTGGGTCAGACTGCACCTTTGGTTACAGCGCCGTTCATTCGTTCACATACAGACTCATATTCATATTTAGACTGCTTGCGGTATACAGACACTATTGCATATCGTGATTAGAACAAAATAAAGAACTTACTATTCACAATAATCGGTTGGATCGTTTTCCTCGAAGTGAAACCGAAACGTCTGATGTAAATTTCCCAGGATTATTACTAAGATAGTATTATTCCTCACAGCGTAGCAAGATGACGTAGAGTACATGACTCTTATTAAACTTTGTGTTTTATCCAGCTGATGTGGGCGGTGACTGGTTTTCATGGATTGCCTCAGATCATTTGCGTTTGAATAGCGCGCTCTCCATGGGCGTGTCACATTAACACTTAATGAGCTCGAGCTGAGAAGAGAATGACGGACACCTCTCTCTTCATAGATTACATAAACTGAGAATATTTGTTTTTTTTTATATAAATTACTTCATTTAAAAGAGAATTCAAGCTTTAGGCCTTTATGTCTGTGTGACTGAGTATTCCCTGAGTTACAGTTCATTTTCGGATGCGTTTCAGAATGGACTTCACAGACAGAGAGAAGGCAGAACTCGCATCATGTTTATTTTTCTTTATTTGGCAAAAAGCACAACACTTTGTTTTTATTGTGAGAATTGTTGTGGCAAAATTTCTCATTAAACATCATCACTGCGTAAGAGAAACTCAGAGTCGAATTTATAAAAAGAGAAGTATTTATTCTTTCAATAGGTTCAGTCCAGTACACAGAAGTTACGCTGTGCAAGAGTGACACCCTTGAAGACAGAACAGGGCGATCTTTATACTATTTCCAAGGCCCTTTTCCCTACAGAGTTTCCTCACAGTAGTTTTCCACAGACAAAGGATCCATATTGCTAGTTCAGATTTATCACTAGCTAACCCTTTAGCCCCCAACCTAGATGAACTCTGACCTGGAGGTCCGAGGTCCTTGCCCGTCTGTTTTCTGGAGTGTCCCGCTTCTGCTTTCTCAGGTATATAAACATACATACATTTCAGAGAAGTCTCTCTTATCCCTCTACAAATGGCAAAACCATATGACATTCCTTTGCAGTATCTACTGAAAGACAATGAAAAACAAAAAAAATTGCCATAACAATTCCTCCTTTTTATCATTCTCTGATAACTGATTGATCAAACATAGTAATAATATTGGTAATAATAATAATGCAAGTTTAAGTCATTACATCATAACTCTTCTTAAACTTGTGAAGAAAGGATTTAACAGAAGAAAGCTTAAGGCTGTTTTTGTGGGGGAAAGCCCAGTAATTATTTATCAAGCAAGTAAAGACTTTATCTGAAGCCGGGCTAAATGGATAAGCACGGTTATCGCACTTCCGAATAATCGGACCCTCAGTCACCGCAGTATAAACAAGAAATAGTATAGATCACAGTAGGAAGACCATATCAATTCAACACAACAATAAAAATGCAAAGATTAAAAGTATAATAAAAATCCCTCATTTCAAACCCTGTCCTTATGCCATCTCATAACACGGATGACTGCTGCTTGCAACCCTCTTTACATATCATCATCCTCTGAAAGAAAAGGAAAAACAACAACAAAAACAATGGTACATAATTAACCCTTAGAATCTCTTTGGGGTCATTTTGACCCCACTGGACTTTTTCTTTGATTTTTTAAAAATGTTCCCTTCAGCTCAGGGCCATGAAACTCTGTGACTTTTCCTAGATAATCTATCTAAACATGCACAAAAAAACTGGGTTCGATTTGGTTGTTCTAAAGGTGTGTACAATTTTTTTTACCATTTAAGGTCTTTTGGGTCAAAATGACCCCAATTGAAAATGAATGGGAAAATGAAAAAAATGACTTTTTTTTATTTTGTTTGTCAAAAAAAATAAAAGTAAATCCATTATAAATCTGAAATGTTCTACATATAAACCAAGGTCTGGTCCTAGAGCATAAATAGAAAGTAGAACAAACTTTCTATCTCATACACACACACAGACACACACACACATGTCATGACTGCAACAGAGAGCATTTTTACAGAAATTGGCAAATAAAATAAACAAAACTGGCATAAATCTTAAAACAAAAATACATTTAAATCAAGGCCTGGTCCTAGAGCATAAACACAAAGTGGAACGAGCTTTCTATCTCAACATTTAATTTATTTTGTTCTAAAATCTCTTGTTCTAAAAAAATAAATAATTGTTGATAAATAATTTTCTGAAATAAATAGTGTGTGATTACAGTCATGTCATAGTGCTGACTTGTAATGTTTATGCAAATGTATGTATAATAATTTGCAAAAACAAATAATTCAAAATATATCAGACAACAACAACAAACTCTAACTTTGACATATATATTTTGTGAATTGCATAAACTATTTTTATCATATATATCAAGTATATCAAACCGTTTAGACCGGTTTAGACAAATGAGTGAAAATGAATGAGTCTCTATGGACCTCTATTGGACAGATGTGGTCGTTGCACTTTAATTCCTCAACTATAAGAAAAACAGTTTTTCGACTAACCACCAGATGGTAGTATTTTATCCCTAACACATAGAGCAATGTCCAAAAACTATTTAGATTTAATTATCATCATCATTAAAGTGATTTTTTCTTTAAAAAATCATTTTTCATGTGCTTATTTATGGCCTAGTTATGTAATTGTGCAGTAAATATGTAAAAAACCTAAAAATTTCCAAAAAAACACAGCATTATTGTATAGTTGAGGAGTGAATAAAAAAAATGATATATAGTTTTCCATATAAAAAATGTATATTTCCGTATGCAATCACTCTTTAAAAGTTTGGGGTCAATATGACCCCAAAGACATTTTGTGTTGTCTTTTATTAAGAGTGATTAAGGGTTAATACATTTCACTGTAACTTCCGCTACTCGAATCATCTGCATAATTGTGTTCATCCTTGGGATAGACAGCAGTTTTCACCAGTCGTATTCACCCATGAATAACAAAATTATCAGAACAACACATACAATCCTAACTCCTACACATTCAGCCTTTTTCCAATTACGGACCATCTTTTTAGCTTATTACATTAATAGATTTTCTACTTATCCTGAAAACATTTGCACAGTAACAAATAAAATAATCAAAATCATCACAAAAACGAAACTTAAACCATTATTTGGACCACATTCTCCTCTAGGTGTGTTGATCATCTCGTCGCCCCATGGGCATCAGTCTTCTCCAGGGTGGCTCTTTACGAGCCGTTGCCATGGGCTTTCCCTCGTTGGCAGGGGAGGTACGTTACTAGCACGTCCTTGATCCCTCACTTTATGCTTTGTGTTGGCGTGTGTACTTGCTGAGGTTGTTTGGTGTAGTTTAAGGTGACATGTTTGGATGGAAGTGTCACAATCTCCAACCTTTCAACCATATTTATACAGTGGACCATCTCCTGCTGCTGTCACCTGTGAATGGAGACATTTAAAACAAGTGTTTTTTAGTACCGCTTGTCTAGCCGGTCGTCCCTTTTGGTGTGACCTGTGGAATTTTCACTTGTTTACCTTCCTGATGATATGCATTATGTGTTCAAAAAAAATTCGATACCGATTCTGGTACCGTGGTACCGATACCTTGATTTCGATACCGGTTCCTGAACAATACTTTCTTCAATACCAATTTTATGAAATCCATTTTAACAAGATTACATTACCTCAGAAAAACTTTGGTTTTATTTTTTCAGTTTGACTCATGCTCCTTAGCCAGTGCACAAAGCAACCAAAAAAAGCACAAAGGAACAAAATGTAACCAACTTCATACATCAGTGGAAATAGATTTCATAAAGTTTCAGTGCAAAATAATTTTTGCTTCGGTTCTGATTAATTTGGTTCGGAGAAGAGATAAAAGCCCGCCCACACTAACAATTGACTGGTTGACCTACCGAAACAGGCCAATCATGATGCTTTCTGTCTTACATGCGCTTCGCGAGGCACATACGCACACTAGCACACACACGCAAGGTCTTTCGCTCCCTCTCTCTGACGTGCGTGCACTAGTACGCATGTCGCTTTTGCGCGCTCGCTCTAGATTCCGGGAGATTTTAACTAATTTGTGGGCATCAGGGAGCCGCTATCAATATGCGGGGACTCCTGGAACTTCTGGGAGACTTGGGATGTCTGCAAATACTGCATCGCGCGCATCGAGCCTGGAGAAATGTAGCCACACTTTTGATCTGTGACTTTTCCACATCTTTAGGGGGTTGGGATGCTTACACACTTCACGTGCATCTATGGGGATTGGGACTCGGACTAGATCTGATGGCTGAGTGCGGGCATAAGGTATTCGTGTGTGCGCGGGTTGCTGGAGAATAAAACGATTTGCGGGACTCCTGCAAAATAGAATGGTTTGGGACGCTTACACACTTCACGTGAGCCACGTAATAACTGCATAACCGCGTAAACAATTGTTAGTGATTATTGGCTCACTGACGTTAACGAGTTAACCCCTTAGGTATCGAAATCTGGTACCGAACAAATCGTCATTTTTCGATACTCGATAGTATCGAAGCAATTCGGTCGGTACCTAAAAAGTATCGAACTCGTTACCCAGCCCTATGCGTTCCAAATTTATTCTCAACATTTGGCCAATTCAACAACCTGAAACATTATCACCAGATAATTTCCTGCTCACTTAATAGCACTCAGGTAGCCTGGTTCTACCAGACTCTCGTACATTTCATTTGTACAGAGAGTCTGGCCTCGCTCCATTGAGAAACGTTTACTTCCTTGTAGGCGGGTTCTCTGTTAAAGTTCAAAACTATTGGATCTGCCCAGCGTCACTCAGGATCTGCCATAGCCAATCGCTAACGTGTGGTCGTGACGTATGTCATGCGCCGAAACCGGCTGGAAACAACAAGTCCGAATTCCATATTCATAAATCTAAATATCTAAATGCTAAACCTCTCTTCCTTATATTTGTGAAAGAATTTTAAAAATACCTCTTTTCAAGTAAGTTGTCTGAGAACAAAAAAAGCCTTAAAAACATTATCTGTTTGTAATTATTTTCCTTTTTTCAGTGTCATGTAATTCTCTTAACTTGTTCATGTTTATTTTATATTATCCCCCTACTGTTTTATTTTTGTTTTGTTTTTATTATTATTTTTTGTTTGTTTTTGTATTATGTTTTCTGTTATTACTTGTGTATTGTTTTAAGCAATAAAAAAAAACAAGTCCGAATGCTCAGAGGATTATGTTTAGAATAAGATGTCTGTCAACGAGAGCTGCATGTTTTGTTCATCGAATTTAAGAGTTCAAGGAACAATTCTAAATTCTAAATGTATATTTGACACTAAGGACAGTGATGTATTCAGTCAACTGTCGAAGCTGGGTGTAATCATTAACAATACGCCGCTGCGGTCGTTTCGGATCTGCCGCAAATGCTGTACAGTGATCATCGTGCACGCCGAGCTGCCCAGCACCAACTCCTAACCTTTCTGCCTCCCTCACTTGGTCCTCCATTAGTGCAACAAGAGGAGACGACAACAACTATCGGCTTTGCATCCGATCGTTCGCCTTAGCTAACTCATTCACCACTAGCGGAGTGAGCTGGAAAATTAAACTTTTCCCGAACCCGGTGGGGAGGAGGGCCACAACATCATGGTCACCAACAACACTTAGCAAACATTGATCTTGCTCCGGCTTTAACTTCTGGATATTCGGCAGTTTTGCAACAACGGACCGAATAGATTTTCTCACGTCTTTCTCCGCTGCCATTACTGAACTCCAACTCAAACTGACGCGCTACATCAACGTCATCGTTCTCAGCCACTCCCTCTGTTCGCTGATTGGACCGGTAAAAAAATTATTTCTGGAAACCAAAGTCTACAGCACAATCCCAGACGTAGTACTGAAGGAAAATAAAATTGAGCGGAAGTGCGTAGGAGGGCGGAGCCAGGCTAGCACTCAGGGTCCTTTTCCTCTGAAAAACACTCAACCCATGATGCTCGTTAACAAAACAATTTCCGGCCTGTTGTTTGCTCCCTTAATTCAGTCATACAAACATTTTCAAAGTCATCAATGGTTTCCATCAGGTCAGGTCGTGGTGTACAGACTTGGTCAATGTCAGTCAAACAACATTCTCCCCCTTTGTTCACAATAATCATAAATCTGAGGAACTCTTTTGATAATTTGATATTGACTTGACTAAAATGTCACTTTTTTGTTGCAGTCAAATCTATAACATGTTAGTTTATCTCAACCCATGATGGACGGCGATCTACTACTTCACAATTCCAATTTACATCAATCCTTAAACTGATCCAGAAAGTAATTCAAATCTACATCATAAATGACGGAAGTAATTACTTTCAGACAGAGCTTGATGACCAATCAACTTAAAGCTCGTCCCATGTCCTGTATTGTCTTTTAATCAGATTGACTCAGAACTATCAGCTTCTTTAAAATTAGGAATTTACCATAACCCATTTGTAATGATAAAACACTCATTCCAGAGGTTAATGACACAATATACACACTATTCAGGCGGAGTATCAGTACCCCAAACTAACACATAAAGACAAAGTGCGGTCACCATCACACACACTCATACTAGACACTTATGTTAACTGCTCATTTTTTCTTTTTTTGCATTGATCTGAACTGACAAATTAGACATTCCTGTTAATAGATATCAATTAATCAACTATGTCCTGTGCTCACCACACACCGACTATAGGTGGAGAGGAGAGATTTGGCTATAGGGTGATGTGTGGCTAACTTACACAGAAGAGACTTTGTTGCTCAGCACATGAAAATAAACTACTTACCGTGATCTCAGACTGTGTTTAAGTGGTTTCTCCACTGTGTGGATCTTCATGTGTAGCTTCAGGTGAGTTTTAATAGAGAAACTCTTCCCGCACTGATCACACGTGTGCGGCTTCTCTCTGCTGTGGATCATCTCATGTTTTTTCAGAGATGATGGCTGATTGAATCTCTTGTCACAGTGTGAACACATGTAAGGTTTTTCTCCACTGTGGATCCTCTCATGTGTTTTCAGAGATTCTGATCGACTGAATCTCTTGTCGCAGTGTGAACACTTGTAAGGTTTTTCTCCAGTGTGAATTCTCTGGTGCACTTTTAAACAGTTTGCTGAAGTAAAAGTCTTCTCACACTCAAAGCACATGTACTCTCTCACACCAGTGTGAGTTTTCTCATGTCTATGTAAATATTCCAGCAGTGAAAAACTCTTTCCACACACAGAACATGAATGCGGCTTCTCCTTCTTATGAACTGCCAGGTGTTTCTTCAGGTATGATGCAATAAGAAATGTTCTGCCACACTGATCACATGTGAACGGCTTCTCTCCGGTGTGGATCCTTATGTGAACATTAAGGGATGATGATTGCCTGTAACTATTCCCGCATTGATCACATGTGAACGGCTTCTCTCCAGTGTGGATCATCATGTGTTCTTTAAGGTGTGATGATTGACTGAAACTCTTTCCACACTGATCACATGAGAACGGCTTCTCTCCGGTGTGAACTCTCATGTGAACATCAAGAGCATGTTTGTTTGTGAAATTGTTTCCACATTGATGGCATACATGCGGCTTCTCTCCAGTGTGGATCATCTCATGTGTTTTCAGATGTCCTGATCGACTGAATCTCTTGTCGCAGTGTGAACACTTGTAAGGTTTTTCTCCAGTGTGAATTCTCTGGTGCAGTTTTAAACCGTCCGCTGTAGTAAAAGTCTTCTCACACTCAAAGCACATGTACTCTCTCACAACAGTGTGAGTTTTCTCATGTCTATGTAAATGTTTCCGCTGTGAAAAACTCTTTCCACACACAGAACATGAATGTGGCTTCTCCTTCGTATGAACTGTCAGGTGTGACTTCAGCTCTGATGACCTAAGAAATGTTTTGCCGCATTGATCACATGTGAACGGCTTCTCTCCGGTGTGGATCCTCATGTGAACATTAAGGGATGATAATCGACTGAAACTCTTCCCACACTGATCACATGAGAACGGCTTCTCTCCGGTGTGGATCCTCATGTGACGCTCAAGACTAGCTTTGCTTATGAGACTCTTTCCACACTGAGTGCAGGTGAAAGATTTCTTGGCTCTTCTTTTCTTTAAAAATGTCTGTTTAGTCCTTGAGCGACTCAAGGGTTTTTCTCCAGGTTTGACACGATGTTCCTCCTTCACTTCTCTCAGTTCTTCTCTCTCCTCCTTCACTTCACTCAGTTCTTCTCTCTCCTCCTTCACTTCACTCAGTTCTTCTCTCTCCTCCTTCACTTCACTCAGTTCTTCTCTCTCCTCCTTCACTTCACTCAGTTCTTCTCTCTCCTCGCTCTCTTCCATCAGGTCTGACATGACAGAAACAAATTATTGAATTTATTATTATTTATTTAATTTCCAGTACATCAACATAATTCAAAGAGAGAAATATAAAATGTTAAAGGACATGAAAGTGAGCCCTGATGTAATGGTAGAAAGTAGACAACTGTTATAAAATATTATGATAATGTGATGCCTTTTTATAAATTGAAAAAAATGTCCTTTTCCATGAATGAGGTTAATTTACCTTCCAATTATTTTAAATATATTTGTGACCCGATCTGGCGAAATGAGTCGGAAGTCGCAACGTTCTATTTTAAGATATGGGCCGATTATGTGGAAAAACAATGAAATAATAGATTTTTTTTTGTGCTAATTTCAAAGAACAGACATTCAAAAATAATCTCCCAAAGTTTCGTAGTCCAGATAATTGAGTAAAGGTATTTAAATTACTATTAAAGTTTACAAAGTTTTACTAAATTCGCTGGAAATGAACATAGCTTTTCTCAACTCCTCTCGTCACCTCTGAGCATTTCCCGGGTATCCCCTGAAACGTCACTATCTCTGCTCTTTAAACGGTGTTACACGTTGTATAGAACCAACCAAAAAGCTTAGAAATGTACACAAATGCTTGCTGATCATTTGTCGATGGGAAGCCGTTTCGACTGACCGGCACGCGATTGGTCCAGCCACCCTCCTGTCACTCGCAGCGAGCGCTCTGTGTAATAAACAAGCTAGCAGATCTCCTCAGAAAGATTAAATATGATTAATTTGAGAAATGTCGCTGTCAAAAGCGAGCAAAGGTGCCAAAGCGTCATCAAGCCCCCTGCCATTGCACACTGAGTTCGCGTTTTTTTTCGTATGCGTTTTTTTATATTGATTCGGTGGCTCGGAATTGTCAAAACACCATTCAAACTGTTTGCTACGGATGCGAAAAACTTACGATTGTTTTTATATAACGGATGAAAGTTTCGTAGTGTGCACGCGTGATTGACAAATGTGAATGAGTGTAGCTATTTATCTGCAAGGAGAATCCATTACAATGTGTTTGATTAACCCAATATTTGTTGGTATCTCCGTTATGAATTTGTTACGCTGTTATTGTCAACTAGCAATACAAATAATAATACTAAGATATGATTGCATAGACTAGCATTATTTGATCTCTGTTTCCTTGTCTCTCTGCCTCTCACTTTCTCTCTCTCACACACACACACACACACACACACACCCTCTCTCTCAAGCAAAAATGTAGCACCTCTGTTCAATCTTTCTGATTTTAGTACATTTTTGTATTAAGGTAGGCCTACTGTTAAATTATTTATTCAAATAAAAACTTTAAAATAATTTGAGCTTCAGCCTGGTTTAATAGCATTTATATATTAATGTCTTTGGTCAAATTAAGCTGTAAAATAAATAGTTTATCTCTTTAAATGTAATGGATTTTGAAAGATATCAACAAAAAACGGGCAAAAAACTTTAAAAGCGGTTTTCTCAGGTTTTCAATTGGAAAAAGAGGGCGGACGACCATAATTCAAATGTGTATATCTTTACAACCATTCAAGGTATGACTTTGACTAGGATATCAATTGAAAGCTTATGGTCTCCTCTTTCCATTAATACCAAAATCTCATTTTTTAAATTTGGGTCACTGTGACTTGTTTTGCTGGATCAGGTCACATTTGATCAATGACAAAATTCTCTAACATGATATTAAAGGGGTCATATAACGCCATTTTCATACAAGTTAATTTGATTCTTTAGGGTCTAAATGAAAAGTTTGTAATATACTTTAATAAGTTAGTATTATGCCGGCGCTTGTTTCTTGTGACAAACATGCCGAGAAGCAAGAACAAAATCTGCAGTATGTCATCCATTGTTGTTTACTATGTCACTTTACTATGTCGCTTTCTTCTTCGCGCGAAAATGACGTCGATCGCTTCTTTACGGCAAACACCACGCCTATCAATAAGGGTACTGTTGGCGGTGGAAACACTAGCCGGATCATGGTTTACCGACCCGAACCGTACTGTACCGTACCGTACCGCTCAGTGGAAACGAGCCATTAGGTACCGAAATTTGGTACTGAAAAACAAGACGTGTTTCGATACTCGGTAGTATCGAGGCAATTCGGTCGGTACCTAAAAAGTACCGAACTCGGTACCCAGCCCTACCTCCAGCTGTATAAATGCATTACTGAGATTCTTTCCCATTAGAGGGCCCGTGAAACAATTCCGGTCAGATTGTGGAACTAACTTTGTAGCTGCAAGCAAAGAACTGGGATTCTCCAAAATGGTGAAGGAGCCAGAGATGCAAGAATACCTCGCCAACTGCTCATGCACATGGGAATTCAATCCGCCCCATGCTTCACACATGGGGGAGCTTGGGAACGTTTGATAGGTGTAGTGAGGAGGACTCTGGATTCAATGTTGATGCAGTATGGGACTCATCCCCTCTCACATGAGGTCCTATGCACATTCATGGCTGAAATTTCTGCAATAATTAATGCAATGCCATTAGTTCCAATCTCCTCAGACGCTGACTCACCTCTTATACTGACCCCTGCTATGCTTCTGACTGAGAAGGTTGGTGCTCCTCCATCTCCTGGGAACTTATCAGGCACTGACATGTTCAAACAACAGTGGAAGCAGGTGCATAGCCTTGCTGACAAATTTTGGTATCACTGGAGACGTGAATATCTCCCAACACTACAAATTCGTCGCAAATGATATAGTACTCAACCTAACATTCAAGAAGGAGATATTGTACTTCTAAAAGACAATCTGAGTCCTTGTAACAAGTGGCCTATGGCTCTTGTGTCCCAAGTATTTCCAAGTACTGGTTCAGTTGAAAGTGACTAAAAATGGATCTGGAAAGGAAGTAAAGCATCTCAGACCAATTACAGAGGTTGTTGTTCTGTTGCCTAAGGACAATTAAGACTTAAATAAGACATCCTTCAAGTTTACTTCTCACTTGTATTATTTTGTATAGTTGTTTTGGTTGTGGCGCTCCCCTGTGGCAGTTCTCTAGAAATATAAGTGATCACATTTCATGCAGTCAGCTTCTCCTTGATCTTTGGATGCCATCCTTGGTTTTGCATTTGTAAAAGCATCATCTGTAAGTTAATTCTTCATTACATAATGCTTGATGATATATATTTGCATATATTTGTGATACATAATGCTTGATGATATATATTTGCATATATAATGAAATATTAACTTACAGATGATGCTTTTATGCAACACTAGAGCATACCACAGTGCCGACTGTGATACTGACCACTCTCTGGTAGCCTCCAAGATTAAACTGAAGCCCAAGAAACTTTACCATAGGAAAAAGAAAGGTCAACCAAAGATACCTGCAAAACTGCATATGCTGACAAAAACCAGGAGTTCATCAAGCGACTTGAAGAGACTCTGGCCAAAAGAGAAGAGCTGAATGCAGAAGATAAATGGAATTTCCTCAGGAATACCATCTTTGACTCTGCACTCTTGACATATGGTAAGAAAGAACACAAGAGCACGGATTGGTTTGATGCCAATATTATGGAATTGGAACCAGTCATTGAAGCAAAACGGGATGCGCTGATCAACTACAAGCGAAACCCCAGCCAGCAAAACATGCAAGCACTGAGAACTGCTCGCAATAAAACACAACGAACAGCAAGACGCTGCGCAAACGATTACTGGCTCCAACTCTCAGACAACATCCAGGAAGCCTCAGACACTGGTAACATTAGGAAAATGTATGAGGGGATTAAGCAGGCAACAGGCATACCAACAAGGAAAACTGCGCCCCTGAAGTCCAAGACAGGAGATATCATCACTGACAGGGACAAGCAAATATGTCGTTGGGCTGAGCACTACCTGGAACTTTTCTCCAAAGAAAACATCGTTACCCAAGAAGCCCTCGACAGTATTGAAAATCTGCCTGTGCTGGATGACCTGGATACTGAGCCAACTTTGGAAGATCTCGGCAAAGCCATCAACGAACTAGCCAGTGGTAAGGCACCAGGTGAGGATGGCATACCACCGGAAAACCAATCAGAGCAACGCAGTAGGGTTTTTTTTTTTTATGAGCTACACAAATTGTCAACAGAAATCAACTACACGCACGCTGGAAGAAGTAGTAAAATAATGAGTGTTGCTTCTTTTACTTGGTCCTCCATGAGTGCGACCAAAAGAGAAACCACAACGACCACAGGGTTTTCATTGCGTCCCATCTTCTTAGCGACCATCAGAGCCAGCTGATAAAATAAACTTTTGCTGAATCCCGTAGGAAGGACGGCAAACATCTTTCTGATCGACAAATGCCTTGATTGCAGTTCTTTGTTTGTCTTTTAAAATGAATGCGCTGTTGATTTCTTTTACAACAGACGCGATAGCGGAATCTCTACATCTCAGTTCTCCAGCTGCAGTCATCTCTGAGGGAAACCAGTTCAACCCAAGCACTCGTTGATAACGTGATGATTACGCAACTGCAGATCATCTGTCCATCATCGTATAAAGCCCGCCCTGGCAGTTTGATTGGCCGACCATTTCTGAACCGATCATAATTACTCCTCAATGGATTGAGTCCAGACCGAACTTCCCGACCAAAAAATGTTGTGGGCAGGGTTCGGGCTGGCATCCAGGCTACATATTCGGTGTTGATGAGAAGAAAAAAAAAAAACTACGAATGCGGATTAGAACTCATAACCTCTGACACACTTGGCAAAAGATCTACCACTAGACCATTTAAGAACTCAAACAAAATCTGCGGATCGATGGATTTATTTACGGGTTGAGCAGAGAGGCTGCACAGTTTGACAAGTTAGTACCCAGCACTTCTGAATATGCACTAACGAATGCGTCTCTGTCCCCAGCGCATTTCAAACCACACTGCCGCCCGTGGTAACGCACCGCATTTAACGTCCAGTAACGTTAACGGCGTTGTAACGACGGGAAAAGTAATTAGTTAGATTACCCCGTTACTGAAAAAATATCGTCGTTACCTAACGCCGTTATTCCAAACACTGCTCAGGAATTTTCCCGCAGCACTTTGTAACTAAGGCGGCCGCCTAAGCAACACACGCCTTCCGCCTTAACTAACGTTACGTCGTCAAAAAAATGTATGAGTGATATCCGCCGTGTTACTCTGTCCTGTTTAGAGCTTAGATTCTCTGCGGAACTTGGGCAGATATTTCCTGCCGTCATCCTCGGGCCGGGCCATTGATCTAGAGACTAGATTTGATGGCCGAGCGCGGGCGGTAATGCACTCACTTTGTGTGTGCGGGCTGTGGGATAATAAAACGATTTGCGGGACTCCCGCAAAATATAAATATCAATGAATAAAACATAAAAACAAATAAATTGTTATTCATCTGTTGCAGAAAAGAACAACTAAAACAAAATAGAAACGATTTACAGGCCAGAGTTTCTATTTGTAACATGTTTGCAGCGTTGAGCGATGAAGCCAATCACAGAAATATGTGTTGATTTCTTGAACACAATGGCCAATCAGAAGCATTTAAGATAGACTCCCCTCACCGCTCAAAACTGACTTTTTGTTCAGTGCTGAATTCTGCATGCTGGCAAATCCTCCGATTATAACAAACAAAGTGTAGATATTAAGAAATATTCATTGTGCAATCAGCTTCATTGATAATAACAGAGATGTTTGAGATCGCGATGATGTCAGCTTTTTAGGAATTATTAAGGGGGCGCACTTTGCGCGCTTTCAGTCATGGCAAACCATGCACGTGATAATAATAAAGCCTGCTTGCTTTTATGTTAAATTAACAGTTGTTTGTAAATTCCCACCTCTGCATTTTGACAATGTTGTTTTGCACTTCATTGTTTTATAGTTGTATAGTGTTTGTTAAAATTCAGTTGTTTCAGATGTTGTTTTGCACTTTTTAGCACAAATATTTTAAAATATTTGTATAGTTTGTTAAAATTGCACATTGTAACTGATATTTTGGAAAGCTGGTTGTTTATAAATCTAAATTGTTATTTAAATTTAATATAGTGTTTAATAATTGTTACATTTAGTACAGAGCCTGTAGTCTATCACACAAACATCTGATCTGATGTTGACAATCAATATAAAAATGTCTCAAACCTCCATTTACTGACCATTTGTTGAAGAAAAACCAGAACATTCTGTACCATTTCATAGTTTAACTGTTTATCTAAATGTGATGAAGTGCTTGAATGTTTCTAACATGAATGTTCTTCAGCATCATGAATGAATGAAGAATAAACACCAACCTCTTTGTTCTTCAGGATCTTCAGTGTGTTTCATTCTGCAGGGTTCTGGATCACTCATGTTCTCACTGTCCTCTTTAATAAACTCAGTCTTGGCAGATTTCAGCTCTTCCTGATGCTTTCATGCTCGTCTTCACTTGTAGCTGATGGGAATTTACAGCATTTATTGGGGAATTACAGTAGGAGGAGCTTCACTGATGATGTGATTGCAGTGGGAGGAGCTGATCTGCCAAAATAAAAAATAAAAATTACGGAGTTGTTTTTATAATAAATGACACTAAGCATTTATGTCTGTCTATTGTTGTAGCAAAAATTCTGTTAAACATCATCACTGCGTAAGAGACAACTCGGAATCAAATTATTAAAAGAGAAGTATTTATTCTTGCAAGAATAGGCCCAGTCGCCAACACAGCAGTTACCCTGTGGAGTGAGTGAGACACAGACAGGAAGAAATGGGCAATCTTTATGCTGCTCTTCAAGGTCCTTTTCCCTGCAGAGCTTCCCAGTAGTTTTCCACAGACAAAATGCCCTTTACTGCTAGCTTTGATATATCACTAACTAACCCTTTAAGCCCTCCTTAACTAGATGACCTTCTGTTTAGAGCAGCGAAGAAGCAGCACGATAGCAGTATGTCCGCTGTTTAGCAGTATTTCAGACTGGACCAACCAGCCAGGAAAACGGCGACATGTCTCGTATGCCATACTGCAATTTCGAGGGGTGGAACAAGTATAAGCAACTTCAACACGAGTAACTTAAAGCATTTGAAGACGCGTCACCCCGCAGCACACGATTACACAAAGGCAAGGGCAGAGAAGAATGAGCCGCGCCAGAATCAACAATCTCTGAAAGCTTCATTGAAACGAAGAGAAAAGTTTTCAAAAGACAGCCAACGAGCGATAAATATAACCGACAACATGTATTGAGTTTATTGTTCTGGATGACCAGCCGCGGTCAAAACTGAAATGCCGTTTTTGGACTTTAAATTATAAAGAGATTATTTTCTTATATCATTCATATATATAGATTTTTTAGATTCCTAGATGTATTTGTTGCACTTTTTTTTTATGCAGTTATATTATAAAACTAAAATACCTTTTTCAGTTTACAGTATTAGATGTGTGGTTGCATTTTAAGTTCTTTTTAACTTAAGAAAGATAAATATGTTGCTGTGAAATGTATGTCAGATAATAAAAATACTCTAGTTCACTGTATGTATTTGTTCGTGTTTAATTAAGGGATAAGTCTGAAACACGCAATAAAATAATTCTATCAGTTCATACAGTGCTAGTATGAATTGCAGCTGTATAGATACTGTACACACCCAGGTATCGGATCAGTACTCGGTATCGGCCGATTCCCTGAGTCCAGGTATCGGAATCGGTATCGGGAAGGGAAAAAGGGTATCGGAACATCTCTAGTTCTAGTGTCTCGCTCCAGCACTTCAGGTGTATAAACATAAATACATTTCAGAGAAGTTCCTCCTTCTCACATCAGACTGCAAATGATAAAACCATGTGACATTCCTTTGTCATATCCACTGAAAATCTAAAATTTTCTACAACACTATCTATTTATCGTACAGTAACTGATGGACAGCTAATGATCACAACCTAAGAATAAAAAACAAACAGAAACAAAAGCACAATAGGAAAAAAGAAAATTACAAAACGTATGTGGAACGCAACAAGTAATTAATATTGGCCTAAGTCACTTACATTTTAGACACGATACTGACTGTTTTTGTTCCATTTCAGCAGCGAAAATAGTTCCAAACAAAGATAATAGAAGAACCGTAACACATCTCACAGAAACACATAACCGTGACTTCATCTGAATGATTCAGAGCTTTGAACAATTTTTTTTCAGTCAAAGATTCAATTAACTGTTAGAAATAAAGTCTTCCAACACAAAGTGCCTTTTCTCTCCATCCTTTTATTGAGCGTAATGAATGAATAAAACAAAGGAAAAAGACCAGCGCTGGGAAGCTAGGAAAATAGCTTAGCTCCCAAATATGAAGCATTTTTAAAACGATTAGGGGGGAAGGACCATTATAAAGGTTCAAATATCATAAATATGCATATTTTTTTTTTGGACAAAAAACTTAGTAAGACAAACAGAACCTCAGATACTTTGATTGTTCGATCCATCAATTCATCATTTATTGATTTAATATGGCTCAATATAAGTATTTAGCAGTATATTTTCCAGTATATTTTAATAATGACAGATCGATTCTGTAGAACATTGATTATATGTTCTTAGCTATATCTGAATCGCAATTGTACTTTTGGGGAATCCGTAATGAGGACACGACACCTGGACAGTGGTAACGTTAGTTGGTCCAAAAACTGCATGTGATTAATCCAGTTCTCCAGTAAACTATCAACGTTATACAAAACCGAGTTATGTGTCCGTCATTCAACAGATTCCTATCAATTCCACTCACAGATCTCAAACTTTGATTTTTGACTTGACATTCAGTAACAGTTCTCACTCCAAACATCGAAACAATCACACAGATGCACATAAAAGCACTCAAAATCTCTCAGGTCTGAAACTTACTCATATTCTCATCATGCTCGCTGCTGCTGCACTAAATGTGTATTTCAGTGAGAAGACCCAAGAAAAGACGCACAAGTATCGCTGTGATCGATGAAAACAACACAGAAATGAGTCGCTTAAACAAACTGTATAAAGTGTGTGATGGTTGTGTAAAGATGGTGAATACCGTGAACTGCTCTCCTCGCCTCAGAAGACTCGACGCTAATTTTTCTGGCCGCTCTGTGCGCTCGCTGAGGCTAGTCTACCTCCTCCCTCTCAAACATGACACTGGCTTTGAGTGTGACCGGCTGATGATTGGCTGTTCTGCCTTAAGTCCCGCCTCTCTTGGTGTGTTGCTTGCTTTATCGGTCAGCTCGTGCCGAGGAGTCGGGCGGGAACTTATGGTTATTGTTATTTACATCTCCCTTTCCCAGGTACTTTGAATGAGTGTTTGCTTTAGAGGTTTTTAAATAAGCTTGATATGTGTTTGGGATTAGGACGATGTTATGTTTATATTTTGTTGACATGTTGAGTGTTTTTGGTATTATATTTCGTTTTTTAGACTAAACAGCATAAGAGTTTAATTAAGTAGGCATTCTGTTTGTGCTGCGTGATTTAAAGAAAAGTGCGCACTTTGCTCACGCGATCAGCATGGTGATCTGGTGTTTTCTCCAAAATAAAAACTCAAGGGTTTATTTCTTGCAAGTGAAGAAATTAGGTCAAAAGTATTGTAATTTTCCTATTCTATAGCGTACTATAAAATATACTTTTGAAACATTCATTTTCATATACAGTAGCAACCGCTAAATTAAAGTTTTATTTGCAAGTACTGATAATATGCGGGAGTTCGCATGGTCTTCCTTTCCTACGCACCTATCACCTACAGGTGTGCGATGGCGTTTGTTTATACAGTAGCATCAGAGCCGATCCTGACCTCCCTGGGGCCCTAAGCAAAAATCTGTTAATGGGCCCTCCTACCTGACCCATGAGCCATGTAAGCCATTTGCCATTGTCACACAGTCACACCTGACACCCCCAGTTCTCCCACTACAATCCTCCCTCGTTTAGTAAGTACTAATAAAAATGTAATTCCTGATATCAGAAATAGACATCTTTTATATTAATATGAAAAATTCACATTTTAAAATAGTACAATTTTAATTATTGATATAAAAAAATGCATCCTGTGAATTAATAAAAGCTAAAATGGCTTGCCATTGCATGTCACTGTGTTTTAAATGATAAAAGCTTATGTGCATCCATATTGGCCAGTATGTCCAGCCAATCAACATTTTAAATGCAAAATAGTCAATGTCAATAGATTGCTTTCCATCTTGCTTTATTGCAGAGTTGTAACTAAATTGACTGGGAGACTAGATAATCTGTTTGAAAAGTATGAGCGCCTAATGAGGAGTGCCATCAGGCCCATATTGTACTGGTAACTGGTCCCCATAGATGTTTTACTGGAAAGTAAAGTAAACAGAAAGCATGTCTCTATGAACTGTGGACTCCATGTGTGTGGCCAACGGTGCCAATGAGGGAATAATGCATGACCATTCAAAATGGTAAATGACGATGTTAGTCTAACAAATGTTATATCTCTTAGACTGCTATTCAATCACATTGAAACTTAAAACAAATTATTAGGGATGTCCCGATTCGATCACGCGATCGGAAATCGGGGCCGATCACGTGGTTTGAGACTCGATCGGAATCGGACGTTATCTCCCGATCAGGACTCGGATATATGTAAATTAGGGCTGTAACGGTACATGTATTCGTAATTATTGAACCGTTTCGGTACGAGGCTTCCGGTTCGGTACGCATACAAACCGAACGATACCTAGGACCATTTTTTCCTGCAGACAAAATCCGCGCTGGCGCGATCACCACAACGTTGCGCAACATCAAATGGCAAACGTAATGAAAGCGGAACGAAACTGCGCTACTCATTGTATTGTGCTTAACGGACCCTTTACCAGTTCGGACCATCTGTGCAGCGAGAGATCAAGCGACACTGTGCTAAGAGATCCTGAAGAGATCCAGTGAAGAAAACATTTGAATTCGCCACTGAAGTAATAACATTTCTGCGAGATTTAGTGAGAAGCATTCACATTTCTCCGTTATTAACCGTAGATCTCTATTAGATCAAACAGCGCTGACGTGGACACCAGGAGAAACATTGTGCCGTGAATGAACATGAATTTAATGTTGCACTTCAAAACTCAAATATTATATAAATATATATTTAAATGTTATTTTTAATGTGATTACCAAAACATTATTTGTTCATCCTTCAAAGATTACCCCCATTTATAAACCTGAAAGTTTCAAGATGTAGGAAAACTCAAACTTATTTAAAAATAGTTTTTCTTTTAATAAATAGGAAATTTCTCTGGCATTTCTTTCTTTTTGCTGTATCGTATCGAACCGCATCGCAAATTTTGTGTACTGTTACACCCCTAATGTATATACACTCACCGGCCACTTTATTAGGTACCCCATGCTAGTAACGGGTTGGACCCCCTTTTGCCTTCAGAACTGCCTCAATTCTTCGTGGCATAGATTCAACAAGGTGCTGGAAGCATTGCTCAGGGAGTTTGGTCCATATTGACATGATGGCATCACACAGTTGCCGCAGATTTGTCGGCTGCACATCCATGATGCGAATCTCCCGTTCCACCACATCCCAAAGATGCTCTATTGGGTTGAGATCTGGTGACTGTGGAGGCCATTTTAGTACAGTGAACTCATTGTCATGTTCAAGAAACCAATTTGAAATGATTAGAGCTTTGTGACATGGTGGAAGTAGCCATCAGAGGATGGGTACATGGTGGCCATAAAGGGATGGACATGGTCAGAAACAATGCTCAGGTAGGCCGTGGCATTTAAACGATGCCCAATTGGCACTAAGGGGCCTAAAGTGTGCCAGGAAAACATCCCCCACACCATTACACCACCACCACCAGCCTAAACAGTGGTAACAAGGCATGATGGTTCCATGTTCTCATTCTGTTTACGCCAAATTCTGACTCTAACATCTGAATGTCTCAACAGAAATCGAGACTCATCAGACCAGGCAACATTTTTCCAGTCTTCAACTGTTCAATTTTGGTGAGCTCTTGCAAATTGTAGCCTCTTTTTCCTATTTGTAGTGGAGATGAGTGGTACCCGGTGGAGTCTTCTGCTGTTGTAGCCCATCCGCCTCAAGGTTGTGCGTGTTGTGGCTTCACAAATGCTTTGCTGCATACCTCGGTTGTAACGAGTGGTTATTTCAGTCACTGTTGCCATTCTATCAGCTCGAACCAGTCTGGCCATTCTCCTCTGACCTCTGGCATCAACAAGGCATTTCCGCCCACAGAACTGCCGCTCACTGGATGTTTTTTCTTTTTCGGACCATTCTCTGTAAACCCTAGAGATGGTTGTGCGTGAAAATCCCAGTAGATTAGCAGTTTCTGAAATACTCAGACCAGCCCTTCTGGCACCAACAATCATGCCACGTTCAAAGTCACTCAAATCACCTTTCTTCCCCATACTGATGCTCGGTTTGAACTGCAGGAGATTGTCTTGACCATGTCTACATGCCTAAATGCACTGAGTTGCCGCCATGTGATTGGCTGCTTAGAAATTAAGTGTTAACGAGCAGTTGGACAGGTGTACCTAATAAAGTGGCCGGTGAGTGTATATATATATATATATTCTCATTTTTTTGTTTTTATACACTTTTAAAACATTTTTATTTTTTGTTTACATGCCTGCCGGGTATTTTAAGTTGAGGTGCTATTTGTTTTTATATTAGACTTTTTCTATATTTACTGTTGCACTAAAGTCCAAAAGTGAAGATTTTATGTTATTTATTACTTGATTGTTCAAGCTACCTCACAGAAGTGCTCTGTTTGTTAACAGAGTTGTTGAATGTTAAAATAAGGTGAATTAAATAAAAAATAAGGAACATCCTGGATCTGTTTTTTCTCTCTTCTTTATTCTTTTTTTATGTATTATATAAGTATCGGATCGGGACTCGGTATCGGTAGATACTCAAAATCAAATGACTCAGACTCGGACTCGAGGGCAAAAAAACCTGATCGGGACATCCCTACAAATTATATAACCATTAAGTATTGTTACGGCTGGCTCGTAAACCGCAACATAAAAGAGGCAAACAACAAATACTTGAACAATAAACCAATTTATTGACAAACCAAACAAACCAATTATTAACTAATCAGAAAAATCAATGTCTAGGGGAAAAGTAAATACACGCGCGTTTCTACACAAAATAAACAATATCTGGCACTAACAATAAAGATGGGAGAACAAACAAATACCCAGAAGAAATAAGGTGGGAGAGAAAACAAATAAAACGAGAGAGAGCTCAGCTCCCGAGAGAGACAGAGCCTCAGAGCTGCGAGCTGAAACTAAGAGCTCAGACTAGGAGAGACCGCTCACTCCCCAATCACAGATCTTTATACTACTCCATATAAGGAGTTAATTAGGGATGGAATACACCTCTTGCTCAACTAACGCCTGCACTGTGTAGCAGAGCCAGTAGAGGCAACCAGGCGGGCGTAACACCTCCCTCACAAAAAGTATTCCTCCAAACTAAGGAATGCAACAAAAAAAAACACAACAACAACACAACAACAACAACAACTGCACGGTTTATCCCACTCCACTCGGTTCCTGCTTCCTGGGCCCTAGGAAAACAGGATAGAAAGAGAAGGGAGAAAAAGGAAAAAACACAATACATTATATACTCATGCTCGAGATAAGGCATCAGCGATGACATTTTCCGTGCCCCGGATGTGTTTAATGTCAAGGAAAAATGGCTGTAAGAAGAGACTCCACCGCATTAACCTTTGATTACGATCCTTCATTCTGTGTAAAAACACCAAAGGATTATGATCGGTGTAAACCACAATTGGACTTGTGGACGATCCCAGATAAATTTCAAAATGTTGGATGGCCAAGATAAGAGCAAGTGTCTCCTTTTCAACCACAGAGTAAACTCGCTGATGGACGTTGAACTTTTTTGAAAAATAACAGACTGGGTGGTCTATTCCATATTGACTTCTCTGTAGGAGAACAGCTCCGGCTCCAGTATCACTGGCATCAACAGCTAAACAAAAAGGCTGGGAGAAATCGGGTGCAACAAGCACAGGAGCACTAGCCAACAGTGCTTTGGCTCCCTCAAATGCCTGTTGGGCAGCTGTAGTCCAATTAAAGGATACTTTTGGGCTTATGGGATCAGTCAAAGGTGATACAATAGAGGCAAAATTTGGGCAAAACCCCCGATAATATCCGGCCATTCCCAGAAACCTGCGCAACTCCTTGCGATTTGTAGGCACTGGAAAAGCACAGATGGACTCAATCTTAGCTTCGATGGGACGAACATGTCCGTTTCCTACTATTGTCCCTAAATAGGTAACCGTAGCTTTCCCAAATTCGCACTTTGCTAAGTTTAAAGTTAAAGAAGCGTCAGACAAGCGAACAAACAACTCCCTTATTTGGACTAGGTGATCCGACCAAGAGTAACTGTACAGAACCACATCGTCCAAATAAGCGTCACAGTCAGGTAATCCACACAACACCTTATTTATGAGGCGTTGGAAGGTGGCGGGAGCATTTCAAACCCCAAACGGCATCACACGATATTGCAGGAAGTTATCAGGTGTTACGAATGCAGACAGTTCCCTTGCTCTATCAGTTAATGGAACCTGCCAATATCCTTTCAAGAGATCGAACTTGCTCACAAATTTTGCAGACCCCACTCTATCCACGCAATCATAGGATAACAGTCAGGCTTAGTTATGGAATTAAGCTTGCGATAGTCGGTGCAAAATCGGTAGGATCCGTCAGGCTTATTTACAAGAAGACAGGGGGAACTCCAGGCACTAAAGCTGGGCTCAGCCAAGTTGTGATCTAATAAGTAAGTCACTTCCTTTTTCAACAAGTCCCGCTTCACGGGGTTTACCCTATACGCATGCTGCTTAATTGGTGAAGCAGAACCCACATCAATATCATGTTCAATCACTGTAGTGCAAGTGGGCACATCAGAAAACAACTGAGGAAAAAACTCCACTAGCTGAAGAATGTCGCGTTTCTCAGAGGGAGATAGATGAGGTAAATGAAAGACCAGGTTTGAATACATCTTAGAGTTATTCAACCGTCCCTCGAGAACCCCTCGAGAAGGAAAATGTATGGAATCATCCCTCATGCGATTCAAGGAGGAAGTCTCCGAAAATGGTGTTCCTTCCACGCTCAACTGTGAAGAATCAGCAGGCACAATGGCCACTAACCCCACAGAAGATCCAGAAGGAAAGTAAGGCTTCAAAAGGTTTATGTGGCAAACCTGTACTCCCTTACGTCGTTCTGGGGTTTTCAAAAGATAATTCTGTCCAGAAAGACATTTGAGAACCGGATAGGGACCTGCAAAACGGGCTTGAAAAGGATTAGTTACAAGCGGCAACAAAGCTAGTACCTGGTCCCCAACCTTAAATTCCCGAGCCACTGCTCGTTTGTTAAACAACCTCTCCATCTTACTCTGTGACTTCCCCAGTTTCCTCTGAGCAATTGCTCGAGCCTCATGTAACCGATATCGGAAACCGCTCACAAAGTCCAAAACATTTTTGGAGGGTTCAGAAGGACTCCAATTGTCAGCTAAAACCGAATACCATGACCGAATACCAGATCATTTGGACTAAATCCAATGCTTTCCTGAGTAACCTCTCTCACTCCCATAAGCAACCAAGGCAGCCCCTCCTCCCAATCAGAACCAAGCTCCACACAGTAGGATCGCAGCAATGACTTCAAGGTCTGATGAAATCTTTCGAGGGCCCCTTGACTCTGAGGGTGATATGCACTGGAAATGTTGTGACTGATCTTCAACTGATGTAAGGCCTTAGCAAACTGACGGCTCATAAAATTAGAGCCCTGGTCAGACTGAATAACTCTTGGAATGCCAAATGTTGACATGAAGGAGGTTAATGCTCTTAGAATAGATTTTGCAGTAATGGACCGGACAGGATATGCGGCTGGATACCTGGTAGATAAACACATTACCGTAAGTAGATACAAATTACCAGTCTTTGATCTAGGTAAAGGACCTACACAATCAACCAGCAAATACTCAAATGGTTTCGAGATAGCTGGGATAGCTTGGAGAGGAGCAACAGGGATTTTCTGGTTTGGCTTACCAGTGAGTTGACACACATGACAAGTTCTAATAAACTTTGCCACATCCCTTTTCAAACCAGGCCAGAAGAACCTGCGTTGTAATCGATCATATGTTTTCCTTACTCCCATATGTCCAGCCATTCCATCATGTGCTAACTCGATCGCAGACTGCCTAAATTTAAGAGGAACTATCACTTGAACATAAACCTTAGTAATGGGCTCAGATTCACTGACCCACCGTCTGAGCAACAATTCATCTTTCAGGAAGTAGTAAGAGGGTAACCGAGTCTCAACATCCCCCTCGACACAAACCACCGAGAACAAAGGCTTAAGCGTTACATCAGCTAACTGTTCTCGAATCAGGTCTTCTCTAGAAACATGGAAAATGGAAGATAAAAATTTCTCCGAAACTGCCGTCTCCCCAGAGGCAAACTCTTCTGAAAAGAGAACAGCTGAGTCTGAAATACTACATCGTTCTACATCATCCTCAGACTGAATGGATAGCTGTTCCTCCATGGTTATTTCACCATCAGGATGTAAATAAATTTCACCTTCACTCTGTCGTTCAGCTTCAAGTTGTCTTCCCCTGGCTCGGGTGACAGCACAGGAAGGAAACACGTGGGGAAATTTCACACCACACTCATCAGGAACATCTGTAAGCATAGGTGAGGAGACTACAACAGTTGATGGTACAGGTTTTAATGTTCCCCAGACATTTCCCTGAGCAAGATCGTTCCCCAAAATAAAAGACACCCCTGGTACAGGAAGGGAAGATCGTACTCCAACAATCACATCTCCACTTACAATATCAGAGGCAAGGTGTACCCTGTGTAAAGGAACTTTTAAGAAGGCCATTTCTATCCCCCTAATTAATACATCCTTCCCGGTCGCAGTATGACCTGAGAGTGGGAGAACTCCCTCTAGCAAAAACGACTGAGAAGCGCCAGTGTCTCTCAAGATCTTCAAAGAAACTTCTCCCTCTTGCCCTGGCAAAGACACTATGCCGGTAGTAATGAATGGAGCATACTCCGAATAATTATCTCCAACATCTACCTGTTTTGAGACTCCCTTTTCAATCTCAGGATTCTGTTGGTAAACATAACTCTCCAGCGGTTCTGGACTGACAGGGGGCACACTTGGGATTTTATTTGATGTACTCACTGGAGGCATCCAACGATTCCGGAATGACTTTCTACTCGGCTCACCTGAACCTCTATCAGAAAAAGAAACTCGGTGGGTCAGAACAAATTCATCAGCCAACACAGCTGCATTAGCTAATGTAAGAGCCTTCTGTTCATTCAAATAAGTAGACACAGACGCTGGTACACAGTTTTTAAATTCTTCCACAAGAATTAACTCCCTCAACTGGTTCAAGGTTTCTACTTTCTGAGACTGACACCACCTAGTAAACGTAATTTCTTTTTCCCGAGCAAATTCAACATATGTTTGCCTTTCAAGTCTTCTATAACCACGAAATCGCTGACGATAAGCCTCTGGTACTAACTCATACGCTCTCAAGATGGCTATTTTAACTTGTTTGAAATCTCCACTCTCTTCTTCAGAAAGAGAAGAAAACCCCTCCTGAGCCTTTCCCGTCAGAACACACTGCAAAAGCAAAGTCCAAACTTCTTCTGGCCATTTTAAAGAAGAAGCAACTCTCTCAAAATGTGCAAAGTACTTGTCTACGCCACGTTCACAAAATGGCGGCACCATCTTAATGTTTCTACCAACATCAAATTCAAATGAAGAACGCACAACCTGAACAGATTTTGAAGCTTCAGTTTTTTTTTGCTTCCAATTCAAGTTCTAGCTTTCTCATCTCTTACTCTCTATGTTCTTGTTCACTCTCACGTGCATACTCTAACTTCTTCAGCTCAAATTGTGTACGCTCACGCTCCTGTTCAAGCTCTAGTTTCTTAAACTGAAAACGTCTTTCCCAGTCCCTATTTTCTAACGCTTGAGTACCTTCAAACGATAGTTTCTCAATTTCAAACTGTGTTTGTTTCTCTGTAGAGATTAAATCTCTCTCAACCAATGGATATGCTGTCTTACCAAGACCAGCTTCATCTTCCACAACCAGAATTCCTTTGTCTATCAACTGAGTTTTAACAGTTCTTAACAAATCCTCCTTGCGCTTTTTATCAGTTCCAGTCAAAATGATTGTATACCTCTCTGCAATTTCTAGAAGTTGTTCCTTGGTGCACCGATCCAGAAACTTCTCAGAAAGCTCAACACTCAATCCCTGAATGGAAGTCATTTTGGACTAACATCCAATTCACACAATGAAGATTAGTTAATTGACTACAACAAATCCAAAATAATTCTAATAAAACCTCCCAAAACAAAAGTGCCAGGCAACAGCTTAAGCCCTAGCCCCTATAACGCTAGAAATTCAAAAAGATCAAGTGAATCTACATGTCCATGACAAAAATCTTAGTTTCATTCAGATTAATCAAACAGATTCTAAAGTCACTTCAAAAATTTCAGTGTCATAACAAGGACGATAAACTAGTGCTCAATTACTATAGGAAAACTTGGTATAACCACTCAATACAGTGCTAATTTACTCACAGTAAACAACAATCGGTCATACTCTATAGGCTACAACAGCTGTGACAAACTAACTTCCCTACTAGTCATCTATCACTATTGTCCTCAACACAAGATCTTCGTGTAAACGAATCAAATTTAATATTTTAACCGTTCTACACAAACATCAACTTCCTATAAAACGAAACACACTGATAACCGCACGCGAAACATGTTCTCCTTATAATCAAGCTAAACAAACTCAGGGAGAAAATATAAAGTACTCACCAGGATTTCCATTGGCTCTTCATCTCCGATATGCCTGCCTGTTGAAACTAACTATCCTTTCTAGTCTTCAAAGGACTGCTGGGCTCGAGGCGACTTGAAACGCTAAACCTCGTAACAACCGTTCTCTAAATGAGTTCAGCTGCGCGAGAAGCGTACCCCCACCCGGGATTTCCTTCCAAAACTCAAAATAAAATACAAAACGAAATCAACAAAACAACAAACAGTGTTGCGATGGAAGGACGCTCACGAGCTGCCCAGCTGAAACACTCTAACTAACCGGAGTGAAAGCCGATCCTTACCAGAAATCCTGAAGAGACAATAAACCACTCCCTCAAACAAAAACGCTCAAAAATCTCGGACGAGGCCCCATTTTATGTTACGGCTGGCTCGTAAACCGCAACATAAAAGAGGCAAACAACAAATACTTGAACAATAAACCAATTTATTGACAAACCAAACAAACCAATTATTAACTAATCGGAAAAATCAATGTCTAGGGGAAAAGTAAATACACGCGCGTTTCTACACAAAATAAACAATATCTGGCACTAACAATAAAGATGGGAGAACAAACAAATACCCAGATGAAATAAGGTGGGAGAGAAAATAAAACGAGAGAGAGCTCAGCTCCCGAGAGAGACAGAGCCTCAGAGCTGCGAGCTGAGACTAAGGGGGCTTTTACACTGGGCTCGTTTGCTGCGGTCCGAGCCCGAGTGCGTTTGTTCCCGGTGCCCCCCGCAGCGTTGGTCTGGTTTCACACTCAACTTGATTCTATCGAACCCTGGTGCGTTTGCGTGCATGTGACGTCATCGCAAACGTGCACGGCGCATGATAGAAAACAGAACGTGGGTCAATATTATTATTTTTTTATTATTAATTCGCTGCTATTATGCGCAGTTGAGTGAACACTACAGGTTTACTGTGCGTGTGTCACATAAGGTGGACTTCTGCTGCTTGCAAACGGACTCTTTTGAGGAGACAGTTGATTTCCAACTTTGTTGCCCTGATTCCACGCGCAATGCACGAATACACTGCAGGCTCACTCTCGCTCGTATCCAAGGTAAATCATCAACACTATCATCCCTTACAAGCGTTTTATTTAACTAAATACATCACAATAAGCTAAAACGCATGCGCAGGTTACTTTACTTCCTGAACAAGTGTGCACCCGAGTCCGTGTTGCTTTCACATTCACGCGAACCGCGGCACGGTTCAGGAGCAAACGAACTCAGACCACCTCTTCCAGGTAGTCTCGGGTTCGGTACCCCAGTGCGCACCCGGGTCCCATGACAGCGTTCACATTAGCGATTTTTCATGCGAACCGTGCCCCGTTCCGAACTAAACTGCCAGTGTGAAAGCCCCCTTAGAGCTGAGACTAGGAGAGACCGCTCACTCCCCAATCACAGATCTTTATACTACTCCATATAAGGAGTTAATTAGGGATGGAATACACCTGTTGCTCAACTAACGCCTGCACTGTGTAGCAGAGCCAGTAGAGGCAACCAGGCGGGCGTAACAGTATGCAAACATACCTTTAAAGAAGAGTTGTACGAGGCAAAATGAGCAAAAACACACCGGAAGTCCTACTCTCTCACTCCTGACACTTTCAAAGAGAGTTCGCTAACGCATACACGTCATGAAGTTTATCAACAAAGTTTTAACTCGATGTACACTGTGATAAAGTGTACATAAAGATAAAAAGACCGTAAACAAGACATATGTATGAGAGAGTAAATATACTATGCTTCCCGTCTGCCTCCACAGTGAGACTAAGCGCGAATGCTGAAAGGGGAACTGGTTTGTCCACACTGGTGTGTCGGCAAGAACAAATAAGACTCCAGAGTTGGAAGTTTACTGATGGTTTAGTTTGAATGGTAACAGTGAGTGGTCTGAAATATCAAAGAATAAGTATAAATATAAGATAAACAAATAAATCAATAACATTCACATAGGCAGTTTCCCTGCTTTTTCCTACGGTTTTGCGAAGAAGAAATGCTGGTCTTTTGGTTTGGAATGACATTCGGGGGAGTAATAAATGACAGAATTTGACTGGACTGGCTCGAGCTGGGGCGGACTGGACTGGCTCGAGCTGGGGCGGACTGAACTGGCTCGAGCTGGGCGGACTGGACTGGACTGGCACAAGCTGGGGCGGACTGGACTGGCTCGAGCTGGGGCGGACTGGACTGGACTGGCTCGAGCTGGGGCGGACTGGACTGGACTGGCTCGAGCTGGGGCGGACTGGACTGAATTGGCTCGAGCTGGGGCGGACTGGACTGGACTGGCTCGAGCTGGGGCGGACTGACTGGACTGACTCGAGCTGGGGCGGACTGGACTGGACTGACTCGAGCTGGGGCGGACTGGACTGGCTCGAGCTGGGGCGGACTGACTGGACTGACTCGAGCTGGGGCGGACTGGACTGGACTGACTCGAACTGGGGCGGACTGGACTGGCTCGAGCTGGGGCGAACTGGACTGACTCAAGCTGGGGCGGACTGGACTGGCTCAAGCTGGGGTGGACTGGACTGGCTCGAGCTGGAGCGGACTGGACTGGCTTGAGGTGGGGCAGACTGGACTGGACTGGCTCGAGCTGGGGCGGACTGGACTGACTCGAGCTGGGGAAGACTGGAATGGCTCGAGCTGGGGCGGACTGGATTGGCTCGAGCTGGGGCGGACTGGACTGGACTGACTCGAGCTGGGGCGGACTGGACTGGCTCGAGCTGGGGCGGACTGGACTGGACTGGCTCGAGCTGGGGCGGACTGGACCGAATTGGCTCGAGCTGGGGCGGACTGGACTGGACTAGCTCGAGCTGGGGCGGACTGACTGGACTGACTCGAGCTGGGGCGGACTGGACTGGACTGACTCGAGCTGGGGCGGACTGGACTGGCTCGAGCTGGGGCGGACTGACTGGACTGACTCGAGCTGGGGCGGACTGGACTGGACTGACTCGAACTGGGGCGGACTGGACTGGCTCGAGCTGGGGCGAACTGGACTGGACTGACTCAAGCTGGGGCGGACTGGACTGGACTGACTCGAGCTGGGGCGGACTGGACTGGACTGACTCGAGCTGGAATGGCTCAAGCTGGGGCGGACTGGACTGGCTTGAGCTGGGGCGGACTGGACTGGATTGGCTCAAACTGGGGCGGACTGGACTGACTCGAGCTGGGGTGGACTGAACTGGACTGACTCGAGCTGGGGCGGACTGGACTGGCTCGAGCTGGGGTGGACTGGACTGGACTGACTCGAGCTGGGGCGGACTGGACTGGCTCGAGCTGGAATGGCTCGAGCTGGGGTGGACTGGACTGGCTCGAGCTGGGGTGGACTGGATTGGCTCGAGCTGGGGCGGACTGGACTGGACTGACTCGAGCTGGGGCGGACTGGACTGGACTGACTCGAGCTGGGGCGGACTGGACTGGACTACTCGAGCTGGAATGGCTCGAGCTGGGGCGGACTGGACTGGCTTGAGCTGGGGCGGACTGGACTGGATTCGCTCAAACCGGGGCGGACTGGACTGGACTGACTCGAGCTGGGGTGGACTGAATTGGACTGACTCGAGCTGGGGCGGACTGGACTGGCTCGAGCTGGAATGGCTCGAGCTGGGGTGGACTGGACTGGCTCGAGCTGGGGTGGACTGGATTGGCTCGAGCTGGGGCGGACTGGACTGGACTGACTCGAGCTGGAATGGCTCGAGCTGGGGTGGACTGGACTGGCTCGAGCTGGGGCGGACTGGACTGGCTCGAGCTGGGGCGGACTGGACTGGCTCGAGCTGGGGCGGACTGGACTCGCTTGAGCTGGGGCGGACTGGACTGGATTGGCTCAAACTGGCGCATGATAGAAAACAGAACGTGGGTCAATATTATTATTTTTTTATTATTAATTCGCTGCTATTATGCGCAGTTGAGTGAACACTACAGGTTTACTGTGCGTGTGTCACATAAGGTGGACTTCTGCTGCTTGCAACAAGTGAACACTACAGGCTCGAGCTGGACTGACTCGAGCTGGGGCGGACTGGACTGGACTGGCTCGAGCTGGGGCGGACTGGACTGGCTCGAGCTGGACTGACTCGAGCTGGGGTGGACTGGACTGGCTTGAGCTGGGGTGGACTGGACTGGACTGGCTCGAGCTGGGGTGGACTGGACTGGACTGACTCGAGCTGGGGCGGACTGGACTGGCTCGAGCTGGAATGGCTCGAGCTGGAGTGGACTGGACTGGCTCGAGCTGGGGTGGACTGGATTGGCTCGAGCTGGGGCGGACTGGACTGGACTGACTCGAGCTGGGGCGGACTGGACTGGACTGACTCGAGCTGGGGCGGACTGGACTGGACTCACTCGAGCTGGAATGGCTCGAGCTGGGGCGGACTGGACTGGCTTGAGCTGGGGCGGACTGGACTGGATTGGCTCAAACTGGGGCAGACTGGACTGGACTGACTCGAGCTGGGGCTGACTGGACTGGCTCGAGCTGGAATGGCTCGAACTGGGGTGGACTGGACTGGCTCGAGCTGGGGCGAACTGGACTGGACTGGCTCGAGCTGGGGCGGACTGGCTCGAGCTGGGGCGGACTGGACTAGCTCGAGCTGGGGCGAACTGGACTGGACTAACTCGAGCTGGGGCGGACTGGACTGGCTTGAGGTGGGGCAGACTGGACTGGACCGAGCTGGTGCGGACTGGACTGGAGCGGACTCGAGCTGGAGCGGACTGGACTGGCTTAAGCTGGGGTGGACTGAACTGGCTCGAGCTGGGGTGGACTGGATTGGCTCGAGCTGGGGCGGACTGGACTGGACTGGCTCGAGCTGGGGCGGACTGGACTGGCTCGAGCTGGACTGACTCGAGCTGGGGCGGACTGGACTGGACTGGCTCGAGGTGGGGAGGACTGGACTGGCTCGAGCTGGGGCGGACTGGAATGGCTCAAGCTGGGGCGGACTGAACTGGCTCGAGCTGGGGCGGACTGGATGGGTCGAGCTGGGGCAGACTGGACTGGACTGACTCGAGCTGGGGTGGACTGGCTCGAGCTGGGGCGGACTGGACTGGCTTGAGCTGGGGTGGACTGGACTGGTCTCCCTGATATTATCAATCTTATAAGTAAAGAAGTTCATAAAGTCATTACTGCTGTGTTGCTTGGACACTTCTGGGCTTGAAGCTTTCTTTTTCGTTAGTTTAGCCACTGTTTCAAATAAATACCTAGGATTATGTTTATTTTCTTCTAATAGGGTTGAAAAATAAGCAGATCTAGCAGCTTTTAAGGCCTCTCTGTAAGCAATTGAGGTATCTTTCCATGAAATCCGAAAAACCTCTAGTTTTTTTTGCATCTTTTCCATGTGATAGTATTAGATCTAGAGTATGATTACGACAATGACCCACAGCTCATGACCATAGGTGAGAGTAGGAACTAAGATCGACCGGTAAATCGAGAGCTTTGCCTTGCAGCTCAGCTCCTTCTTCACCACGACAGACCGGAACATCGACCGCGTTACTGCAAAAGCTGCACCGATCCGTCTGTCAATCTCCCGTTCCATCCTTCCCTCACTCGTGAACAAGACCCCAGGATACTTGAACTTCTTCACTTGAGCCAGGAACTCTCCACCAACCTGAAGTGGGCAAGCAACCCTTTTCCGACTGAGAACCATGGCCTCGGATTTGGAGGTGCTGATTCTCATCACAGCCGCTTTACACTAGGCTGCAAACCTCAGTGTAAAGCGTCTCAGTGCATGCAGGTCCTGGTCTGAAGGGGCTAACAACTTTCAAAACCACAAGTGGAACCAAAGTGCTGTACAGAAGGTATAAAAGAAAAAAGGTAAAAACAAAGACATAAAAACAATGCAAACATATGACATAAAAACTTACAAAGCATTGTCAAATGCTAAAGAGAACAAGTAAGTTTTAAGCGCACTCTGAAAAGCACCCAATGAAGGACAAGTTTTTACAGACAGAGGAAGGTCATTCCAGAGCCTAGGAGCTGGAACAGAGAATGCCCGATCACCTTTACATTAAATCAGTAACATACTCAGGTGCTTGGCCATGCAGAGACTTAAAAACATACAACAAAGCTTTGTATTGAATTCTGTATCGTATGGGTAACCAATGTAATTTAATTAAAACCGGAGTAATGTGCTCTCTCTTCTTAGTGCCCGTTAAAAGTCTGGCAGCTGAGTTCTGAACGAGCTGCAAGCGGAAGAGAGAAGCCTGACTCACACCCAGATACAATACATTACAATAATCCAAACGTGATGATACAAAGGCATGAACAACCTTCTCCATATCTTCAAAAGAAAGGATAGATTTCAATTTAGAAATTGATCTAAGATGGAAAAAACTATTCTTAACGACAGCATTGATTTGCCGGTCAAATTTAAGCTCAGAGTCAAAAATGACACCAAGGTTCCTCACGCTAGACAATTTTTTTCCCAGGAAACAACCCCAGGCAGTCATCATCCACACAGCCCTTATTTCCAAATAAAATAATCTCGGTCTTATCCTCATTTAAACCTACCCCAACCCCGTCCATAAACCTGCCCGTCACTGGGGTTAATACCATTTATGAGTGGGGTGGACTGGCTCGAGCTGGGGCGGACTGGACTGAATTGAGCTGGGGTGGACTGGACTGGTCTCCCTGATATTATCAATCTTATAAGTAAAGAAGTTCATAAAGTCATTACTGCTGTGTTGCTTGGACACTTCTGGGCTTGAAGCTTTCTTTTTCGTTAGTTTAGCCACTGTTTCAAATAAATACCTAGGATTATGTTTATTTTCTTCTAATAGGGTTGAAAAATAAGCAGATCTAGCAGCTTTTAAGGCCTCTCTGTAAGCAATTGAGGTATCTTTCCATGAAATCCGAAAAACCTCTAGTTTTCTTTTGCATCTTTTCCATGTGATAGTATTAGATCTAGAGTATGATTACGACAATGAGTAGGTCCTGACACATGTTGTCTAACTCCAATTGAGTTTGCAATGTCTTTAAATGCCAATCCCAATGCATCTTTTTCATTATCTACATCTTGTCCTTTCGGTTATGACCCACAGCTCATGACCATAGGTGAGAGTAGGAACTAAGATCGACCGGTAAATCGAGAGCTTTGCCTTGCAGCTCAGCTCCTTCTTCACCACGACAGACCGGAACATCGACCGCGTTACTGCAAAAGCTGCACCGATCCGTCTGTCAATCTCCCGTTCCATCCTTCCCTCACTCGTGAACAAGACCCCAGGATACTTGAACTTCTTCACTTGAGCCAGGAACTCTCCACCAACCTGAAGTGGGCAAGCAACCCTTTTCCGACTGAGAACCATGGCCTCGGATTTGGAGGTGCTGATTCTCATCACAGCCGCTTTACACTAGGCTGCAAACCTCAGTGTAAAGCGTCTCAGTGCATGCAGGTCCTGGTCTGAAGGGGCTAACAACTTTCAAAACCACAAGTGGAACCAAAGTGCTGTACAGAAGGTATAAAAGAAAAAAGGTAAAAACAAAGACATAAAAACAATGCAAACATATGACATAAAAACTTACAAAGCATTGTCAAATGCTAAAGAGAACAAGTAAGTTTTAAGCGCACTCTGAAAAGCACCCAATGAAGGACAAGTTTTTACAGACAGAGGAAGGTCATTCCAGAGCCTAGGAGCTGGAACAGAGAATGCCCGATCACCTTTACATTAAATCAGTAACATACTCAGGTGCTTGGCCATGCAGAGACTTAAAAACATACAACAAAGCTTTGTATTGAATTCTGTATCGTATGGGTAACCAATGTAATTTAATTAAAACCGGAGTAATGTGCTCTCTCTTCTTAGTGCCCGTTAAAAGTCTGGCAGCTGAGTTCTGAACGAGCTGCAAGCGGAAGAGAGAAGCCTGACTCACACCCAGATACAATACATTACAATAATCCAAACGTGATGATACAAAGGCATGAACAACCTTCTCCATATCTTCAAAAGAAAGGATAGATTTCAATTTAGAAATTGATCTAAGATGGAAAAAACTATTCTTAACGACAGCATTGATTTGCCGGTCAAATTTAAGCTCAGAGTCAAAAATGACACCAAGGTTCCTCACGCTAGACAATTTTTTTCCCAGGAAACAACCCCAGGCAGTCATCATCCACACAGCCCTTATTTCCAAATAAAATAATCTCGGTCTTATCCTCATTTAAACCTACCCCAACCCCGTCCATAAACCTGCCCGTCACTGGGGTTAATACCATTTATGAGTCTTCCCCTACCATCCTAGGAAAAAAAATATTGCTCCACAGATGTAGATCTACATTTTGCTTCGTTTCGCTCGTACATTTAACGGTGTGTACATACACGCGGAATCACTCGGACATTTAACGGCGTACACATACACGCAAAAGATGATGGTTAATTTCGGCGTGGACACACACGCGGATAGCTCAAAATGTGTATAGATAACACGCCACTTGACTTGAAAGTGGCGTGTATGTTTACGCAAAGTCATGATGTCATGTTGCCAAACCTGACACCCTCCGTCCCCTGGATGCGCCTAGAAATTCTGTCCATAAAAAAATATGAACAGAACCGGTGACAAAGGGCAGCCCTGCCGGAGGAGAGCAGGGGGCCCCGGACCCCATACTCCCGGAGCACCCTCCACAGGACGCCTTGAGGGACACAGTCAAATCCCTTCTCCAAATCCACAAAGCATTATGTGGATTGGTTGGGCAAACTCCCATGCACCCTCCAGCACCCTGTATAGGGTATAGAGCTGGTCCAGTGTTTCACAACCGGGACGAAAACTGCACTGTTCCTCCTGAATCAGAGGTTCTACAATAGGCCGTATTCTCATCTCCAGTACCCTGGCATAGACTTTACATCCATACATCCCCCTGTAGTTGGAACACACCCTCTGGTTCCCCTTCTTGAAAAGAGGGGCCACCACCCCGGTCTGCCAGTCCAGAGGTACTGTCCCCGACCGCCATGTGATGCTGCAGAGGCGTGTCAGCCAAGACAGCCCACAATATCCAGAGACTTGAGGTCCTCAGGGTATATCTCATCCACCCCCATTGCCTTGCCACAGAGGAGTTTCTTGACTACCTCGGAGACTTCAGCTTGGATGATGGTACTTTTTAACCATAAATGTCATTTTTTCCACCACAGAGGGCAGTGTGGTGGATATGACTGTGGTGGAAGTGACATTTCTGTAGTTTTTTTGTGAAAAAATGGAAGATAGCTTCACTGATTAGCTTTTAATTAATACTTAGCAATTCATGTATGCAAAATACTCTTATTTAACTTAAATAAATTTACTTTTTAAAAACACCCTTGAAGGTACAGCATGTTTGGAAATGACGTAGAATAAATATATTAACTGCTCAAGCAATATTTACCTTGATTTTTCTTCTTTTGTACTTGATGAAAATTTAAATTGCCTCCATATCAAACATGTGCTCTGATGTCACTGACCATTTCCATAGAAACCATCTAAACAATCATTCACACAAACTTTTTAAAGCGACATTACAGGTGTCAAAATCACTGTTTTCTCCTTGTCGCACACCCAGACCTTTTAACTTCAACAATGAAAATACAGTTTAAAAATATGACTTATTTGGTAACTATTAATATTCCTAAATTAAGCACTAGTGAAATTATTAAAATACATTATTGTATTTAATGTGAGACCACTATCAATATTACTTTTATTACAAAATATAGCTGTCGCACAGTATTGGTGTCATTTCCACCACAACACTATAGTTAGGTTAAAAAGTATGAAAAAATCATAATAGAAAGGTAGTAAAAAGTTAAGGTAGTTTTATTGTTAGTTTAACAAAGAAAGAGGAATATGTCCAAAATTATATGTATTTTTAAAAATATGACCAAAGTACATGAAAGTGCCCATAGTCTAAGAATCACCCGTATATTAAAATCACCAACAATTAGTACTTTATCTGCAGCCATTACTAATTCCGATAGAAAGTCCGCAAATTCTTTGAAAAAATATTTATGGTGCCCTGGTGGCCTGTACACAATAGCCAGCAGAATTCTCAAATTTGATTTATTGTTTACACTATATATTTTTACATTAAGCACCAACACTTCAAAAGAAGTATATTTAAAACTAGATTTCTTAGTGGTTTTTAAAATATTACTATAAATTACAGCAACACCTCCCCCTTTGCCTTTCGAACGAGGCTCATGTTTATAACAGTAATCTTGTGGGGTGGACTCATTTAAAGTAATGTAGTCGTTTGGTTTTAGCCAGGTTTCTGTCAAACACAGCATATCAAGATTATAATCTGAAATCATATCATTAACTATGAGCGATTTTGAATAAGGGATTGAATATTCAACAACCCAAGCTTTATCATTTGCTCATCTGTATCATATCTGTTTTTTTATTTGTTGAACATCAAGTACATTTTTAACCAGACGTTTTTTTGGATTTCCAAATTCGGGGAACAGACACAGTCTTTATATGATGATATCTAGGTGAAAGAGGCTCTGTGTGATGGGATTTATCTGACCTCAGTGACGCAATGCCGCTAGCAGACGGTCGGTTTAGCCAGTATGTCTGCTTCCTGACCTGAGCCCCAGATTGTCATGTTTTAGCTCTAAGACGATGAGCCAAATTACTAGAAAGAAGAGCAGCACCAGCCCAGGAGGGATGAATACCATCTCTTTTCAACAGATCAGGCTTGCCCCAAAAACTTTTCCAATTGTCTATGAATTCTACATTATTAAGCGGACACCACTTAGACAACTAGACATTGAGTGAACACAATCTACTAACTATCTCATCACTCCGGCGAACAGGAAGGGGTCATTTCACATATTCCCAGTAAACACGTGATGGGTGTTCGTTCGTCTTGCCTTCGTCTCTGTGTGGTCCTGTCCGGGAGGGTCGAAAGAACGAATCAGTGAAGGGGTTACACATGGATCTTCATGTGTATCTTCAGTTGAGTTTTAAAAGAGAAACTTGTTCCACACTGATCACACGTGTGCGGCTTCTCTCCAGTGTGGATCCTCTCATGTGTTTTCAGATTGGCAGACTGATTGAATTTCTTGTTGCAGTGTGAACACTTGTAAGGTTTTTCTCCAGTGTGGATCATCTTATGTGTTTTCAGATGTGATGAACGACTGAATCTCTTGTCACAGTGTGAACACTTGTAAGGTTTTTCTCCAGTGTGAATTCTCTGGTGCACTTTTAATTTCTCAGCTGTTCTAAAAGTCTTCCCACACTCAAAGCACATGTACTCTCTCACACCAGTATGAATTTTCTCATGTCTATGTAAATATGGCAGCAGTGAAAAACTATTTCCACACACAGAACATGAATGCGGCTTCTCCTTCGTATGAACTGCCAGGTGTATCTTCAGCTCTGATGCCCTAAGAAATGATTTGCCACATTGATCACATGTGAACAGCTTCTCTCCGGTGTGGATCATCATGTGACTTTCAAGGTGTGATGATTGTGTGAAACTCTTCCAACACTGATCACAGGAGAACGGCTTCTCGCCTGTGTGAACTCTCATGTGAACAACAAGATTTTGTTTGCTTGTGAAACTCTTTCCACACTGAGTGCAGGTGAACGGCTTCTCGCCTGTATGAACTCTCTTGTGAATCTCAAGACGTTGTTTGGTTGTGAAACTCTTTCCACACTGAGTGCAGTTTAAAGATTTCTTGGCTCTTCTTTTCTTTAAAAATGTATTTTTAGTCTTTGAGCGACTCAAAGGTTTTTCTCCAGGTAGGACATGATGTTCCTCCTTCACTTCACTCAGTTCTTCTCTCTCCTCCTTCACTTCACTCAGTTCTTCTCTCTCCTCCTTCACTTCACTCAGTTCTTCTCTCTCCTCCTTCACTTCACTCAGTTCTTCACTCTCCTCCTTCACTTCACTCAGTTCTTCTCTCTCCTCCTTCACTTCACTCAGTTCTTCACTCTCCTCCTCCACTTCATGATGTTCCTCCTCCACTTCATGATTTTCCTCCTCCACTTCACTCAGTTCTTCTCTCTTCTCGCTCTCCTCCATCGGGTCTGACATGAAAGAAAAACTCTCATTTTAAAATGTTCTAAATAATCAAAATAATTCAAAGAGAGAAATATGGAGTGAATGGAGATTACAATTATCCCAGATGTAACAGACAACTGCTATAAAATAATACAATATTTTTTGTTTTGTTATAAATTAATTATACGTCCCTGAAACTTACCAAGAATGAGTTACACTGATCTTCCAGTTATTTAAAAAAAAAACATTATAGGCACAAATCCCATGTTTCTGTAGTGAGAACTATTAAATATGTTTGGTCAATGACACACTAATCTAACATATGAACAGGGGTGCACATAACTTTTTCAGTGAGTTACTCAGGTGAGTACCAGGAGATGGTGTTTGGTACTCACCCCATATGTAGCGTGGTCTTAATAAGTGCAGTCCTCCTCAGTGTAGAAGCTGTCAATCACAGCTGTCAATCATGACATCACATTCCCGTTTTTATAGCATCAAATAACTAACTAAAGACCGAACTTATTTTAAAAAACGAACACTTAAATTTACATTAGCGTGAAAAAAACGACCTAAAATGACAGAAAACATCTTTGGAAAAATTTAATTTGAAGTGCAATTTGATTGTGTAGTTCATTAGACTTCATGGTGAGGATTTTGAACAACTCACTATAGCTGTGTCAGCCGGTATTTTGTCAGTCAAAAATAGTCGATCTCCGAATGCAACTTAACAGGGAGGAGAGTAAAGATGGAAAGCTCCTAAAGCTTAGTTCCATATAAATTCACGGATAATTTGTTGTTTTGTCGTAAGTGAAAAACAATATTGACCTTGTATTTGAAAAAGGATCCTCATATAAGAAACAATACTAAAATTCAGAGTCAGTTCAGTTCGCATTCGGAGATCGACTATTTTTGACTGACAAAATGCGGGTGTTACTGTTCCGGCGGACACAGCTACAGTGAGTTGTTCACTATCTTTCTTTTTAGAAAACTGTGTACACAAACAATGTTCTCAATGCTCGAATTCATGTGTAGAGCCCCTGGTGATACTTCCAGCAAAGTTTCATGTTGTGTCGAGCCTTCTTAGTGTTTTAAAAATAGCGATTTTGATGCTATCATATACGTGCCCCTAGCTCTCCCATTCAAAAGGCAATTTGACCGAAAACGAAAATACGGTCAAACTTAAAAGTGGCGTTTCCATTCTAATTATGCTTTTAAATGAAAGTTTGCCTCGGGTAGATTAACAAAAAGACCCTAGGTTGCATTTTGGCGACAGTTACCCTTTAAGTACGCAAAGGCGCGTAATAACACAAGTGGCATTACGCATTTCTGATTTATGTCGCGCATGCGTACCTGCGTACCAGTTATGTGCACCCCTGCATATGAACATAAAAATACACAATACTGCCATATTTTAACACCAACTTTTAGATTGATATTTAATTATGTTAAAAACTACTAAATCGTTTTAATTAAGGGCCGTTCACACTGAACTTCTTCCGTTGACTTCACATGCATGTGAAAGTGGTACAAAAGAAACAAGATCAAGTGAATTTCACTGCAGGAAAGAACACAAATGTTTGCAGTAAAGCAGAGTAGATTGCACATTTTTACATTTTGGAATAATTATTATGTTTGTAAAAATACGCGCAAAATTTAGGTCAAAATTCTGGTAAAATTGTTAGAAATTGTAAACCATATATCAAATAAATGTAAAATAAAACAGTTAGAATATTTAGATTTAGTTTGACCTGATGTTGACAATATGAAACCTCCCTTTACTGGCCATTTGTTAAAAAAACCCAGAACATTCTGTACCATTTCATAGTTTAACTGTTTATCTAAATGTGATGAAGTGCTTGAATGTTTCTAACATGAATGTTCTTCAGCATCATGAATGAATGAAGAATAAACACCAACCTCTTTGTTCTTCAGGATCTTCAGTGTGTTTCATTCTGCAGGGTTCTGGATCACTCATGTTCTCACTGTCCTCTTTAATAAACTCAGTCTTGGCAGATTTCAGCTCTTCCTGATGCTCTGATGCTCTTCTTCACTTGTAGCTGATGGGAATTTACAGCATTTATTGGGGAATTACAGTAGGAGGAGCTTCACTGATTATGTGATTGCAGTGGGAGGAGCTTCACTGATGATGTATGTGCAGTGGGAGGAGCTTCACTGATGATGGATTACAGTAAGAGGACATTCACTGATGATGTGATTGCAGTGGGAGGAGCTACACTGATGATGAATTCGGAGCTGCTGATCTGCCGAAATAAAAAATAAAAATTACTGAGTTTGTTTTTATAATAAATGACACTTCAAAGCATTTATGTCATTCATCGTACAGTAACTGATGCCAATTCATTAATTATCTTTATTGCTAATCCTAACATTATTCTGCTTCTTCATTAAAATGCAGGTATCTAGAAATATAGAAAAGAATATAAATAATTTAAATTCTTCAAAATATAAATAACGGTAAGAAAAACAATTAAAATAAACAGAAATAAACGTACATATGATAGCCAACAAATCCCCTCAGTCTGTTGACACCAATGAAATGAGCTTTAAGTGACAATTTACAGGAGATCTGAAGACATCAGCACAGGGGCGTAGCCAGAATATAATTTTTTGGAGGGTCCCGTCTTTAATTGAGGGGGCAACATAGGCAAGGCAAGGCAAGGCAAGTTTATTAATATAGCACATTTCATACACAATGGTAATTCAAAGTGCTTCACATAGAAGAAATTAAAATAATCAAAACAAATAAGAATAATTAAAACAGTTTAGAATAAAAAATAAAGTACAGTAAAAACAGTCGGACGAACAGTGGCACAGTGCTCATTCAGTAAATGCACAGCTAAACAGATGTGTTTTGAGTCTGGATTTGAAAGTGACTACTGTAGGAGCACATCTGATCTCCTCTGGAAGCTGGTTCCAGCTGCGGCTGGCATAATAGCTAAAAGCAGACTCTCCTTGCTTAGAGTGAACCCTTGGTATTTCTAGCTGATGTGATCCTAATGATCTGAGTGATCTGTTGGGTTTATATTCAGTGAGCATATCTGCAATATATTGAGGTCCTAGCCCATTAAATGATTTATATACCAGTAATAATACTTTAAAGTCAATCCTAAATGTAACTGGGAGCCAGTGTAAAGACCTGAGGACTGGTGTGATATGTTCATATTTTCTGGTTCTGCTCAGAATCCTGGCAGCAGCGTTCTGTATGAGCTGCAACTGTCTTATGGTCTTTTTAGGAAGGCCAGTGAGGAGTCCATTACAATAATCCACCCTGCTGGTGATGAAAGCATGCACAAGTTTCTCTAAGTCTTGATTGGAAATAAAGCATCTAATTCTTGCAATATTTTTCAGATGATAGTATGCTGATTTAGTTATTGCTTTGACATGACTACTGAAACTAAGGTCTGACTCTAGAGACACACCAAGATTCCTGGCTTGATTTTTAGTTGTTAGACCCCTAGCGTCAAGGTATGCATTCACCTTGAGAACTTCATCTTTGCTTCCAAACGCAATGACTTCAGTTTTGTCTTTGTTTAACTGAAGAAAGTTTTGGCACATCCAACTGTTGACTTCATCAATGCATTGGCACAGGGAGTCAATGGGGCTGTAGTCGTTAGGCGATAGGGCTAAGTAGAGCTGTGTGTCGTCTGCATAGCTGTGGTAAGAGATTCGGTTCTTTCTCATTATTTGGCTCATTGGGAGCATATATAGGTTGAATAGGAGTGGTGCAAGAATTGAGCCTTGAGGGACTCCGCATGTCATGGACGTCCACTCAGACTTATGGTCTCCTATACTCACATAATAACCTCTCTCTTCTAAGTACGATCTGAACCATTTTAGGACTATCCCAGAAAGCCCCACCCAGTTTTCCAGCCTGTCAAGAAGTATGTCGTGATCGACAGTGTCAAATGCAGCACTGAGGTCGAGTAGTACCAGCACTGATAATTTCCCTGTATCAGTATTTAAGCGAATATCGTTAATTATCTTTATGAGAGCTGTCTCTGTGCCGTGATGCGATCGGAAACCAGATTGAAAATTGTCAAAGTATCCATTCGAGATTAAGAATTTGTTCAGCTGATTGAAGACAACTTTTTCAATGATCTTGCCTATAAAAGGAAGATTTGAGATCGGTCTATAGTTGCTTAATATAGTCTTATCCAGATTGCTCTTTTTCAGGAGGGGCTTGACAACTGCAGTTTTCAGGGAGTTTGGAAAACTACCAGAGAGAAGTGAGGCATTAACCACTTTTAGGAGATCTGCTTCTAAACTGTTTAACACACTTTTGAGGAAAGATGTGGGAAGTGCGTCAAGGGCGCAGGTTGATGTTTTAAGGTGCTGTACGGTTTCTTCCAAAATGTTGCCATCAATTTCTTCGAAAACAGACATAGTAACTACATTCTCAGGTTGTGGTCTGATCTGTCTGACCCCAGTGCAGCTCAATGATGTGCTGATCACCTTTCTGATAGTATTAATTTTCTCAGAGAAGAAAAAAGCAAACTCACTGCACTTGCTGTCTGAGAGCATTTCACTGGGAATCTGGCTTGGGGGGTTTGTCAGTCTCTCTACAGTAGCAAAAAGAGTGCGTGTGTTGTATAAGTTGCTGTTTATAATATTTGAGAAGAAAGTCTGTCTAGCTTTGCCTAGTTCAATATTAAAAGCCTGGATGCTGTCTTTGTAGATGTTATAATGGACTACAAGTTTTGTCTTCCGCCACATGCGCTCTGTTTTTCTGCATGTTCATTTCATATTTTGCACAGCTGTTGAGTTTCTCCAAGGTGCTTTTTGTCTACCACTCTTCCTGACTTTCACAGGAGCAAAATAATCTATTACACCTTTAACCTTTGAGTTAAAAGAATCAAGGAGAAAATCAACAGAGTCAGCAGATATGCTTGGTTTTAAAGATATGGCCTTCATAAATAGCACACTAGTGTTCTCCTTTAAGCATCTCTTCTTGACAGACACAGATCTAGTTTCAATGGCAGGAGAGATCAATATATCAAAGAAAATACAGAAATGATCAGACAGTGCTACATCCTTAATAACAATCGATGAGATGTTTAAACCCTTACTGATAAGTACATCTAGAGTGTGTCCACGATTGTGTGTGGGACCATGTACATGCTGAGTCAGATCAAACGTTTTTAAAACAGTTTTGATTTCTTTTGCCATATTTGTATCATTATCTATGTGAATGTTAAAATCTCCAGTAATAGCAAAACAGTCAAACTCTGAGGAAATTGTTGATAACAGTTCTGTAAAGTCCTCAGCAAAGGCTGGAGAGTATTTTGGAGGCCTGTAAATAATGATAAGTAAAATGCGTGGGGCACCTTTTAACACAATACCCAGATATTCAAAAGAGGGGTAGTTACCAAATGATGTTTGCTTACATTGATAGACATCTTTAAAAAGAGCAGCTACTCCTCCACCTCTCTTACCCGCTCTGCAGACACTCATAAAAGTAAAGTTAGGAGGGGCTGTTTCATTGAGGACTGTTGAACTGCAGCTGTCTTCTAGCCAAGTTTCATTTAGAAGCATAAAATCCAGGTTGTATGTGGTTATTAAGTCATTGACTAGAAGTGATTTATTTTTAAGTGAGCGGATGTTTAATAGTGCTAACTTAACAGTCTTACTTTTTGTTACTTTTGTCTTAGTTTGGCGTGTAATAGGCACCAGATTAGATGGGTTTGCTGTACGGCTTTTGAAGGCCTTAGACTTTCTATCATGTAATCGAACAGCAATAGAGAAAGATACAGGCCCACTGGGTTCCCGCTTGTTCTGTAAACATTTGAGAAAGTTACTGTTATCATAGCGGGCACCCGGCACATATCACTGAGAGCTGGTATCAGTTGTTTTTGGTTCACCTCGAGCCGATGGAGGAGGGTGTGAGCCCTGGCGTTTTTGCAGAGGCCGAAGAGCTCTCACAAGCGGAGAGCGAGCTGGGCCCGCAGGCTTTCGTGGTTTTGGGGCCTGCCGTTTTTTGGTTGATGTCTGGGGGCTTGCAGATAGTTTGGTTCCAGCAAACACCAGTTTTTCCATTTTCTCTGAGAAGCACAGAAGATGCTGTGGAGATGCTGGAGATAGGGATAACGTGTCTGGTGAGAGGGTAGAGGCTGGAGGGGGCTGTTTCTCTGGTGTTATTGGAGGCTGTAAAATGCTGTCCTGGTTTTCTAACAAGTCGTCCTTGGGAGCTGAAACTTGGAGCAGTTCTAGTATGTCACAGTCTGTCTGTGGTGAGCTCTGTGGGCAGGGCTCAGCTGAGATTGTGTCCGTGAGCAGTGGCTGTTTTGGCTGAGTGGTGTTATCATTGTCCTTGTGTGATATGTCAACCGCATGTCCATCCACGTGCTGAAGGTGTGTGTGTGCCATTCAGGTTGAGTGGATTGGCACACACTGCAGAAGAATGATTGAGGGAGAAGTAGATATTGTCCTTTAGCACTCTTGAACCAAGTTTGTTTGGGTGGTGGCCATCCTGTTGAAACAGTTGCCTCTGACTCCAGAAAAGATTGAAGTTGTCAATGAAGTTTACTCCTTTTATATTGCAGGTTTTTTGCAGCCATGTGTTGAGCCCAAGCAGCCGTGAAAACCTGTTTGTTCCTCTTGCTGGTAGTGGTCCACTGATGAATGTTTGTACTTTCAGTCTTATAAGTGTTTCAAAAAGTTCATTGAAATCCTTCTTAAGGAGTTCTGACTGCTCTTTATGAATATCATTTTTCCCCACATGAATGATGAGTCGATTTGCAGTCTTATGTTTCATCAGAACGTTCTCAAGTTCCCTGTTTACATCAGAAGTCGTTGCTTGTGGAAGGCAGCACGTAGTTGTGTCCCTGCTAATAATGTTTCTGATTATGGAGTCCCCCACTATCAGAGTCCTGGGCTCGGCTGCGCTCTGAGCTGAGTGCCGCTGTCTGCTCGACCTTGAGTGCCAGTTAGCAGTGTTAGCTACTGGCTGGTTCAGTCTGTGTTCGATCACATTCATCACATTCAGGGATTCCTCATTCATTAATACTTCAAATCTGTTCTCAAGATGTATAGGCGGTGGTAGGAGACCAGTGTTTGCAATCCTTATCAAAGCCGTATCTGGGGTAGAGGAGGCTACTGCGGCAATATGTGATGGTCGTGACAATCTGATGTCTCGAGTGCCTTTGGGTCTCGCTCCCTATTTTTGCCATCGATTTGTAAGTCGGTCGGCTTGTTTCTCTACACTCAGTATGGCCTGTCGAGGAGGACTAGATTCATGGGACTCACCGGCTGTATGCTGAGGGCGTCCATAATGAAGCTCTGTTGTGTGTTCCGTCTGGTTTGGTGGTCCCACAAGTAACTTTGTTTCAAGAACTACAATCCTTTGTAAAAGTCTCTGGCAGTTAGTGCAGCAAGTAGATTCCAGAAGAGGCATTTTCTCTTATCCTTTAGAATGTAGGCAGTTGTGTTTTCTCTTCCCCGGAATGTAAGCAGTGGGAGGCTGGTTGAATAAAAGAATTCTGCTTTTTTGTAGTAATCCAAGCGTTTGAGCACTGTGCTGATTAGCTGAAGTTAAAATTAGGTGATAAAAGGAGATCAAATATAAAATATAAAAATATAAAAGCGATAGAGCAAAGCGCGGAGCGGTAAGCACGAGCGTCCGAACAGTGGCAGAGCATGAAGTTTTTCATGCTCTGCTACTGTTATATATATATATATATATATATATATATATATATATATATATATATATATATATATAGTCTATATATATATATATATATACAGTGAAGAAAATAAGTATTTGAACACCCTGCTATTTTGCAAGTTCTCCCACTTAGAAATCATGGAGGGGTCTGAAATTGTCATCGTAGGTGCATGTCCACTGTGAGAGACATAATCAAAAAAAAAAAAATACAGAAATCATAATGTATCATTTTTTAACAATCTGTGTTGTATAAAGCACTATTTAAATAAACGTGACTTGACTTGAGTTATTGATGTAAATAATGTGCAAGGTTGGAGGTTGACTGACCATGAGCTGGAAGAAAAACCAGGCCTGCTGCAGAGACGCCTCTCTCACGGTACTGGTGCTCACCACCCACTGGAGAGCCAACTCTTCATGAAGTAACTGAACGCAGAGAGCATTTTTACAAAACATGATTTTCTGAACCACACACACAATAAAGGCAGGATCACAACATTGAAATAAAATAAAGTACAAGATAAAGTGGCTCAATGAATGGGTGAGTACATAAATGAAGGAATGAATAAACAGGAGAGTGCACGGATGAGTAAATGAACATGTGCTCTACCTTCTTGGCGATCTGCCTGGAGGGAGGACAGAGAATGGAGGAAGTCTCGATGAAGGCAGACATGCGATTACAGGCACGCTCACTGGCCTGTAGACCTATTTATTTGTATGATACAGCTGCAAATAAGTATTTGAACACCTGAGAAAATCAATGTTAATATTTGGTACAGTAGCCTTTGTTTGCAATTACAGAGGTCAAACGTTTCCTGTAGTTTTTCACCAGGTTTGCACACACTGCAGGAGGGATTTTGGCCCACTCCTCCACACAGATCTTCTCTAGATCAGTCAGGTTTCTGGGCTGTCGCTGAGAAACACAGAGTTTGAGCTCCCTCCAAAGATTCTCTATTGGGTTTAGGTCTGGAGACTGGCTAGGCCACGCCAGAACCTTGATATGCTTCTTACAGAGCCACTCCTTGGTTATCCTGGCTGTGTGCTTCGGGTCATTGTCATGTTGGAAGAACCAGCCTCGACCCATCTTCAATGCTCTAACTGAGGGAAGGAGGTTGTTCCCAAAATCTCGCAATACATGGCCCCAGTCATCCTCTCCTTAATACAGTGCAGTCGCCCTGTCCCATGTGCAGAAAAACACCCCCAAAGCATGATGCTACCACCCCCATGCTTCACAGTAGGGATGGTGTTCTTGGGATGGTACTCATCATTCTTCTTCCTCCAAAGACGGCGAGTGGAATTATGACCAAAAAGTTGTATTTTGGTCTCATCTGACCACATGACTTTCTCCCATGACTCCTCTGGATCATCCAAATGGTCATTGGCAAACTTAAGACGGGCCTTGACATGTGCTGGTTTAAGCAGGGGAACCTTCCGTGCCATGCATGATTTCAAACCATGACGTCTTAGTGTATTACCAACAGTAACCCTGGAAACGGTGGTCCCAGCTCTTTTCAGGTCATTGACCAGCTCCTCCCGTGTAGTTCTGGGCTGATTTCTCACCTTTCTTAGGATCATTGAGACCCCACGAGGTGAGATCTTGCATGGAGCCCCAGTCCGAGGGAGATTGACAGTCATGTTTAGCTTCTTCCATTTTCTAATGATTGCTCCAACAGTGGACCTTTTTTCACCAACTGCTTGGCAATTTCCCCGTAGCCCTTTCCAGCCTTGTGGAGGTGTACAATTTTGTCTCTAGTGTCTTTGGACAGCTCTTTGGTCTTGGCCATGTTAGTAGTTGGATTCTTACTGATTGTATGGGGTGGACCATAGACAGTAAAAGAAATGGACAGAGCGATCTCATTGGAACTCAGTTGAGACAGTTGAAGCCCACTTTTAGCGATTTTTGAGAACTTCCGTTCCTGACGCGCAGACTCAGACCGACTCAAACTAAGCTTGATGACGTGAGCAACCTGTCTGACAGACGTTAATCTTCTAGTAGCTGTGCGTGAAAACTGCCAATGTTAATCTTGCAGAGACGGGGAACTTGAGCAAAGAGTTCTTTGGCGTGAGTGAGCAGGAGTAAGAATTCCGTTGCTTTTATGGACTCATTATCTATGGGCTTCTCCCTTGACGGGACGTCCCCCCGATTGCCTGCGAGCTTCTCCTCCTGTCTGTACGGTAACTTCTGTACAGCGCGACAGAGAGTCGAGTGGTTATGACGCAATCGTTAGCCTATTTTTACTAAATCTGTTTCTACGGGGCCATAGTGTAACATAGAAGGTAATGGAGCCCTTTATACATTTTCGTGTTTCTTTAGAAATAAATAATGGACAAATGGAGTCTTTAAACGCCTCAGATGTAAAGTTATTCGCTGTCAAAGTGACGCAAAAATGAATGGGAGTCAATGGAAATGCTAACGCAAGTGAAGTTCTGCTACAACATGGCGGCACCCGGCCGGCTTCAACTTCCGGTCGATGGATTACCCCCTTGGCAGACTGATCTCATGAAATGGCGTATGTATGACACGCCAATTCGTATTTCCATTTTTGGCGTGCTATCAACACGCATAATCGCTTTTCAGCGTGTTTATCAACGCCTTTGACTTAACTTTATATTACTGTATTATGTATATATAAATATATGACCTACCCCAACCCCGTCCCTAAACCTACCCGTCACTGGGGTTAATACCATTTATGAGTCTTCTCCTACCATCCTAGGAAAAGAAATATCGCTCCACAGATGTAGATCTAGATTTTGCTTCGTTTCGCTCGGACATTTAACGGCGTACACATACACGCGGAATCACTCGGACGTTTAATGGCGTAGACATACACGCAAAAGATTTCGGCGTGGACATACACGTGGATAGCTCAAAATGCGTGTAGATAACACGCCACTTGACTTGAAAGTGGCGTGTATGTTTACTCAAAGTCATGATGTCATGTTGCCCTTGGGGTGGACAGGTGTCTTTATGCAGCTAACGACCTCAAACAGGTGCATCTAATTTAGGATAATAAATGGAGTGGAGGTGGACATTTTAAAGGCAGACTAACAGGTCTTTGAGGGTCAGAATTCTAGCTGATAGACAGGTGTTCAAATACTTATTTGCAGCTGTATCATACAAATAAATAGTTAAAAAATCATATATTGTGATTTCTGGATATTTTTGTCTCTCACAGTGGACATGCACCTACGATGACAATTTCAGACCCCTCCATGATTTCCAAGTGGGAGAACTTGCAAAATAGCAGGGTGTTCAAATAGTTATTTTCCTCACTGTATATATAGCCAGATTTTTATATACCTATTCTGGTGGGTGCGGTGATGCGGTGGCGACTCATGTAACATGTAGCCTAAGGGTGGCGCTGCCAATTCAGCGCCTAAAAGCTGTCACAAAGAACAGGCAAAAGTAATGATTATGAATATGTAGAAAATAGCAAGGAGATATTTTAATTATTTAATTATATATTTTAATGGGGTGGTGATGGCGCAGTGGATAAGACACATGCCTTTGGTGTGAGAGACCCGGGTTCGAATCCACTGTGAGACACCAATGTGTCCCTGAGCAAGACACTTAACCCCTAGTTGCTCCAGAGGCGTGCGACCTCTGACATATATAGCAATTGTAAGTCGCTTTGGATAAAAGCGTCCGCTAAATGAATAAATGTAAATGTAAATGTAAATGTAATTGTTTATTAATAAAAAAGTGTTTTCTTTGCCGGCTAAGATGAAGTTGACGATGCTGAGTGACTCGCGATCTTCAGTAGTGAACGCGCCAGAGAGAAATGCACATTTCATAAGGATTGCATAAGCAGAGAGCAGTCTGTAGTCTGTTTTCTTTCTTTCTGAATTGTTCTGTTTAAAAGTAGACATGTGAGGCAAGTAGGCAACCTTATATGCTGAGTTTCGCTTCATTTATGAGACGAGCTCCAGTTCACGCGCCGGCGCCTCCGTTTCTGATTATCTATCGTCTGCTATATTTACTTCTTATTTATTAAATCCAGGCAGTTGGTTGATGAAACATTGATTAAAATTAAGATACAATTAATACAAAACGAAATTCAGGTTAAAGAAAGGTTTTGTGCTTTCTGTTTGATGTCTCTGTGAAAGTTTTAAAGCATCTTTTAGTGCTGCTTTCAGAGCGCTCACGTCTGAAACGGAGAACACGTCCGTAACATTGTTTTTTCCTTATAAACAACATGACATCATGACTTTGCGTAAACATACACGCCACTTTCAATTCAAGTGGCGTGTTATCTATACGCATTTTGAGGTATCCGCGTGTATGTCCACGCCGAAATCTTTTGCGTGTATGTCTACGCCATTAAATGTCCGAGTGATTCAGCGTGTATGTGTACGCCGTTAAATGTCCGAGCGAAACGAAGCAAAATCTATATCTACATCTGTGGAGCGATATTTCTTTTCCTAGGATGGTAGGAGAAGACTCATAAATGGTATTAACCCCAGTGACGGGTAGGTTTAGGGACGGGGTTGGGGTAGGTCATATATTTATATATACATAATACAGTAATATAACGTTAAGTCAAAGGCGTTGATAAACACGCTGAAAAGCGATTATGCGTGTTGATAGCACGCCAAAAATGAAAATACGAATTGGCGTGTCATACATACGCCATTTCATGAGATCAGTCTGATAAATGCGAACACGAAAAATAAAATAAAATAAAATGAATATTTTATGTACTGTGGAGACTGAGAGGAAACCCTTCTTCATCCAGTGGGTAGTAGGCCTATTACTTTGGTTTGTGCAGTGTAATTCACATAATCACTAAAAAAAATATTTTGCCTCCTAAAGTTTTTTTAAGTTTTTTAACAATCAGAAATCTGAGGACATGTAAATGAGGGGGCCTAGGCCCACCCAGGCCCCCTCGTGGCTACGCCACTGCATCAGCATACTAAATGAGGTGAAAACAGGAACTATTGTCATGAAATAAAGAGTGTTTTCAGCAGATCTGTTAATATTGATGAGCTTTAGACTATCAACACTCACTCAACAAACCATTCAGGATCATCAGCAGATCATCTCACTTTATTCTGAGTGTTTGCTGTTAGAAACACATTATTTGAGTCAGGATATAAAAGCCTATAAAACTGCTACACTGAAAGGCAATACTGTTATTTCCCACTATGACATGGATAAAACATCAATAACACAAAAACAATCACAAAAGACATTAAGGAATGCACATGCTCGCAACTGGGCTTACTTGACAACAACAGTTCATATATCAATATCGTAATGAATAGAAATAACCTTAAATAATGTATCTATCCGTCTCTTATGTAGGGCTGGGAATCGATTCCAAAAAGAATCGATTCCGAGGCGTTAGGAGGGGAATCGACTCCTCTAAGATTTTTTGTGCTATACATTTAAATGTCTTAACTATATATATATATATATATATATATATATATAAAATTGATGTTATCTTATTTTTCATGAATGTATATTTTACAACAATGTGTAACGGTTTACCAGATTTAGTGCTACACAATGTCTCTTATTTGTTCCCCACTAAATTTTTTTTTTTTTACTAAATGTTCAGATTTTATACAATTATAGTTTTTCTAGACTAAATTTTACTGAGGTATCCACTAATCTAGTATAATATTTTTTTTTTGATTTGTTGTTTTTAGCTATAATGAAGTTGTCTGTGTATTAATTAGATTGTGTTTAACACACAAAAGAGTGATTATCAGTTCAACACTAGAGTTATAGAGGTCCACACTGGAGTTTCCATTGCTGGTGCTGCTGCGTCGGAGTCAAACTTCCGGGTTTGTGTACCCCTCAACGGCATTCGCGTTTTCAAAATGGCCGTTCCAAAGGCTAATTGTAAAGTGTTACCGACTCATTGTGGTAACCTCAGGAATAAAGAGAGTGTGCGTAAATGAGCCGAATAAAGAGCAAGACAGAGCCAGTAATATCTGCTTATTAAAGCCAACCAGTCCAGTCTTTAGTTGAACCGTTGAATATACATGGATGGCAGATGAAGAGAAAGACTTATGATAGGCTACTCATAAAACAGAGTAGCACCGTAGGTAATGGCAAGGACTGATATAAGAGATGTGCCAAAAAACAGAAGATTCCTCCTCATTATAAAGTCAATATTAATTTTAACGTGCAGCCATGCGAAAGTTAGCTATGCAGCAGATAAGCAATAGAGTGAGGCTGTGAAACACCACATTTAAGCTTAAAACACACCAACAAGAGGAACACTCAGCGACTGGCAACATTTCCCTTGAGAGAAGAATAATGTCTCTTTCCTCTTCTTCTCTCCGGTTCTGCTTAAATACCGGCTCCTCTGGCCATTGATGAGGATCAGCTGTAGAGTTGGGGAACTCGAACTCGAGTCCAATTTTGAATGAACTCGGACTTGTCACGCACTCGGATGAATTTGTACTCGGACTTGACACGGACTTGACACGGACATTTTAGACTCGGAAAAACATCCGAGTCCAGTCGAGTCCGGGCACTGGAGGACACAATATTATTCAAAAATGAAACGAAACTTGTGTTGTTTCCGCGTGGAGCATTGTAGCCAATCACAGACATGTATATTACGCGCATGAACACCAGAGGCGTTTTAAAGGCACTGCTTACACGAGAACGCTCGCGGGTGAAAACGTAAAAATATTTTATCAGATGTGCCTTTCGTTTAGACTGCGTTTTTGGGGCTTAAAAACGCAAAAAAGTGAAACCACCCTCTAGCGTGGAAATCTTAAAAACGTTCCACCGTCTAAAGGGTAAAAACGCAAAAGTCTGCTAGACACTAGACAGTGAAAATAAACATAAAAATGTAGGTAATAAATAAACATTGATACATGATGTGTAATAATTAATGAACACATACAAAGACAAACATTGAAATCACATTTAATTAACATTAATTAATAAAGTATAATAATTAATGTATAATATATATATAAACATTAAAATGAACAATAAAATTGTAAAAAAAAGATGTATAATTATCATTAAAGGTGCATTGCGCAACATTTCATGTTAAAAATACCCGTTTTCTAACCCATACATGCTTAAACAATTGCCTGATGGGGTGAATAAGCCCTTCTCTGATCACTGCGATTGCCTCTATAATCCTGTACAGTAAAATAAATAAGAGGGATTCGGGCCGGAACGTGAGACTGGGCGTGACGTCATGCGGGTTCACGCTCTCCTGGCTATGTCTGGCAGGTTTGTGTATTCGCCGCCATTCTCCGTATCAGCGAAGACAACTCGAGCGAAAAAACTTTAGTCAAATTTCGACAAAAGTAGAAGATGAATTCAAAGACACCGGCTTGTAGTTCATTCCCAACCCCAACGCAAACTCCACGTAAGACAAAGACAGTAAGGCAGATTCGCTTGTCGCCAGAGGGGAGGCATAGTTCTGCAAAAACTCAGAGACTTGCGCTACGCACCTTTAATATAATAAATTATGTAATAATTCATTCATAGGCCTAAAAAAAATAATAATAATGACATTTTATTATTTGTGTCCTAATACGATAGAAAATAGAGTCTCAACATCTATTTTGGCCTCTTTCAGCACCCATACCGTAAGTGCACAATTAGCATAGCGTACTAAAAAAATGTGCGGCTGGCTTGACCATGGCTGCGTTCGAAACCGCATTCTTCCCTACTAAATAGTATGGGAAAAAGAGTAGGCGAGCGAAAAGTATGTACGAATCATAAAAGTGTAGGCGAGAATTACGCGAGATTCGGACGATAGTGCGTTAGAATATGCCAACTTTCCTACTGCATATTAACGTTAAAGGGTTAGTTCACCCAAAAATGAAAATTAAGTCATTAATTACTCACCCCCATGCTGTACCAACCCCGTAAGACCTTCGTTCATCTTCGGAACACAAATGAAGATATTTTTGATTAAATCTGAGAGCTGGATCACTGCTACATAGGCTGCCTAAGGGACTGACACTTGACGGCCCAGAAAGTCATTAAAGAAAATGTTTAAATGTTTCATGTGCCTACAGTGGCTCCACTATAAGTTTATCAAGCGACGAGAATACTTTTTGTGCGGAAAAAAAACTAAAATAACGACTTTATTCGACTATTCCATTGCTTCCTTGTGGGCCTGAGACGAGAGTTCAAGAGATTTCCAGGACGCATGCGCGAGAAGTGACACTCTTCTTCTACTACTATGTACAGCACGCGTCTTCCTCTGCTTGTAAGACGCACGCTGTGTAGTAGAAGAAGATTGTCAGTTCTAGCGCATGCGTCCTGGAAATCTCTTGAACTCTCGTCTCAGGCCCACAAGGAAGCAATGGAATAGTCGAATAAAGTCGTTATTTTAGTTTTTTTTCCGCACAAAAAGTATTCTCGTCGCTTGATAAACTTATAGTGGAGCCACTGTAGGCACATGAAACATTTAAACATTTTCTTTAATGACTTTCTGGGCCGTCAAGTGTCAGTCCCTTAGGCAGCCTATGTAGCAGTGATCCAGCTCTCAGATTTAATCAAAAATATCTTCATTTGTGTTCCGAAGATGAACGAAGGTCTTACGGGGTTGGTACAGCATGGGGGTGAGTAATTAATGACTTAATTTTCATTTTTGGGTGAACTAACCCTTTAATACTGCATATTAACGCACCAGTGGGGCTCGACAGCCTTAGTCAAACGGGTTGGCGCGTATGGTTGGGTTGCGGAGAGATTGTGAGATTGTGGTTAGGTCTCAGCAGCAGGAGGGACGTAGAGGTCAGTAAGCTGAGTTGAGTGGGGGAAGGAGGGGGGTGACTCTGGGACGCCAGAGTCACTGTCGAGCCCTCTTGAGGTGTCGTGGGCTAGTCGACAAAACACTGAGGACGGAAGGTGCTCAATTGAAGACCCTAGAGATGTCCCCTACTCGGCTCAATCCAGACGGTTGTCGTGCTGGTCCACTAGGGAGACCACACTGTAGTTGCAGCCGTCGTGTGTGCTGACGCACCAAGTACACTGCAGCCGTTAGCGCCGGACAGAAGGGGAGTCACACCACCATATGGAAAGAAGCGTAAATGGATGGAGAAGCATAGTTTACTGTAAAGCTACGTCTTAGTGTTGCTTATCTTGGCGAAAGCCGAGTACAAATCAGCATGAAGTTTTAACATCTACTCTCGTGTAATGGAAATCTATATAGTAGGTGAAAGCAGTACGTGAAAGAAGCAGTACGTTCGAAACATCAGTATTCATAAAAGAGTTCCCGGATGGCTTACTGCTTTCGCCCAGATTTTTGAGTGCCGTCCGATGGATACTCTTCTATCCCAGGTTTTCAAATGTGAGTAAACACGGTTCCTTGTGTTAAATCGTTAAACTACTATAGAGTAAACGTTTTAACTGTTGAAGGTGTAAAGGAGTTAGACAGTATAGTAGTTGTGATTTTGCTGTAAAAACATGTTTTATTATGTATAGCTAGCTAACAGGGGAGCTCCAGTAAGCACACGTAACGTTACGTCTCTAAAGTGGATATACATAACCATATTAAACATCTTAAACACGCTTATTTAAAATGTCTATTTACATCTGAAAGGAAAATATTGTATCAGTATTACAGATGAGCACATCACAACATGAACAAGACGAGTGATGTAAGTGTGCTATTATGTAGGATAATTCACTGTTGTCAACACTGTTTACATTAGACAAATGTGCTGTAAATAAGGTAAATATTTAAATCTATAAAGTAACTAAACATGTTATATTATTTTATTTGTTCCTTATTATGGTTGATGACTGCTTTTGTATAATGTTTGTGCATTTTTGTAGGATCTGAAATGCCTGCAGACTGGTGTGAGCACTGAGGATGAGGAGCCCAGAGCTGAATCCTGGAAACGGTGCCATGGATGAGACGCTCCATCTCTCCACCGGCCCTTATCGCCTCAGATTGTGAAGCGCAGCGCAGCAACAAGCTCCGGCACGAAGGCACGCTCACCTCTGGTGAATTCATCAGAGTAAAGCCGCAGAATGGGAACCGCTGTGTTGAGATGGCAGTATGTGGGGTTCAGCGCATGTAAATACATGCTTGTAGTTTGAATAAAGATTTGTTTGATGTGTTGTTGACTTGTATATGCATTTGTTTATTGTGATGGTTACTTTTATTTGTTCTTTTACTCATTTATTCAAGTTTCTTATTGTTGTCTGTATATAAAATATAATTATTTAATTAATGTATGCATTAATTCATTGCTTGCACTGCATTTATCTAGTGTATTCATGCACAACTATGTCATATGACAAAACAAATTACATTTTGCTTGTTTTATTAAATTATTTAATTTTTAGTATATAAAAAAGTAATATAATTAAGTATTGGTCAGCGTTTAATATTATTATTTTGTTTAAGTTTTGGGGTGGGCTAACAATGCAATTCATTCTGAGGAAATATTAATTTTCAAGGAGCGATACTTACATTTTTCGAGTATAAAGTCAACAGTTTTCTCCACAGGAGATCTTCGAGCAGCGGCCCGTCTCCTTTGTGCAGACATTACAAACGCAGAGGAAAACTGTTCTAGGTTGTGCTGTCGAGTTACTGATGTTATGAAGTGTTAGTGAACCTGTCGCTCATATAATTTAAACTTATTAGATACAAGATCATGGAAAGATACCATAGTTATGTCTAACAATGAACAATCATATGACAAAAGAGAAAACATAAAGATCATTGGTTTGTGTACATCATAATATGATATTTATACACAGGAAAAAAGAACAATAACAAGGCTAAATATCTTTAAATAGTTCTTCATAATACATAAATTCTGAGGGATGAAACGAGAGGTAAATTCATCCAGAAAAAGAGGAAAACTTTTGGGGTATAAAATAAAGAAATTAACAACATATTCAAGAGATGACGATGTAGGGGTTTCTTAATAAAAAATATATATCGTTAGGTCCCATAAGGATAAAACTGTGGGTCACATTAGTAGGGTTTAAAATATAACAACTTAAATCAACCCTAAATGTATTCACAAAATAATGGACAGCTGTTTCTTCAACAATACCACAAAATGAGCAAGTTTCATCAATTTCAAGATAGATGAATTAAATGTGTCTAATTAAGTGTGATAACAACGCGTCGTAGCCTAGGTCACATGATAACGTCAACATGGCGGATGATGTCCGGATCGCATTCATAGCCTACTCAACGAGATTTGGCTATAAAGTACCTAACGTTTCTCTTTTAACGTTCGTAAAGTAAGTACTTATTGAAATTAAGTACCTACTCATTGAGTATGCGGTTTCCGAACGCAGCCCGTGTAGTTTCAACGCGCGGCCCACTTGCAAGCAGTAGCACAAATAACAGCGTATAAAATAATAATGAGACATCTAACGTAACAAAAACATACCTTTCTGAAACGTCATGTAACAGCCGTTCGTGCACAAGTTCTGCTCGATTCCTCATTGACGCTTTTGTTTACAATACACCGGAGCACGTGCAACTGGTAAAGGCGCGTGGTGTTTACGGACAGCGTGAACTAGGCGCTTAGCGAATCACAACACTCTGGGCCAAGCTGACCAATCAGAGCCCGTCGTGTATTTCTGAGGGAGAGGCTTCTTATAACCAGGAAATCATCAGACCGGTTTACGAGAAGAAACACACAGACACAGCGGTGTAGAATAAAGGTAAATTATATGACAAATAATTCGTTTTTTAATTTATTTAAATGAAGTATAAACACATGTTAGACTGCATCCCATAAAAACAATCAAGCCTTCGAAAAAAGCTGATCAACCCTGCTGAAAACATTGTGCAAGTCTTACATTGTTATTTTGAACCAATAATAGGATCATAAGCATTTAGTCATCTGACTCCAATATAAGTAATCTGACTCCATTAACGTTTTGTTGTACTTTAACATATGTCTCAGTATCTAGATTGTACATTAGGATACTTTAATATCTCTATTAAGTTCAGCACAATTCTGTTCAGTTTAAGCTGTCAGATGAGGGAAAAAACATGTTAGAACACACTAGTAGATCAGTAACGTTAGTATGGTGGGAATAAGCGTGTGTGTGTGTGTGTGTGTAGCAAATGGCACAGATGTGTGTTAGAGGTGTAATAGACACATCAGTCCTCAATCTGCATAATGACGATTCCCTCGCATCTGATTCACAGCATTAGCATACTGAGATGATGAAGGCCATTGTCCCACATTTAATTCACATGCACACTTTTAAACTGATAACTGTCGTACTTGGCTAGTAAATAGTTCTACCCGTATTTCACAACAAAGTTCCTGTTTTCACCTCATTTATTATTCTGATGTCTTCAGATCTCCTGTAAATTGACACTTTAAAGGAGAACTCCAGCGCAAAATGAACCTTTGGTCTAATAAAACATTGGTACTTAGTCAACCGTTCTCTGAGATTTGTTTTCATGATAATCAAATGTAAAGAGTTTTATCTCTAAAAACTGTTTAGCGTATAACGCTAGTAATGGGGGCATCTATTAAGTAAAAATAAATCGCTAGTTTATACCACTAACAAGACTCAAAATAGCCCCACACTAACACAGTAACATAATGAGGGTCCCTACATGCAAAACGAAGCATTGAGAACTTTGTAAGTGTACAGACCGTTTAATAAGAAGATATTTTATGAAGACAGTCCACTTCGTGTATACAGACAGGAGCCATCTTTGGAAAACAGTCTTGACTAGTTAAACCACGAACGCCATTCATACAGTTCAGCTCACTTAGCACGTCGTTCGTGGTTTGATTAGACTGTTTTCCCAAAGATGGCTCCTGTCTTTATACACGAAGTGGACTGTCTTCATAAAATATCTTCTTATTAAACGGTCTGTACACTTACAAAGTTCTCAATGCTTCGTTTTGCATGTAGGGACCCTCATTATGTTACTGTGTTAGTGTGGGGCTATTTTGAGCCTTGTTAGTGGTATTAAATAGCGATTTCTTTTTACTTATTAAATGCCCCCATTACTAGCGTTATACGCTAAACAGTTTTTAGAGATAAAACTCTTTACATTCGATCATCATGAAAACAAATCTCAGAGAACGGTAGGTACCAATGTTTTATTAGACCAAAGGTTCATTTTGCGCTGGAGTTCTCCTTTAAGCTCATTTCACTGGTCTAAGACTAAAGGTATTTGTTCGTTACAAATATGTATGTTTTCTGACAATAATTAATATTTATTTTTGAATTTATACAATTAATCATTTGTGTTCTTTTCTGTATTTCTAGGTCTGCTATATTTTAATTAGGGGTGGGATCTCACGAATACGGTCCGATTACTTTTTTTCTTATAAATTAATTAGTTAATCTGAGTAATAAAATAAGTTGTGAATTAGCATCAGTTACTTTACAGACGAACACGCATAAATGCTTAGATGTGATATTTAGTACAAAAACAAACGCAGTAACTGATATGTTATAGATTTTTGCAGATCAGCTCCTCCCACACTGGTATTCATCATCAGTGAAGCTCCTCCCACATCAATCACATCATCAGTAAAGCTCCTCCCACAACATTCCCATCATCAGTGAAGCTCCTCCCACATCAATCACATCATCAGGGAAGCTCCTCCCACAACATTCACATCACCAGTGAAGCTCCTCCCACTGCAATTCCCCAATAAATGCTGTAAATTCCCATCAGCTACAAGTGAAGACGAGCATCAGAGCATCAGGAAGAGCTGAAATCTGCCAAGACTGAGTTTATTAAAGAGGACAGTGAGAACACGAGTGATCCAGAACCCTGCAGAATGAAACACACTGAAGATCCTGAAGAACAAAGAGGTTGGTGTTTATTCTTCATTCATTCATGATGCTGAAGAACATTCATGTTAGAAACATTCAAGCACTTCAGTTCAACAGTTCAACTATGAAATTATACAAAAAATGTTCTTGTTTACTTTCAACAAATGGTCAGTAAAGATCATTAATAATTTTTTAGCGCTTTTTTTTTGTTTTATTTATATATGGTTCAACATTTTTTTGCAACAATGTTGCCAATAATTTTTGACATTTTTCAATATAGTTATTATTATAATCATTTTACCAATAAACAGTTAACGCCAAACTATATCAAGTTAATGAACTTTCCAGAAAGGCTGACCTGGTTGTAATCATAACTTAAGCAAACTCTGATTTATACAGGTGCTGGTCATATAATTAGAATATCATCAAAATGTTGATTTATTTCAGTAATTCCACTCAAAGAGTGAAACTTGGGTATTATATTATATCCAAGCAGCCCAGCAGTTATACTTGTGGGAAGCTTACATAACCTGTATGTTTAGAGTTGCTAGTGTCCTGCTTTTTAACCAAGCTTGAGATGTCATGCAATGCATTATTATTGAGATAATATTGTTCAATAATGTTTAGCCTGTGCTGTGCTGTGAAGACTAGATCATACTTTAGTTTAATTCCAACCACACAACTCTTTGGCATGTTGTAAGGTTAGTCCACTTCAAAACTCGATACTGTCCACTCGATCCGATACTGAATGGCAGTTTGTTTTCCACGCGTAAATCTGTTCAGAGATTCTATGACGGTGTGCCGGTTGTGAGTATAGTAATGCCACATGTCAGCCAAGAGTAAAGAAATAAACCAGAACTGGACCGTATCTGAGCTAGCCTGGCAAGCCAGACCCACATCTAGATGTTGGCGTGAAAGATTATGTGTATTTTCAGTTAACTTTAGTCAGATGCATTTACATAGTTACTGTGCCTCAGATGTAATCAACTCTACCTGTGTCTGTAAAGGTGTGAACAACACAGATGTATGGCCCATAGAAACTGATTGGTGTGAATGACAAAGAATCAGCATTGCTCAGAGTAGATTAGCGGGTGAGATCGATCTCCTGTGGGAGGTCCTAACCGGTTTCTATTGTTTGTAGCCCATAGTCTTCATTTATAAAGTTCTGTCTCACAAACAGAACTTTTGGTTAAGATTGTTGAAGGGCGACTTGCTAACATCGCCGCTGAAGGACTGCTACACTACAAACATTAAATGAATTCTTCTCCCCACAATAGTTACTTATTTTATGTATTGGAGAAATCTAATACATTGGCGAGCCAACCCAAACCACTGCTCGGCCAAATATAGCAAAATCTAACAGGCAGGATAAACGGTTGTCTTTCATATTCCCTCTGCACGCAATAGGATAGCGCTACAACCAACCAGAGTGTTTTCCCACCAGCGGAGCTAGTTGTATAGATTAAACTTTTGCTGTATCTGGCCGGCAAAACTATGAACACATCTTCCTTCTTTAAGAATGACTTAAGTGTTGTTCTTCGTTCTTTTCTCAAAGAATAGCTTCAACTCCAAATCCTCACAGAGTCGCGGCCAAAGCCGATTCGAAAGACCGCAGCAGCAGCCCAATCTTTGTTTTCAAGTGGCAGGGAATTGAAAAATGAAAAAAAAAAAAATTTCACAGTATAAATATTTAATGGCAATTAAACCAATTTTTAGATAATCAGTTTCCTCAAATGAAATGAGTTAAAGGGATAGTTCACTTTGAAATTAATTTTTGGTATGTTTTAGCTTACCTCAAGGGCATCCAAGATGTAGGTGTCTTTGTTTCCGCAGAAGATTCGATTTTGATATTTTTAGGTCAAACCATTCTTGTCTGTCAGTCCTATAATGCAGGTCTATGGTCACCACCTCAAAGAGCATGCACAGAGAAGTCCAAATTAAACATGATATAATGACTCGTAAATGTAAGTACACATTGATGGCCTAAGACACGAAACGAGTGGTTTGTGTGACAAAACGAACAGTATTTATATCGTTTTTACCTCTTGTAACCACAGCCACGTCCAAGGGTTATCGCCAATACCTGGCTCATGACATGATGGCGCCAGTATGCACGGCAAGCCGTCTGTCTCTGTCCCGTTTGCTTAGTTTAATATTTGCTGTCGCCCTATTTATTTCTACACACTGTCAAGATGTCTCTGCTCTGCTCGTTTATGATCGCGACACACTTTTCAGCATTAGATTATCTGCTGATATATTGTCTGAAAGACATGATTTGGAGACCGCTGGGACTCGAGGCTTCCTCCTTTGCTGTCGGATGTACCCTAGGACCTGCGCCGTTTACCTGTGGCTCTTCCCCGTAAGAAACGTTACAGGCGACGGGGAAAACGCGGAGGTGTGCTGGTGAGATTCAAGGCTTACCTGGCGTCCACCTGTGTGACGTGTCCTGATGGGCGCTACGTTCCTGCTGCCGGGCGCTTGCCGGGGATGAGAGATCGCTGGCTCCGTCCCGTTTTTCTGAGGCTCATCTGCTGACGGTTCCATCTTCTCCCAAGTGGGCTCGGATTAACCGAGCTGGTGTGGTTTTTTCTAATCTGCGCCCGCTAGATCGTGCGGCACCCCAAGCCAGCGAGGAGCAAACTCTTCGTCTGGCTTTGTTTAATGCTAGATTGCTAGCTAACAAGACTTTTCTCCTCAATGACTTCTTCACTTCTCGGGAGCTGGATTTTATGTTCTTAACAGAAACCTGGCTTCATGATGGTGAGCTCACGTCTTTTTCAGAACTTCTTCCTCCCCAATGTGGATTCCTCAGCTCCCCTCGGATCACAGGTAGAGGTGGAGGACTAGCCTCTGTGTTTAAATGTACCTTTCAGTGTCGGGAGATTCCGTTTGACAGTTGCTCTAGCTTTGAGCTGCAGCTGTTTGAGACTAATCTTCCTGCGATCATACTATGTGCGGTGGTGTATAGACCTCCTAAGTTTAACAAGGATTTTATTCAGAATTTTGCTGACTTTGTGGCTGGGATTGCATTAAAATATGACCATTTTATAAGTGTTGGTGATTTTAATATACATGTGTGTTGCAAATCCAGACCTTTGTCTAAGGATTTTCTTAATCTAATTGATTCTTTTAATCTTGTGCAGTCTGTCACTGGCCCGACACATGAAAAAGGTCATACTCTGGACCTTGTGCTGTCTTATGGCTTAGATGTGGCCATTAGTGAAATTTGTGACACTTGTATGTCGGATCATCTGCCTGTTGTATTTACTGTAGTTGGCCCCTGTTCGGACACTTTGCCTGTTGTGCCCGCACGCAGTGTGCGTGCAATTAACCCTTTAACTGCCTCACAGTTTTCTGCTGCCTTTAAAGACTCAGTGCTGTACAATCTTGAAGATTGTAATCTCAATGTGGATGAACTCACTAATTTCTTTAATTCTATTTGTATTGATATACTTGACTCTGTTGCTCCACTAAGGGTTAAACGCACTAAAGCACTAACAGAACCTTGGTTAAATGACCATACCCGATCTCTCAGGCGTGCCTGCAGAACAGCTGAGAGAAAGTGGAAAAAGGACAAACTCCAAGTTTCATTTCAAATTTTAAAGGACACATTACATAAATACCAGGGAGCGGTTAAATCTGCTAAAACTCAGTTTTTATCTCTCCTGGTTGCAAATAATACACAGAGGCCTTAGGTTCTTTTTAAAGTGTTTAATTCTCTTGTTAACCCATGTGAAACTGTCTGTGCTGTGCCATCCACATTGTTGTGTGAAAACTTCCTGAAATACTTCATAGATAAAATTTCTGGCCTGAGCTTTTCATCCCCTACTTCTACCAGTGACCCCTCTGACGTAGTTAAGCAACTTCGTCCGGCAAACTGTCTGCTGGACAGTATCCCTGCTCGCTTATTCAAAGATGTTTTTAACACTGTTGGGCCTAGTATTCCATCTATGATTAATGCTTCTCTCTGCTCAGGGGTTGTTCCAGCTGCTTTTAAACATGCTGTTGTGCAACCACTTTTAAAAAAGAAAAATTTGGATCCTTCAGTTTTGTCTAATTTTAGACCCATTTCTAAACTTCCATTTTTATCTAAAGTTTTGGAGAAGGTAGTTTTCAATCAACTTCAATCATTTTTAGATGAATTTAGTATTTACGAAAAATTCCAGTCTGGTTTTAAACCCCGCCACAGTACCGAAACTGCCCTTCTAAGAGTTTATAACGATCTTCTCTTAGCAGTCGATTCAGGAAAATCTGCTGTTTTAGTGCTCTTAGACTTGAGCTCTGCCTTTGACACCGTCAACCACTCTATCCTCTTATCCCGGCTCAAACAAAGTGTTGGCATTACGGGCTTAGCCCTTAAATGGTTTGAATAATATCTGGCAGATAGGAGTTTTGCTGTCCACCTTGGGAATTGCTCTTCATCGGTTGCTCCTCTTTCTTGTGGGGTCCCCCAAGGTTCCATTTTGGGACCTATGCTCTTTTCTTTGTATATGCTGCCATTAGGGTCCATTTTTATAAAAACATAACATTTCTTTTCACTGCTTTGCTGATGATGTTCAAATTTATTTGCCTGTAAAAAACAATGAGAAGGATAATCTCCAGCCTTTGCTGAACTGTTTGAGTGAACTAAAAATTTGGTTGGATCAGAACTTTCTCTCTCTAAATGATAATAAGACTGAAATTGTTGTGTTTGGTCGTGCGGTACATTTTAATGTCTGTGTAGATGCTCTTGGTATTTTAGGATCACATGTTCGACCTTTTACCAAGAATCTGGGTGTGATTTTTGATAATGCTTTTAAATTTGATAAACAGATTAGTTCAGTTGTTAAAGCCAGTTTTTTCCAGCTGATGCTTCTGGCGAAGGTCAAGCAATACCTGCTACGCAAAGACTTTGAAAGAGTCATACATGCTTTTATTATGTCCCGTTTAGACTACTGTAATTCTTTGTATGTTGGATTGGAGCAGTCATCCCTTCGTCGGTTACAGTTAGTCCAGAACGCAGCAGCTCGACTTCTAACCGGGACTAAAAAGCGCGACCATATTTCACCAGTCTTAGCCACGCTGCACTGGCTTCCTGTTTGTTTCAGGATTGAATTTAAAATTGTATTAATGGTTTTTAAAATTTTAAATGGGTTGTCACCGTCTTATTTAACGGAGCTCTTACATGTCCATACACCTGTCAGAGCGCTGAGGTCTTGTGATCAGTTGCTCCTCGATGTGCCCAGATCTAGGTTGAAGAATAAAGGTGACAGAGCCTTTGCAGTGGCTGCTCCATACCTCTGGAATAGTTTACCTATTCATGTAAGGAAAGCTCGGACCATTGTAACATTCAAGTCCTTGCTTAAGACCCATTATTATGCCTTGGCTTTCAATTCAAGTTGAGCTTTGATATCTTGACCTATTGTTGCTTATTTTTATTGTATATTGTGTATTGTTTGTGTATTTTTATTTTATTTTATTTTTTATCTTGAATTTTGTTAAGCACTTTGGTCAATCATGGTTGTTCTTAAACGTGCTATATAAATAAACTTGAACTGAACTGAACTGAACAAGTGAGGGTGCGGGCGCTACGGTCTGCACAAGCGCTGGAAAGGGCCGGAAGTGATCTCTTGCGCGTGTACGTCACTCATTGTTTACACAGAACAGATATTATAGGTAAGACGGCTAATTAAAATGGTACTAATTTGCGCTTATCCGGGATGTTTAAACCGTCGTAAAAGAAAACAATTTAAAAAAATAAAAAATAAAACAATTGTATCAGTGACGTACACGTGCGAGAGATCACTTCCAGCGCTTGCCGGAAAAGACAGAAGCGCCGGCGCCGTCAGATCACTTGGACGTGGCTGTGGTTACAAGAGGTAAAAACGATATAAATACTGTTCGTTTTCTCACACAAACCGCTCGTTTCGTGTCTTAGGCCATCAATGTGTACTTACATTTACGAGTCATTAAATCATGTTTAATTTGGACTTCTCTGTGCATGCTCTTTGAGGTGGTGACCATAGACCTGCATTATATGACTGACAGACAAGAACGGTTTGACCTAAAAATATCAAAATTGAAACTACTGCGGAAACAAAGACACCTACATCTTGGATGCCCTTGAGGTAAGCTAAAACACACCAAAAATTAATTTCAAAGTGAACTATCCCTTTAACTCTGGTTTTAATTCAGTGCATGGTATTATTAAGTCAAGTCAAGTCATCTTCATTTATATAGCGCTTTTAACAATGGATTGTTTCAAAGCAGCTTTACAGAGATAAACATATCATTTAAGGTAACAGATTGTTTTGGCGTTATAGCGGTTCTTGAATAATGTTACTTCCAGCTAAAGTTAACTTTGATTCACCTCCGTCGAAATGATCAGACTTTAAACGCGAACCTGTGATTAACGCTGACGGCGTTCACATGCTCATTCAGAATTCTATAGTTATGTGCTTTTTAAAATATGTGCGCAGGTTTGTAATTCATACAACCCAGCCTAAACAAACTACTTTTCTTGCCTAAAAATTTTGATACAAAATTTTGTTTTATTTTATCACTTCGGGGTACGCGAGCCGGAATTCACAACGCTTTATCTGTAGAGTGGGAAAGGGATTCTCCATAGGGAGAGGATAGTGGATACTTCAGCACTGCATTGTCATCGGGTCCAGGCAAAGCTCCCTCGTCAGATCTGGACACGGCCTGGATCCGGCAGGCTGCGGGAAAACCTCGGGATAAACAAAGACACTAATATTAGCGTAGATGCCATTCTTCTTATGATGTAGCGAGTACATCAAGATTTAAGGGAAGTGTTCCCAGTTCCGGCTGACCTAATCTATGCAGCCTAACATTGAATTTAAAGAAGTCTATAATGTATTGTGTATGCTAGGTCAAAGAGATGTGTTTTTAGTCTAGCTTTGAACTGACAGAGTGTGTCTGCTTCCCGGACAATGGTAGGAAGACTGTTCCAAAGTTTTGGTGCTAAATAGGAAAAGGATCTACCGCCTGCAGTCGATTTAGATATTCTAGGTATTATCAACTGGCCGGAATTTTGAGATCGCAATAGACGTGAAGGACTCTAATGCGTTAAGAGCTCGCTCAAGTACTGCGGATTTAAACCATTTAGTGCTTTGTAGGTAATCAACAATATTTTAAAATTTATACGATGTTTAATAGGGAGCCAATGCAGTGTTGACAGAACCGGGCTAATATGGTCATATTTCCTGGTTCTGGTAAGAACTCGAGCTGCGGCGTTTTGAACTAGCTGTAGTTTGTTTATTAAGCGTGCAGGGCAACCACCCAGTAGAGCATTACAATAATCTAGCCTTGAGGTCATGAACGCATGGACTAATTGTTCCGCATTTCCCAATGAGAGCATATGGCGTATTTTAGATATATTTTTAAGATGGAAAAATGCAGTTTTACAGATACTAGACACGTGGCTTTCAAAAGAAAGGTTGGTATCAAATAGCACACCCAGGTTCCTAACCGACGACGAAGACTTGACAGAGCAGCCATTAAGTGTTAGACCGTATTCTGGGTTATTACGTGTGGAAGTTTTTTGTCCAATAATTAGAATCTCTGTCTTTTCAGAATTTAGTAGTAGGAAATTACTAGTCATCCAATTTTTTATATTAGCTATGCATTCCGTTAATTTTGTGAATTGGTAAGTTTCGTTGGGTTTTGAAGAAATATACAGCTGAGTATCATCGGCATAACAGTGAAAGCTAACTCCATGTTTCCTAATGATATCTCCTAATGGTAGCATGTACAGAGTGAACAGCAGCAGTCCTAGTACTGAGCCTTGTGGTACGCCATACTGAACTTGTGATCGATAAGACATCTCTTCATTTACTGCTACAAACTGATAACGGTCAGTTAAGTATGATTTAAACTATGCTAATGCAATTCCACTAATGCCAACATAGTTTTCTAGTCTATTTAAAAGAATGTTGTGGTCAATGGTGTCAAATGCAGCACTAAGATCGAGTAACACTAATAGAGAGATACAACCACGATCGGATGATAAGAGCAAATCATTTGTGACTCTAATGAGAGCTGTCTCGGTACTATGGTACGGTCTAAATCCGGACTGAAAATCCTCGCAGATATCATTTCTTTCTAGAAAGGAACATAGTTGTGAAGATACTGCTTTTTCTAATATCTTTGACAGAAAAGGCAGATTCGAGATCGGCCTGTAATTGACTAATTCTGTAGGATCAAGTTGTGGTTTTTTAACAAGCGGTTTTATCATAGCCAGTTTAAAGGTTTTTGGTACGTATCCAAGAGACAAAGATGAATTAATGATATTAAGAAGAGGATCTATGACCTCTGGAAACATCTCTTTCAGTAGCTTAGTCGGTATAGGATCTAACATACAAGTTGTCGATTTAGATGAATTAACGAGTTTGCAGAATTCTTCCTCTCCTATAGCAACAAATAAAACAAATTTTTCCTCAGGGAGACTACAATGCACTTCCTGATGCGATACTGTGGTAGACGGTGGCATAGTTATAATTTTGTCCCTGATATTATCAATCTTATAAGTGAAGAAGTTCATAAAGTCATCACTGCTTTGTTGCTTTGACACTTCTGAGCTTGAAGCTTTCTTTTTCGTTAGTTTAGCCACTGTTTCAAATAAATACCTAGGATTATGTTTATTTTCTTCTAATAGGTTTGAAAAATAAGCAGATCTAGCAGCTTTTAAAGCCTCTCTGTAAGCAATCGAGCTCTCTTTCCACGAAATCCGAAATACCTCTAGTTTAGTTTTCTTCCAGTTGCGCTCCATTTTTCTGGCTGCTCTCTTAAGGGCCTGAGTGTGCTCGCTGTACCACGGCATTGGACTATTTTCTTCAATCTTCTTTAAGCGCAACGGAGCAACTGCGTCTTAAGTGCTGGAAAAGAGAGAGTTAAACGTTTCTGTTGCAATATCAAGTTCTTCTAAGCTATCCGGGATGCTGAGATGATGAAACTGATTAGGAAGATTATTGATAAAGCAATCTTTAGTGGCAGAAGTTATAGGTCTAACGTATTTATAACACGGAGTCGGCTTTGCAGCCTTGGCTAAATGTAATTTACATGAGACTAGATAATGATCTGAGATGTCATCGCTCTGCTGCAGAATTTCAACGGCATCAATATCTATTCCATGTGATAATATTAGATCTAGAGTATGATTACGACAATGAGTAGGTCCTGACACGTGTTGTCTAACTCCAATTGAGTTTACAATGTCTTTAAATGCCAATCCCAAAGCATCTTTTTCATTATCTACATGTATATTAAAATCACCAACAATTAGTACTTTATCTGCAGCCAATACTAAATCTGATAGAAAGTCTGCAAATTCTTTGATAAAATCTTTATGGTGCCCTGGTAGCCTGTATACAGTAGCCAGCATAATTCTCAAATGTGATTTATCGTTTACACTATATATTTTTACATTAAGCACCAATACTTCAAAAGAAGTATATTTAAACCTACATTTCTTAGTGGTTTTGAAAATATTACTATAAATTACAGCAACACCTCCCCCTTTGCCTTTCAGACGAGGTTCATTTTTATAACTGTAATCTTGTGGGGTTGACTCATTTAAAATAATGTAATCGTTTGGTTTTAGCCAGGTTTCTGTCAAACACAGCATATCAAGATTATAATCTGAAATCATATCATTAACTATGAGATATTTTGAAGTAAGGGATCGAATATTCAGCAACCCAAGCTTTATCATTTGCTCATCTGTATTATATCTGTTTTTTATTTGTTGAACATCAATTACATTTTTAACCTGACGTTTTTTGGATTTCCAAATTCGGGGAACAGACACAGTCTCTATATGATAATATCTAGGTGAAAGAGGCTCTGTGTGATGGGATTTATCTGACCTTGGTGACGTGAGGCCGCTAGCAGACGGTCGGTTTAGCCAGTCGGTCTGCTTCCTGACCTGAGCCCCAGATTGTCATGTTTTAGCTCTAAGACTATGAGCCAAATTACTAGAGAGAAGAGCAGCACCAGCCCAGGAGGGATGAATACCATCTCTTTTCAACAGATCAGGCTTGCCCCAAAAACTTTTCCAATTGTCTATGAATTTTATATTATTCAGCGGACACCACTTCGACAGCCAACCATTCAGTGAGGCCAATCGGCTAACTATCTCATCACTCCTGCGTACAGGAAGGGGGCCAGAGCAAATTACAGTGCCTGACATCGTACTTGCGAGTTCACACACCTCTTTAATATAATATACTGTAAATTCACAGCTGCTCTTGTTTTGCTGGTTTTACAGTATAGTTGTAGTTTATGATTTACGGTGCTCTTGTAAGTGTAAGGTTTACTGGCTACCAAAATTGCCAGTAAGGTTCTGTAAATTTTACAGCATTTTTTTTACAGTGGGAACTCAATGGAAGGAGAAGTCTAGTGTGGTCGGCCCTTACTAAATTCAAAAGTTTTAAAAGATTAGCTTAAAATGGAATCAAACTTTTTTTCTTTCATTTCAGACCTGATGGAAGTGAAGGAGGAGAATGAAGAACTGAGTGAAGTGAAGGAGGAGAGAGAAGAACTGAGTGAAGTGAAGGAGGAGAGAGAAGAACTGAGTGAAGTGAAGGAGGAGAGAGAAGAACTGAGTGAAGTGAAGGAGGAGAGAGAAGAACTGAGTGAAGTGAAGGAGGAGAATGAAGAACTGAGAGAAGTGAAGGAGGAACATCATGTCCAACCTGGAGGAAACCCCTTGAGTCGCTCAAAGACTAAACAGACATTTTTAAAGAAAAGAAGTGCAGAGAAATCTTTCGCCTGCACTCAGTGTGGAAAGAGTCTCACAACCAAAAAACATCTTGAGATTCACATGAGAGTTCACACCGGAGAGAAGCCGTTCACATGTGATCAGTGCGGGAAGAGTTTCACACAATCATCATCCCTTAATGTTCACATGAGGATCCACACCGGAGAGAAGCCGTTCTCATGTGATCAGTGTGGGAAGAGTTTCACGCAATCAGTACACCTTAAAGAACACATGAAGATCCACACTGGACAGAAGCCGTTCACATGTCATCAATGTAGAAAAAGATTTCCTTGGGAATCAGACCTGAAGACACACCTGAGAGTTCATACGGAGGAGAAGCCGCATTCATGTTCTGTGTGTGGAAAGAGTTTTTCACTGCTGCAATATTTACATGTACATCAGAAAATACACACTGGTGTGAGAGAGTACATGTGCTCTGAGTGTGAGAAGACTTTTATTTCTGCAAACTGTTTAAAACTGCACCAGAGAATTCACACTGGAGAAAAACCTTACAAGTGTTCACACTGTGACAAGAGATTCAGTCATTCAGCAAATCAGAAAGCACATGAGAGGATCCACACTGGAGAAAAACCTAACAAGTGTTCACACTGTGACAAGAGATTCAGTCGGTCACAACATCTGAAAAAACATGAGATGATCCACACTGGAGAGAAGCCGCACACGTGTGATCACTGTGGAAAGAGTTTCTCCATTAAAAGTCGCCTGAAGATACACATGAGGATCCACACAGTGGAGAAACCATGTTTGCAGTATTTAGTTTGATCAAACTCTTCATCTGTGTTTTTGTAACTCCTCATCTCTCTCTGCTGTGATCATGAAATACTCATTGTATTTGTAAACAGAAAACTGTGAAATTTACAGTAACTTGCTGGCAGCAATTAGCAAGTCATTTGCTGTAGTTCATTTCACAGTATGCTTACTGTAAATTTAATCTCAGTAACTTTAAAAATACTGTAAACATTTTTATAGTAATAATCACAGTACTGTTTCATCACCACAAATATTGTATTTATTATTTTATTAATTACTGTAATATGGATTACTGCATTCATTTTGTGTACTCCAAAATGAAGACACTGTTCTTGACATTTATTGACAACTTTTCACACTAAATTTCAAAATGTATAGAATAAAAAAAAAACATAGCATACATTGTTTTAATAGGTAAACATTTTCTGTGAATATTTTGTTTTGTTTTGTATATTATGGAGTGCCGCAAGGATCGGTGTTAGGCTCTCTGCTATTCTCAATATATATGATGCCACTTGGTAATATTATAAGAAAACATGGAATTAATTTCCACTGCTATGCTGATGACACTCAATTATATATTTCATCACGACCAGATGAAAACACTAACTTATCTAAATTGACAGAATGTCTTAAAGATATAAAATGCTGGATGACGTGTAATTTCCTGCTATTAAATCTAGATAAAACTGAGGTATTACTTATTGGTCCAAAAATCTACCCACAAAATCTCTTACAATACAACTTTAATTTAGAAGGATGTCCTGTTACTTTATCCACTACAGTAAAAGACCTGGGTGTTATACTAGACCGCAACTTGTCTTTCGAAAATCATATTTCATATGTTACAAGAACTGCCTTTCTCCACCTTAGAAACATTGCTAAGCTACGTAACATGCTATCTGTTTCTGATGCAGAAAAGTTAGTTCATGCATTCATGACCTCGAGACTAGATTACTGTAATGCCTTATTAGCTGGTTGTCCTGCATCCTCAATAAACAAGCTACAGTTAGTCCAAAATGCAGCCGCTAGAGTTCTTACTAGATCAAGAAAATATGATCATATAACACCGATTTTATCATCTCTACATTGGTTACCTATTAAGTTCCGTATCAATTACAAAGTACTACTACTGACCTATAAAGCCCTAAATGGTTTAGCTCCTGTGTATTTAATGGACCTTCTATCGCCCTACAATCCATCGCGTTCTTTAAGATCCCTAAATTCGAGGCTTCTGGTCATTCCTAGGATATCTAAGTCCACTAAAGGAGGGAGGGCGTTCTCACATTTAGCTCCTAAACTCTGGAATAGCCTTCCTGATACTGTTCGTTGCTCAGACTCGCTCTCCCAGTTCAAAACTAGATTAAAGACGCATCTCTTCAGCCAATAATTCACATAATGCTTACCTTTTATACCACTGTTGAATCAGATCGAATGCATTAATATTATGAACAGCACCTACGCTAATTATTTCCCATCTGCTTTTCTGCTGTTATCTCGGGACGCTAGTCGAGGTAAATAGCGTTTGTCAGCTCCAGTTTGTATCCAGCCTCTCACGGAGACTTCAGATGCCCCAACACCTGCGATGAGACGACTAAACGCCTGTGAAGAGACGACTCAACGCCGGCGATATGTTATGCCCTAAATTAATACATGATTAACTAACTATGTTAACTATTTTTCTATGTACATTTCTGAAATGCACTTTCTGTAAAGCTGCTTTGAAACAATATGTATTGTGAAAAGCGCTATACAAATAAATTTGAATTGAATTGAATATACAACAACACTTTTCTGAACATACAAATCAATCATGTTCAAGCTTTATTAAAATGTTCGATTAAATTAGAAATGTATAAAAGACTACTTAAATGATTTAAAAACAGCAGGATATTAAACTGTAGAATTTGGTTCCCGAGCGTTGTTTTTCTCCCAGAACTATAAAACTGGACCTGAACTAGTCATCTTCCTAGGCTGGAGTCTTCTTACCTGCAGTGGAAGAAATTAAATAGTAATGTAAAAATTTATAAGCAAGACAGATGGGTTGATGACAATATACGGTATATACAAGTTTGATTGGCTAAATCAAATGATCCAATCAACATGTAATACAATGTCCACTTCTCTATAAACCACAACTCACACTTAAAACAGAGGTGTCCACACTTGTTTTTAAAGGGGGCCAAATTTGATTTGTGGACACGATGGGGGGCCAGATAATGTCATTGTCAACTGTTGTCATTTCCAAAAGAGCAAAACATGTATGCTAATACAGGTGCTGGTCATATAATTAGAATATCATCAAAAAGTTGATTTATTTCAGTAATTCCATACAAAAAGTGAAACTTGGATATTATATTCATTCATTACACACAGACTGATATATTTCAAATGTTTATTTCATTTAATTGAGATGATTATAACTGACAACTAATGAAAACACCCAAATTCAGTATCTCCGAAAATTAGAATATTACTTAAGAACAATACAAAAAAAGGGATTTTTCAAAATGTTGGCCAACTGAAAAGTATGAGCATGAAAAGTATGAGCATGTACAGCATTCGATACTTAGTTTGGGCTCCTTTTGCCTGAATTACTGAAGCAATGCAGCGTGGCGTGGAGTCGATCATCTGTGGCACTGCTCAGGTGTTATGAGAGGCCAGGTTGCTCTGATAGTGGCCTTCAGCTCTTCTGCATTGTTGGGTCTGGCGTATCATATTTCAGATCGTACCGCCCCAGCTCGAGCCATTCCAGTCCACCACAGCTCGAGCCATTCCAGTCCACCACAGCTCGAGCCAGTCCAGTCCAGTCCACCCCAGCTCGAGCCAGTCCAGTCCAGTCCACCCCAGCTCGAGCCAGTCCAGTCCACCACAGCTCGAGCCAGTCCAGTCCAGTCCACCACAGCTCGAGCCAGTCCAGTCCAGTCCACCCCAGCTCGAGCCAGTCCAGTCCAGTCCACCACAGCTCGAGCCAGTCCAGTCCAGTCCACCACAGCTCGAGCCAGTCCAGTCCAGTCCACCCCAGCTCGAGCCAGTCCAGTCCAGTCCACCACAGCTCGAGCCAGTCCAGTCCAGTCCACCACAGCTCGAGCCAGTCCAGTCCACCCCAGCTCGAGCCAGTCCAGTCCAGTCCACCCCAGCTCGAGCCAGTCCAGTCCAGTCTGCCCTAGCTCGAGCCAGTCCAGTCCGCCCCAGTTAGAGCCAGTCCAGTCCAGTCCGCCCCAGCTCGAGCCAGTCCAGTCCGCCCCAGCTTGAGCCAGTCCAGTCCGCCCCAGCTCGAGTCAGTCCAGTCCGCCCCAGCTCGAGTCAGTCCAGTCCGCCCCAGCTCGAGTCAGTCCGCCCCAGCTCGAGCCAGTCCAGTCCAGTCCGCCCCAGCTCGAGCCAGTCCAGTCTGCCCCAGCTTGAGCCAGTCCAGTCCAGTCCGCCCCAGCTTGAGCCAGTCCAGTCCAGTCCAGTCCGCCCCAGCTCGAGCCAGTCCAGTCCAGTCCGCCCCAGCCCGAGCCAGTCCAGTCCAGTCCACCACAGCTCGAGCCAGTCCAGTCCGCCCCAGCTCGAGCCAGTCCAGTCCAGTCCGCCCCAGCTCGAGCCAGTCCAGTCTGCCCCAGCTTGAGCCAGTCCAGTCCAGTCCGCCCCAGCTTGAGCCAGTCCAGTCCAGTCCAGTCCGCCCCAGCTCGAGCCAGTCCAGTCCAGTCCGCCCCAGCCCGAGCCAGTCCAGTCAAATTCTGTCATTTATTACTCCCCCGAATGTCATTCCAAACCAAAAGACCAGCATTTCTTCTTTGCAAAACTGTAGGAAAAAGCAGGGAAACTGCCTATGTGAATGTTATTGATTTATTTGTATATCTTATATTTATACTTATTCTTTGATATTTCAGACCACTCACTGTTACCATTCAAACTGAACCATCAGTAAACTTCCAACTCTGGAGTCTTATGTGTTCTTGCCGACACACCAGTGTGGACAAACCAGTTCCCCTTTCAGCATTCGCGCTTAGTCTCACTGTGGAGGCAGACGGGAAGCACAGTATATTTACTCTCTCATACATATGTCTTGTTTACGGTCTCTTTATCTTTATGTACACTTTATCACAGTGTACATCGTGTTAAAACTTTGTTGATAAACTTCATGACGTGTATGCGTTAGCGAACTCTCTTTGAAAGTGTCAGGAGTGAGAGAGTAGGACTTCCGGTGTGTTTTTGCTCATTTTGCCTCGTACAACTCTTCTTTAAAGGTATGTTTGCATACTTAATGGTTATATAATTTGTTTTAAGTTTCAATGTGATTGAATAGCAGTCTAAGAGATATAACATTTGTTAGACTAACATCGTCATTTACCATTTTGAATGGTCATGCATTATTCCCTCATTGGCACCGTTGGCCACACACATGGAGTCCACAGTTCATAGAGACATGCTTTCTGTTTACTTTACTTTCCAGTAAAACATCTATGGGGACCAGTTACCAGTACAATATGGGCCTGATAGCACTCCTCATTAGGCGCTCATACTTTTCAAACAGATTATCTAGTCTCCCAGTCAGTTTAGTTACAACTCTGCAATAAAGCAAGATGGAAAGCAATCTATTGACATTGACTATTTTGCATTTAAAATGTTGATTGGCTGGACATACTGGCCAATATGGATGCACATAAGCTTTTATCATTTAAAACACAGTGACATGCAATGGCAAGCCATTTTAGCTTTTATTAATTCACAGGATGCATTTTTTATATCAATAATTAAAATTGTACTATTTTAAAATGTGAATTTTTGATATTAGTATAAAAGATGTCTATTTCTGATATCAGGAATTACATTTTTATTAGTACTAACTAAACGAGGGAGGATTGTAGTGGGAGAACTGGGGTTTCAGGTGTGACTGTGTGACAATGGCAAATGGCTTACATGGCTCATGGGTCAGGTAGGAGGGCCCATTAACAGATTTTTGCTTAGGGCCCCAGGGAGGTCAGGATCGGCTCTGATGCTACTGTATGTGAATAAACAAACGCCATCGCACACCTGTAGGTGATAGGTGCGTAGGAAAGGAAGACCATGCGAACTCCCGCATATTATCAGTACTTGCAAATAAAACTTTAATTTAGCGGTTGCTGTATATGGAAATGAATATTTCAAAAGTATATTTTATAGTACGCTATAGAATAGGAAAATTACAATACTTTTGACCTAATTTCTTCACTTGCAAGAAATAAACCCTTGAGTTTTTATTTTGGAGAAAACACCAGATCACCATGCTGATCGCGTGAGCAAAGTGCGCACTTTTCTTTAAATCACGCAGCACAAACAGAATGCCAACTTAATTAAAGTCTTATGCTGTTAGTCTAAAAAACGAAATATAATACCAAAAACACTCAACATGTCAACAAAATATAAACATAACATCTTCCTAATCCCAAACACATATCAAGCTTCTTTAAAAACCTCGAAAGCAAACACTCGTTCCAAGTACCTGGAAAAGGGAGATGTAAATAACCATAACCATAAGTTCCCGCCGGACTCCTCGGCACGAGCTGACCGATAAAGCAAGCAACACACCAAGAGAGGCGGGACTTAAGGCAGAACAGCCCAATAGTATCTGTCTGCAGTCTGCAAGACTTCGAGTTACGCCCCTTCAAGTTACGCCCACTTTTAGTCACGCCCCTTCAAGTTATGCCTACTTCCAAATTACCGCGACAACAGTTCCATTTGCTCTCGCACGAGTTTAACATAAACGAGAACAGTTTCATATGCTCTCGCACGAGTTTAACATAAACGAGAACAGTTTCATATGCTCTCGCACGAGTTTAACATAAACGAGAACAGTTTCATATGCTCTCGCACGAGTTTAACATAAACGAGAACAGTTAATTACCTCCAGAACAGTTTCATTATGCTCTCGCACGAGTTTAACATAACAGAAACCTCTGAGATGATATCTTCAAAATTCTTATTTTGTTTTGTCTGTATACAGCAAAGCAAGTTGCAATCTGCATTAGCACCAATGTATTGATAATGTATTGCTAGAAACCATATTGCAATGTAATGTTTTTTTATATAAATATTTTTAAACATCTTTCCATGTCGTATGCCTGATGTGCTGACAATTTATTTTTGACAACACTAATGAACAGTTAAATGCACCGCTGTCAAACACATCTTATAATACTTTGAGACAAATTAACTACAAGCACAGTCATCACAAAAACTTGTATTGAAGGACAACAAGGGTTTATGCAAACAAAACCTATAAGTTCTGAACTTCTGGAAATTCAGACCGTGCCTCCAGCCGCAAAAAAAAACAGTCCATGCTGCAGTATCCTGCAAAGTCATTTTCACAGTAGAACCCTTGTAGGTTTCCTCTTCGTCCACATCCCCAGTATCCTTCACAGTCTTTATACAGGTCATTGCATAGAATGCAACGGGAGACCATAGGGAACTCTGTAGGTCCTTCTATGGTCCTCTGAAAAGGAGTTCCAGTTTACCACACCTGATGACAAAAGTAGTATGTGTAAAACTTGTTTGCATTTTTTTTCTTATTTTTAATACGAAATTTTCTGGTAGCAGTGTGTCTTCAGTATTCATTTTATTAGTGGTGTGCCTCCACAATTTTTTTTTAGCAATTAAAAGATACACTTATTGCCTAAAACAAAAAGCATTAGTCTAGTGTAGATTATATTATGATGATTAAAATAATTTTAGCACTAGAACCTTGACTTGAATCACAACTTAGGCCCAGACATAGATAAATGGACAAATGTAGAATCGTCATTTAAAAGCACCACAGCTGCACAAAAATCACAAAGGAAACTGGTATACTGGTATAGAAAAGAATAAATTAGGCAACATCTATGTACAACATGCATTTACATTTTAATAATGGCAAGTGACCACTCCAGGGGCCATCTAATGTGTTGTGTTGCTGGCATCTGTGGGACAAAGATTGAGTAGCTCAAAGTTCCAAATGCTTTTCTTTGCCCTTGCTGCGATGTAAAAAGCGGCGAGCCTGCATGTCCTAGTTGAGTGCATGATGCTGTGAGTGGGAGACTTTCACCTATAGCTCAGAGGGGCTTTACCTCTAAAAAATATGGAGGAGGGCAGAAGGAAAGAGACATAACTTACTGTCTAGCCAGCAGAAGTGTGCTTCCTTCAGAAAGGATTCCTCTCTCACTATCCTCCAGAACCGAGTGCATGTGAGAGCAAGGGTGCAAATTGCAGGATCACCATCTTGTAACATGTCTTCACGTGCTATCAGAAATGAGATATTTACAACTTCTGAAATCGTAATTACGAGCTCATTAAACTCAAGTTCGAAATGGGAGGGTGTTCATGCAACGTTAAAACATGTTTTAACAAGGAACTCATTACGACAAGGCAACAATAACTTGGACCGTAAAAAACTATTGCTTACTTAACTTTAAACGAGGACCGATAAGTTTTAATAGATTATCAACTCTAGAAACAATACCAAAATGTGTATGAAAATGACTGACACATTTCATTTTAAACGGTTATCTGTGGAAAATATTCTTACCGTTGTCTCTAAACGAACTGCCATCTTGCCACTGATCTATCAGTGCATCTTGCCAACAACATCTCGTTCTTCTGACATATCGCGTGGTTCGGTGTGATTTGGACAACTTCAAGTTACGCCCAACTTCAAGTTACGCCCGACTTCAAGTTACGCCCCTCTCTTGCAGTCCGCAGACAGACCCATCTCGAACAGCCATTCATCAGCCGGTCACACTCAAAGCCAGTGTCATGTTTGAGAGGGAGGAGGTAGACTAGCCGCAGCGAGCGCACACACAGAGCGGCCAGAGAAACGGAGGAGCGACTTTAGTAAGGCGTTTGTGCAAAACTGCAGAGAAATTGCGGGTGTTGAACCCTCTCACTTGGAAAAGTGTGCGACGCCCCTGGACGTAGGACACTTGTGGGTAGTTTCAGCGTCGAGTCTTCTGAGGCGAGGAGAGCAGTTCACGGTATTCATCATCTTTACACAACCATCACACACACACACACACACACACACTTTATACAGTTTGTTTAAGCGACTCATTTCTGTATTGTTTTCATCGATCACAGCGATACTTGTGCGTATTTTCTGGCGTCTTCTCTCTGAAATAAACATTTAGTGCAGCAGCAGCGAGCATGAGGAGAATAATGAGGAGAATATGAGTAAGTTTCAGACCTGAGAGATTTTGAGTGCTTTTATGTGCGTTTGTGTGATTGTTTCGATGTTTGGAGTGAGAACTGTTACTGAATGTCAAGTCAAAAGTCAAAGTTTGAGATCTGTGAGTGGAATTGATGGGAATCTGTTGAATGACGCACACATAACTCGGTTTTGTATAACGTTGATACTTTACAGGAGAACTGGATTAATCACATGCAGTTTTTGGACCAACTACTACCACTGTACAGGTTCCGTGTCCTCATTACGGATTCCCGTAATAACAATTGCGATTCAGTATAGCTAAGAACATATAATCAATGTTCTACAGAATCGATCTGTCATTATTAAAATATACTGGAAAATATACTGCTTAATACTTATATTGAGCCATATTAAATATGAATTGAATATGAATATGATCCATGAATTGATGGATCGAACATGACAGTTAATTCACTTTGACATAGAACATTATAATTGTATATAATCTTTCTAAGTGAAGAGAAGGACGTGTAAAGGGAAGGCAGTGGGGGAATTTACTCTTTGGGCTGTGGAGACAAACGGCAGTGTGTGTTTGTGGTGTCCATATCTCAGGAGATCAAAGTATCTGAGGTTCTGTTTGTCTTACTAATTTTTTTGTCCAGAAAAAAAATGCATATTTATGATATTTGAACCTTTATAATGGGCTTTCCCCCCCTAATCGTTTTAAATAAGTTTCATATTTAATTTTAAATTATTAAATTAGATAAATAAATAAATGGTTAATGTTAAATGTATTTTCTTTATCTCAGCTTTGTCCAGAGTAAAGGTTTTGCTTGCACATTCCTTTATGTAAGTCAAACATCTGTTGTTCAGTAAGAAGGACCTCTGTTCTTCTGGAGGAAGGGTCTTTTCTCCCTATTCTAAAGCATTGAATAGCCTTTCTGGACCCACAAGCATTTGTGGAGATTTAGACGGAAACTGACCACATATGGAATTGTTATGTAAAATATAATCCGATATGAGATGATGTCATTTATGATCTTATTGGTTGAATAACGAGAAACTCCCTGTACAGTAACTATATTTTCTATAGGCTGAGTATTGGGAGCTAAGCTATTTTCCTAGCTTCCCAGCGCTGGTCTTTTTCCTTTGTTTTATTCATTCATTACGCTCAATAAAAGGATGGAGAGAAAAGGCACTTTGAGTTGGAAGACTTTATTTCTAACAGTTAATTGAATCTTTGACTGAAAAAAAATTGTTCAAAGCTCTGAATCATTCAGATGAAGTCACGGTTATGTGTTTCTGTGAGATGTGTTACGGTTCTTCTATTATCTTTGTTTGGAACTATTTTCGCTGCTGAAATGGAACAAAAACAGTCAGTATCGGGTCTAAAATGTAAGTGACTTAGGCCAATATTAATTACTTGTTACGTTCCACATACGTTTTTGTAATTTTCTTTTTTCCTATTGTGCTTTTGTTTCTGTTTTTTTTTTTTATTCTTAGGTTGTGATCATTAGCTGTCCATCAGTTACTGTACGAAAAATAGATAGTGTTGTAGAACATTTTAGATTTTCAGTGGATATTACAAAGGAATGTCATATGGTTTTATCATTTGCAGTCTGATGTGAGAAGGAGGAACTTCTCTGAAATGTATTTATGTTTATACACCTGAAGTGCAGGAGCGAGACACTAGAACCAGATGGGCAAGGACCTCTGAGGTCAGAAGGTCATCTAGTTAAAGAGGGCTTAGTTAGTGATATATCAAAGCTAGCAGTAAAGGGCATTTTGTCTGTGGAAAACTACTGGGAAGCTCTGCAGGGAAAAGGACCTTGAAGAGCAGCATAAAGATTGCCCATTTCTTCCTGTCTGTGTCTCACTCACTCCACAGGGTAACTGCTGTGTTGATTCCGAGTTGTCTCTTACGCAGTGATGATGTTTAACAGAATTTTTGCCACAACAATAGACAGACATAAAAGCTTAGAAGTGTCATTTATTATAAAAACAACTCCGTAATTGTTATTTTTTATTTTGGCAGATCAGCTCCTCCCACTGCAATCACATCATCAGTGAAGCTCCTCCTACTGTAATTCCCCAATAAATGCTGTAAATTCCCATCAGCTACAAGTGAAGACGAGCATGAAAGCATCAGGAAGAGCTGAAATCTGCCAAGACTGAGTTTATTAAAGAGGACAGTGAGAACATGAGTGATCCAGAACCCTGCAGAATGAAACACACTGAAGATCCTGAAGAACAAAGAGGTTGGTGTTTATTCTTCATTCATTCATGATGCTGAAGAACATTCATGTTAGAAACATTCAAGCACTTCATTACATTTAGATAAACAGTTAAACTATGAAATGGTACAGAATGTTCTGGTTTTTCTTCAACAAATGGTCAGTAAATGGAGGTTTGAGACATTTTTATATTGATTGTCAACATCAGATCAGATGTTTGTGTGATAGACTACAGGCTCTGTACTAAATGTAACAATTATTAAACACTATATTAAAGGCACACTGCGGAACTTTTGGCCACTAGTGGCGCTCGACCTGTAACTTTCACGTCTAGCGTCCCTAGAGGCCACAAGCTCCGCAGCACTGTCGCAAAAGTCAACAAACAGTCAACCGGTCCGCCCATAGACAGTGGGTCAGCCTCCCGTGTCTTTAGATTGTGTGTGCTTGCAGTGTTTGAGGCGGGCAGCCTGGCCGCGCTCGATTCCCTTATAGCAGTCTGCTGAGAGAGAGCGAGCGGCTTAGTGCTAACATGTCTGTGAGTGAATGTGGGCGCGGGACGGCGGGCCGGGCACATTTACTGCTAAAAACACCGTCGGCCTGAGCTGACTAACTTATGTGTGTTGGTTTCGTTTTACAGAAACCGTGGGACATGTTGTGTGTAGTGTTTGTGGGCACTGAGTCGTGGGAACGTTCACTACATTTAATGTACATTTGACATGAGTCGATTTTATTTGTTCGAGCCCTGCACTGTGGCGGGCTGTGTTTGTGTGTAGAAATGAACAATGGGCTGTGGGCATTTTATTACACTCATAACACCATCGGCTGTGGCCGGAATACCAGAAAATACTACACTGCTTATATGATTTATCTGTGTCACCTTGGAAACGGCATTTGTGTGCAGGCAAGCGTTAGCATCGGTCGGGCACCCCTCCTCCTCCTGTAGCTCACGCCAGCGAGCGAACGCTGGACCAATGGTGATCCTCGTCCTGGCTTTTCATTTGTCACTATGCCTTTTTCCTTTTTTTAGTGTCCTCTGACAAAACCTTTGCCTTCTTCCTTTTAGCTGTTGGTTCGGCCATGACGAAAACATACAGACGGCAATCAAACGCGAGTTGAGCACTCACGTCAGAATCTGAGGAAGTTGTGGGTGGTGGGGGAAGTGACGTATGCCGTAAAGCGGTCGAATTTTGTAGTTCTTTTTGTGCTCGGGTTCCTACCCGAAACCCGAAGTTACATAGTGCTAGGAAAAGCGATACAGACACCTTCAGGCTACGGCAGACGTGTCATTCAACCTATTGTAAGTCGATGTACCATCTCAATGGGTTTTGGTAATATATTATAAAGGTTGAAAAGTTCCACAGTGTGCCTTTAAATTTAAATAACAATTTAGATTTATAAACAACCAGCTTTTCAAAATAACAGTTACAATGTGCAATTTTAACAAACTATACAAATATTTAAAAATATTTGTGCTAAAAAGTGCAAAACAACAACTGAAACAACTGAATTTTAACAAACACTATTCAACTATAAAACAATGAAGTGCAAAACAACATTGTCAAAATGCTGAGGTGGGAATTTACAAACAACTGTTAATTTAAAGCTGCAGTCCGTAGCTTTTCCTCTTTGTCGCCATCTCTCTGTTCGAAATCGGTAACTGCAGTGATTCACGGAATTATCATCTTTACGTGGGTTGTAAATCGGCATGAAACAGCGCGGATGAACACAGTGCTTTGAGGCGAGTGCTGCTGTCAGTCACCGCGCTGTGTGGATACTGGCATACAGAATCACAGATTCACTTTTTGAAAGTTTGACCAACATAAGAATTTTCACCAGAAAATGTCGTCTGAACAAGTAAGTAACATCCATTATTGTTCTGACCAACTAAGGGGGGAAAAGCATTCGATATGATAAGCTTCGTTAGATTTAATCAACGCGATTTACAGCAACCGTGCAAATTATAGCCTACTTTGTTCTCAAATTGTTCATGTTAACAACATCAGCATTGCGTGACTAATGTTAAATTTAATGTGTTTTATGGTTACCTGTGTAGTTCAGAATTCATATTCTCCATAATAGCAAAACGAGAAAGGCACAACAAAGGAAACTCCATAACTGTGTGAATTAAGAAAACGTACTGTTACACGATTGAACTATTGAAATGTCTTACTTGTTCAGCAGAAAAAAGCCGTCTCTTCTTCCGTTTTGAACCCCTTCAAAACACGGAGTTCACGCACTTTTCAAAAGCCCCGCCGATGTTTAAATCCTTGTGTTCGCATGAGACGGTTTCTTTCTCTTTCCACCTTAAAGGCTCGTACACACCGGGACGAATATCGGCGCGCGTTATTCGTCAGCGTTTTTCAACGCGTTTTTTGTGTTCACACCCAAGCGATTTTCGCTGACGATGAGCCGAGTGAACATGCAAATTCATTCCCTGACATTAGAGGGCGCTTAATGTAAAACAGAAATACCCCGGTCCACAAAGTGGCGCTGCGCAACTTTACGCTTCTGACACTCACTTGTCACTCAGAAGAAGAGAGCAAATTTGTTGCGTTTGTCATATAGTTCTTTATTCTCGTTGGTGTCTCTTTATATAGACACCAACGAGACCAGCAGCTCTACATTCATCTTGCCTCGCATCCTCCTCGTCTTATTTCTTCCCGGCGCCGGCAGTGTAGACGCTGTATATCTTCTTCGCCGTTACATATGTGTGCTCGGCAAGACCGTTTTGTGTTTGAGCGCCCCCAAGTTGTGTTTTACTGTAACTTCGGAAGCTCCAGACATGTGAGCAAAAGCGCCAAATTTATTTGTTCGGATAGTGTTTGACGCGGTGCGTCAAACCAAAAAAACGAACCCGAGGCGTTTTTTTTAAAATGACGCTTTTACGCGTGGTGTTTTACGCGCCGGTGTGCACACTCACATTGGCACCCTTTGTTTAGTCACGAGGCGTTAAACGTCGGCGAATATCGCACGCGAAATTCGTCCCCGTGTGAACAGGCCTTAAATCCGAAGTACGAAGTCTTTTGGGTTTTATAACTGCTATAACACACACAATATAGCCGGCTAGCCGAAACTCCTTTATGTGTACGGGTGTGACGTAATGACGCAAAGACATGCTCGAATTTTCCCGCGGAAACCCACCAGTACCACTGGAATTAAAATCATTATTACAAGCTAACCGTTTTGAATCTAGCTATGGCAAGCAGATAGTTTTGACCACTGGCAGAATATGTTTTTTTTAATATAATTATTTTGGATTATTTTTAACTTAAAGTTACGGACTGCAGCTTTAAATAAAATATGCTCTAACAGCAACATTACTCACTAACTAAAGTTTGAAACATGGAATCACGAAGAACGGGCCCTTTTATATGTTAAAATCGACGTCATTGTTCGTTACTGTGTTTAGTTTACGGTGAAGGAAGCCTCAGAGCCACGCAGAGCTGCGGTGTATGCAATGGGCGTTTTTGTTTTCGACGCGCTGTACACGGTAGGCCAATCACAACAGACTGATCTGTCTGGCCAATCAGAGCAGAGTAGCTCACGGAAAGGAGGGATTTAGAGAGATTGATTCATTTGACGAGTCGTTTGAGAATCATTGAAAATGTGATTGAAATGAATCACATGAATATGTGAGGAAATTAAACTTTTTTTTTTTTTTTACATTTGATGCGTGTAAACATGTTGTAGGAGACTCTACAACAACATTAGGAAACTTTAAAATGCCATAAGGGGCCCTTTAAAATAATCACACTATGGCAATTCAAATTGTGCGTTGCATAGAAAATAAACACAAAATAAAAGCAAGGGAAATAAAAAGTTAAAAAAGGAATTAAGATAGATTCTTTCCCTCTAGCGCCACCAGCTGTCCAAAGTGGCACTCATGTTTATGGTAATAACTTTTGAACCACAATGGCTAGAAACAAAATTATTTTCCCTCTTATTCCCTAGCTCAAGATGATTCAAATGCACCCTATGACGTCATTTTCGGTCATGGAAATTTTTCCGCCATTTAGAATTTTTCGAAAAACCTACTTTTTAGTTATGGAAATAAAGCTGATTCACTAAACCGTTTATTTTTTTTAAACATCTGTTTATTGATTTTTTTCAGTGACATATCAAAATCAAGAGGTAACAATTCGGGAATCAAAACAGTGTCAAGTACAACTAACAAAAAACAAAAATTAAATTAACCCCCCACCCCCCAAAAAAAACTAAAAAACTAAAAAAAAAACACACAAGAACACAAAATGGTCACCTACTGCTAAATAAAAGCCCAATATGTTCGCTTACAGAGAGATAAATAAATAAATAAAAAATCACAGCATGCTACTAACTCACACAAGACTCACAATTAGAAGGCAATCAGGCTGGCTACTCTGAGATAGCGGTAAAAATCAATCCCTCAACATATGTAAAAAATGGACCCCAAGTTTTATTGAACTTTGCATGAGAAATATGTATCGAACACCTAACTTTCTCCAACTTCACGAACTGAAGGATGTCCCTGATCCAAGACGAGTGAGAAGGCGGTGAGGGAGACTTCCACCTCAATAAAATTAAACGTCTAGCCAATAAGGAGATAAAGGCTGCAAAGTCAGCTTTATATTTAGGCAGCTGAAAAGTAGGAGGTAGAACCCCAAACAAAGCGGTACATGCTGTTGGATCAAATTGAACCCCTGTACAAACAGAAATAGTGTTAAATATCTGTGTCCAAAAATTATGTAGTGAAGGGCAAGACCAGAACATATGGGCATGGGTAGCTGGAGCTTGACGACATCTAACGCACATGGGATCGACATCATTATAGATTTTGGAGAGCCTAACTCTAGTGAGATGGGTACGATGTAGAATTTTGCACTGGGTCAGACCATGTCTAGCACAAATTGATGAGGAGTGAACCCGACGCAAAATGGCATCCCATAGCTCTTCCGAGATCCCCTCCCCTAGATCCTCCTCCCATTGGGTTTTAATTTTATGCTGCGGAGTAAGCTGCAAAGAATAGATAAGATTATATAAACATGAAATAGCACCCTTAATGGTAGGCAATGGGGTTAAAAATGAGTCAATTAGAGAGGACTCTGGGGGATTTGGGAAGTTGGGGCTAAGATTGCGAGTGAAACTTCGAACTTGAAGATATCTAAAAAAATGCTGCCTAGGCAAATGGAATTTCTCTGAGAGTTGCTGGAAGGATGCAAATGTACCAGCAATATACAAGTCCCTAAATGCCTTGATGCCGTAGTCAGACCACAAAGAAAAGGCCCCATCGATTAAGGAAGGGTGAAAAACAGGGTTCGCTGATAAAGGTGCTAGGAAAGAGAATGTCTGTAGACCAAAATAGCGTCGAAATTGCTTCCAAATTTTAAAAATAGATTTAACTAAGATATTATTGCAAAAAAGGGAGGGAGAAAAGCTAAGAGGAGCGTGGATGAGAGCAGTTAACGAAGCAGGTTTAACAGAAAACATCTCCATACTCAACCATGTAGGAGAATCTGGTGCCCCCTCCAGAGAAATCCAAAGCTGAATTACTCTAAGGATAGAAGCCCAGTAATAAAACCTCAAGTTAGGAAGGGCCAAGCCCCCAAGGGTCTTAGGTCTCTGCAACAGCTCCTTTCGCAAACGAGGGACCTTCCCGTTCCAGATAAACTCAGTGATTAATTTGTCTAATTTGTGAAAAAAAGACTGAGGGAGAAAGATAGGTATGCACTGGAAGAGATAAGACAATTTGGGAAGAATATTCATCTTTACCGAATTGACCCTGGCCACAAGGGAAAGAGGCAACAGTGACCACCGTTGAAAGTCCATACGTATCTGATCTAACAAAGGGGCAAAATTATAATCAAACAGATCTTCAAATCGGTCACAAATCCGGATACCAAGGTATTTAAAGCCAAAAGGAACAATTTTGAATGGGAAACCCTGAGCAGCATTCTGGCCACCTTGATTTAAAGGAAACAGCTCACTTTTGTCCAAATTTAGTTTATAGCCTGAAATCTGACCAAATGAACTAAGGATGTCAAGAGCAGTTGGAACTGAGATAGAGAGATTGGATACATATAGTAATAAGTCATCGGCATAGAGGGAGACCTTCTGTTCAAGACCATATCTTGTAATTCCAGTGATGCGTGGCTCTGAACGAAGCGCAATAGCCAGAGGTTCAATAGCAACAGCAAATAAAAGAGGACTCAGAGGACAGCCTTGACGAGTGGAGCGGTGCAAAGGGAAATACTCTGAATGGGTGTCATTAGTTCTGACTGAAGCCATAGGGGATGAATAGAGCAACTTAATCCAAGAAATGAACTCCTGGCCAAAACCAAATTTATCCAAAGCGTAGAAAAGGTAGTTCCACTCCACTCTGTCAAAAGCCTTCTCCGCGTCTAATGAGATTACGGCTTCCGGCACCATTGATGTAGAAGGATTATAAACAACATTGAGAAGTCGTCTGAGATTAAAGAACCCATGTCTGTTCTGGACAAAACCTGTCTGATCAGAAGAAATTATTAAAGGCAAAACTGATTCCAGTCGCATAGCTAATAATTTGGACAGAAGTTTAACATCTACAGATAAAAGACTAATTGGACGATAACTTGAGCAAGACAGAGGGTCTTTATTCTTTTTTTAAGAGTAATGATATGGAGGCCTGATTTAGAGTCTGAGGTAATTTAAAAAGAGTAAGAGATTCATTGAACATTTCTATCAAAACTGGTGCTAATTTGTCAAAAAAGGTCTTGTAAAACTCCGTCTGAAAACCATCCGGGCCTGGACATTTTCCTGACTGCATAGAAAATGTTGCCCGTTTAAGGTCATCTATGGTGATTGGGCCCTCTAACTGCTCAATATCAGCATCTACCTTCACCAACTCCAGTGAGTCAAAAAAAAGTATCCAGGGCAGACAGATCAGACCCAACTTCAGAGGTATATAAAGAAGAGTAAAACCGTTTAAACTGATCATTAATTTTTTTGGGATCGGTAGTGACGCCAGAAGGAGTGTAAATTTGTGAAATCTGCTGAGAGGAGGAAGCCTGTCGAAGCTGATGGGCCAAAAGTTTGGTCGCCTTATCTCCAGATTCATAACAGTGTAGTCAGGAAAGAGAAACAGTTTCTTGCCTTGATGGAGAAGAGAAGCCTCGCTAGCCCGGCGCAAAATGTAATTCCTCACGTGAAAAAAAAGTGCACACGAATCACAAAGGGTCGGGGTGGTTTACCGTCACTGGGCTTGGATCGGAGAGTGCGGTGCGCGCGATCGAGTAGGGGCAACTCCCCCAGGCCAAGGGAGTCCATCAGCAGCTGAGCAATAAATTCGGTTGGGCGCCCTCCTTCGGCCCCCTCCGGCACACCTATCAGCCGTATGTTGTTCCTCCTCGCTCTACCCTCCAAGTCCTCACATTTGTCGGCCAGCAGTTTAACCTCGGATTTCAGCGTGGAAACTGTTGAATCCAGTGAAGTTAGCAGGTCGCTTTGATCAGTGCACGCGCGCTGCAACTCTGTGATAGTTTGATCATGAGAGCTAAGTTTTTGTTGCATTGGTTCAATTGCGTGTCTCAGCTCCTCTCTTACCGAAGAAATGTCCGCACGAAGCTCGCAAGACAGCAAGTCTATTTTTCCGCAAATGTCCCCTTTCAACTGGTCTAACATAGCTCGTAGGTGATCCAGATTGGGCGCACACTCGGGGTCCGTGACCACCTTTGGCGGAGATGCGGGCTCAGTCGAGGGAGAAGCCTTAGCATGGCCTGTGCGAGCCGAGTTTCCACGTGCAGCTGACATTGTCGATTGAAATTCCCCCAAAACACACCAAAACTAACCCAGTACTTGTCACAAATGTACACCGGCCAATTTAGTGAAAATAAACTGTGTTAAAAAGTTAAAATAAAACCAAACTCGCGGAGCAAAAGGGAGACACGTCCTACATGCTCAGTGTCCAACAGCGCCCCCCTATTCACTAAACCGTTTTTGATAAACGCACGAAACAATTTTAGGTAGCGCTTGCGAAAACAGACATAAGGCTGTATCTCCGCAACGCTTTATCGGATTCAGACAAAACTTGGTACATGTCATCACAAGCATGACCTGAGGATACGTGCTGCGTTTCGGTGCATCGCCACCTACTGGTCCGGAGATATGAAAAAAAAAATTTTTTGCTTATAACTTCTGAACAGTTTGTCCAAAAATCACAAGATTAGTCTCGTTAGATTCAGGGCATCATGCCGAGTCGGCTGATATCCAATTTTCCCAGATCAGCCATTTTGGCTGTCTGCCATTTTGAATTATGTGCAAAAATGCTGTATTTTAAGAAACGCATGAACAGATTGTTACGAAACTTGGCATGGGTCATCAGTATGGTGCCCTGAAGGAGCCTGAGAAGTTTCAAAAAAGCACCACCTAGTGGTAAAATTAAGTTTTCAAATGCTTATAACTCTGGCTGTCGTTGACTTATTTTCACGGGAGTCATATCTTTAGACTCCTGAATCCTTTCCGAGATCAATGATACCAGACTTGCCAGGTTTCGGCATATGGTTTGTGCAGCGTTGTAATTTAGCGCTTAAAAAATATTTGCGGATATCTTCGAAACCGCTAGTCCGATCGAGACGAAACAACCGTCAGAAGTTGTTGATAGTAAGGGGTAATAATATTGAAAAAATATGAAAAAATATTGATAGTAAGGGGTAGTAAAATTCAATCAAAGTCACGTGTCAGTCATTTTTGACCTGTTTTTTCACATAAATGTCTATAACTCCGAAGCAAATTGAGATTTTCACCAAAATTGACACAAAGATGTATGGGCTCACTCTGAGGACACATGAAAAAAATGGTGGGACTGAGCCTCTTGGTGGCGCTGTAACAGAACAAAACATGAAATTCCCATTGACTTCAATACAGTTTTGTGATGTAAATTGCTATACTTAATGAATCCATTACTGTAACATTACGAAACTCAGAATGTGCCATCATCACCATGCCCTGAAGGTACTCAAAAGATTTCGAGACAGCGCCACCTTTTGGTCAAAAGTTATAATTAAATATCCAAAAATGCTAATAACTTTTGAATAAATTTGCCTTTTGTAATGACACTGGTCTTAATAGTTTCCTTGGGGCATGAAGAGAACACAGATACCAAGTATGCCATATTTGGCTGAACGTCCTGTCAGCCATCTTGATTTCCATTCAATACCTACTTTTTCAAACTCCTCCTAGACCGTTTGTCCGATTTTCACCAAAATCGAATCGTATCATCTCCAGACCGTGCCGACAAAAAGTTATGGATTTCGTGTCGATAGACAAAACCGTTTTCGTATACTGCAGCAGCAAAGTTTAGGCATGATGCCAAATGGACTATTCAGGCTTTATATCTGCAATACCTCGACATATTGACACCAAACTTTGTACGTGTCATTGTCACCTCACTCTGACCACACCGCATCAACCCTTAACTGCGCCACCTATTGGTTTAAAGTGATAAACCATTATCTTGTAAGTTACAATCATCTTGTAAGTTACTGTATAAATGGTTTTTCAGCCATTTTGCCAAAATTCATCTTTAAATGTCTTTACTTGCTCAAGTTGGTCTAACTTTCCCAGCCATGTTGGCATCTGTTGTCATCTTGCGCTTGGCCCCGATAATTGCTGCTTGCAGCTATATTTTAATGTTAATATCATGTCAGACAATTGTGTCATTGATCAAATATATTTAAAATAATTGGAAGGTAAATTAACCTCATTCATGGAAAATGACTTATACTCAATTTATAAAAAGGCATATATATATTATATATTTTATAACAGTCGTCTACTTTCTACCATTACATCATGGCTCACTTTCATGTCTTTTAACATTTTATATTTCTCTCTTTGAATTATGTTGCTGTACTGGAAATTACATAAATAATAATAAATTCAATAATTTGTTTCTGTCATGTCAGACCTGATGGAAAAGAGCGAGGAGAGTGAAGAACTGAGTGAAGTGGAGGAGGAACATCATGTCCAACCTGGAGAAAAACCTTTGAGTCGCTCAAGGACTAAACAGACATTTTTAAAGAAAAGACGAGCCAAGAAATCTTTCACCTGCACTCAGTGTGGAAACAGTGTCAGAAGCAAAGCTAGTCTTGAGATTCACATGAGGATCCACACCGGAGAGAAGCCGTTCTCATGTGATCAGTGTGCGAAGAGTTTCAGTCAATCATCACACCTTAATGTTCACATGAGGATCCACACCGGAGAGAAGCCGTTCTCATGTGATCAGTGTGCGAAGAGTTTCAGTCAATTATCATCCCTTAATGTTCACATGATGATCCACACTGGAGAGAAGACGTACACATGTGATCAGTGTGGAAAAACATTTCTTAGGTCAACAGAGCTGAAGACACACCTGACAGTTCATACGAAGGAGAAGCCGCATTCATGTTCTGTGTGTGGAAAGAGTTTTTCACGGCTGCAAACTTTACATAAACATGAGAAAATTCATACTGGTGTGAGAGAGTACATGTGCTTTGAGTGTGAGAAGACTTTTACTACAGCGGACGGTTTAAAAAGGCACCAGAGAATTCACACTGGAGAAAAACCTTACAAGTGTTCACACTGTGACAAGAGATTCAGTCGATCAGAACATCAGAAAATGCATGAGATGATCCACACTGGAGAGAAGCCGCATGTATGCCATCAATGTGGAAATAATTTCACAAACAAACATGCTCTTGATGTTCACATGATGATCCACACCGGAGAGAAGCCGTTCTCATGTGATCAGTGTGGAAAGAGTTTCAGTCAATCATCACACCTTAAAGAACACATGATGATCCACACTGGAGAGAAGACGTACACATGTGATCAATGCAGCAAAACATTTCTTAGTACATCACACCTGAAGAAACACCTGAGAATTCATATGAAGGAGAAGCCGTATTCATGTTCTGTGTGTGGAAAGAGTTTTTCACTGCTGGAATACTTACATAGACATGAGAAAACTCACACTGGTGTAAGAGAGTACATGTGCTTTGAGTGTGAGAAGACTTTTACTACAGCACAATGTTTAAAACTGCACCAGAGAATTCACACTGGAGAAAAACCTTACAAGTGCTCACACTGTGACAAGAGATTCAGTGTGTCATCATCTCTGAAAACACATAAGATGATCCACACCGGAGAAAAACCTTACAAGTGTTCACACTGTGACAAGAGATTCAATCAGTCATCACATCTGATAACACATAAGATGATCCACACCGGAGAGAAGACGTTCACATGTGATCAATGCGGCAAAACATTTCTTAGGTCATCAGATCTGAAGACACACCTGACAGTTCATACAAAGGAGAAGCCGCATTCATGTTCTGTGTGTGGAAAGAGTTTTTCACTGCGGCAACATTTGCGTACACATGAGAAAATCCACACTGGTGTGAGAGAGTACATGTGCTTTGAGTGTGAGAAGACTTTTACTTTAGCAAACAGTTTAAAACTGCACCAGAGAATTCACACTGGAGAAAAACCTTACAAGTGTTCACACTGTGACAAGAGATTCAGTCGATCAGAATCTCTGAAAACACATGAGATGATCCACACTGGAGAAAAACCTTACAAGTGTTCACACTGTGACAAGAGATTCAATCAGTCAGCAAATCTGAAAAAACATGAGAGGATCCACACTGGAGAAAAACCTTACAAGTGTTCACACTGTGAGAAGAGATTCAATCAGTCAGGAGATCTGAAAAAACATGAGATGATCCACAGCAGAGAGAAGCCGCACACGTGTGATCAGTGCGGGAAGAGTTTCTCTATTAAAACTCACCTGAAGCTACACATGAAGATCCACACAGTGGAGAAACCACTTAAACACAGTCTGAGATCACGGTAAGTAGTTTATTTTCATGTGCTGAGCAACAAAGTCTCTTCTGTGTAAGTTAGCCACACATCACCCTATAGCCAAATCTCTCCTCTCCCCCTATAGTCGGTGTGTGTTGAGCACAGGACACTGTTGATTGATTAATATCTATTAACTCGTGTTCAAGCATCAGGAATGTCTAATTTGTCAGTTCAGATCAATGCAAAAAAAACAAAATGAGCAGTTAACATAAGTGTCTAGTATGAGTGTGTGTGATGGTGACCGCACTTTGTCTTTATGTGTTAGTTTGGGGTACTGATACTCCGCCTGAATAGTGTGTATATTGTGTCATTAACCTCTGGAATGAGTGTTTTATCATTACAAATGGGTTATGGTAAATTACTAATTTTAAAGAAGCTGATAGTTCTGAGTAAATCTGATTAAAAGACAATACAGGACATGGGACGAGCTTTAAGTTGATTGGTCATCAAGCTCTGTCTGAAAGTAATTACTTTCGTCATTTATGATGTAGATTTGAATTACTTTCTGGATCAGTTTAAGGATTGATGTAAATTGGAATTGTGAAGTTGTAGATCGCCGTCCATCATGGGTTGAGATAAACTAACATGTTATAGATTTGACGGCAACAACAAAGTGACATATTAGTCAAGTCAATATCAAATTATCAAAAGAGTTCCTCAGATTTATGATTATTGTGAACAAAGGGGGAGAATGTTGTTTGACTGACATTGACCAAGTCTGTACACCACGACCTGACCTGATAGAAACCATTGATGACTGAAAATGTATGACTGATTTAAGGGACCAAACAACAGGCCAAATTATTTTTTGTTAACATGAGCATCATGGGTTGAGTGTTTTTCAGGGGAAAAGGACCCTGAGTGCTATTAAGTGAGCAAGAAATTATCTGATCATAATGTTTCAGGTTGTTGAATTGGCCAAATGTTGAGAATAAATTTGGAATACATAATGCATATCATCAGCAAGGTAAACAAATGGTGAAAATTCCACAGGTCACACCAAAAGGGACCAAAAGGGACGACCGGCTAGACAAGCGATACTAAAAAATACTTGTTTTAAATGTCTCCATTCACAGGTGACAGCAGCAGGAGATGGTCCACTGTACAAACATGGTTGAAAGGTTGGAGATTGTGACACTTCCATCCAAACATCTCACCTTAAACTACACTAACCAACCTCAGCAAGCACACACGCCAACACAAAGCATAAAGTGAGGGATCAAGGACGTGCTAGTAACGTACCTCCCCTGCCAACGAGGGAAAGCCCATGGCAACGGCTCGTAAAGAGCCACCCTGGAGAAGACTGATGCCCATGGGGCGACGAGATGATCAACACACCTAGAGGAGAATGTGGTCCAAATAATGGTTTAAGTTTAGTTTTTGTGATGATTTTGATGATTTTATTTGTTACTGTGCAAATGTTTTCAGGAAAAGTAGAAAATCTATTAATGTAATAAGCTAAAAAGATGGTCCGTAATTGGAAAAAGGCTGAATGTGTAGGAGTTAGGATTGTATGTGTTGTTCTGATAATTTTGTTATTCATGGGTGAATACGACTGGTGAAAACTGCTGTCTATCCCAAGGATGAACAAAATTATGCAGATGATTCGAGTAGCGGAAGTTACAGTGAAATGTATTAATTATGTACCATTGTTTTTGTTGTTGTTTTTCCTTTTCTTTCTGAGGATGATGATATGTAAAGAGTAACGAGATGGCATAAGGACAGGGTTTGAAATGAGGGATTTTTATTATACTTTTAATCTTTGCATTTTTATTGTTGTGTTGAATTGATATGGTCTTCCTACTGTGATCTATACTATTTATTGTTTATGCTGCGGTGACAGAGGGTCCAATTATTCGGAAGTGCGATAACAGTGCTTATCCATTTAGCCCGGCTTCAGATAAAGTCTTTACTTGCTTGATAAATAATTACTGGGCTTTCCCCCACAAAAACAGCCTTAAGCTTTCTTCTGTTAAATCCTTTCTTCACAAGTTTAAGAAGAGTTATGATGTAATGACTTAAACTTGCATTATTATTATTAGCATTATTATCACTATGTTTGATCAATCAGTTATCAGAGAATGATAAAAAGGAGGAATTATGACAATTTTTGTTTTTCATTGTCTTTCAGTAGATACTGCAAAAAGGAATGTCATATGGTTTTGCCATTTGTAGAGGGATAAGAGAGACTTCTCTGAAATGTATGTATGTTTATAAACCTGGGGAGGCAGGAGCGAGACACTCCAGAAAACAGACGGGCAATGACCTCCAAGTCAGGTCAGAGGTCATCTAGGTTGGGGGCTAAAGGGTTAGATAGCGATAAATCTGAACTAGCAATATGGTTCCTTTGTCTGTGGAAAACTACTGTGAGGAAACTCTGTAGGGAAAAGGGCCTTGGAAATAGTATAAAGATCGCCCTGTTCTGTCTTCAAGGGTGTCACTCTTTTGAACAGTGTAACTTCTGTGTACTGGACTGAACCAATTCTTGCAAGAATAAGAGTTTCTCTTACGCAGTGATGATGTTTAATGAGAATTTTTGCCACAACAATTCTCACAATAAAAACAAGGTGTTGTGCTTTTTGCCAAATAAAGAAAAATAAACATGATGCGAGTTCTGCCTTCTCTCTGTCAGTGAAGTCCATTCTGAAACGTGTCCGAAAATGAACTGTAACTCAGTCACACAGACATACGGGCCTAAAGCTTGAATTCTCTTTTAAATGAAGTAATTTATATAAAAAAAAAACAAATATTCTCAGTTTATGTAATCTATGAAGAGAGAGGTGTCCGTCATTCTCTTCTCAGCTCGAGCTCATTAAGTGTTAATGTGACACGCCCATGGAGAGCGCGCTATTCAAACGCAAATGATCTGAGGCAATCCATGAAAACCAGTCACCGCCCACATCAGCTGGATAAAACACAAAGTGTAATAAGAATCATGTACTCTACGTCATCTTGCTACGCTGTGAGGAATAATACTATCTTAATAATAATCCTGGGAAATTTACATCAGACGTTTCGGTTTCACTTCGAGGAAAACGATCCAACCGATTATTGTGAATAGTAAGTTCTTTATTTTGTTCTAATCACGATATGCAATAGTGTCTGTATACCGCAAGCAGTCTAAATATGAATACGAGTCTGTATGTGAACAAATGAACGGCGCTGTAACCAAAGGTGCGGTCTGACCCAATTTACAACATAACCAAAGGTGATCAGAAACTCCACCCTCATACAACAATGACCTGGAAGTCAAAACCAAGCTTGTGTCTTGACAAAAGCAAAACTGTATCACTGATCAGTGGAGATTGTGTGGGTGAAATATAATGTATTAGGCAAAAGCTCTATTGAGAAAATTAAAACATGGAAAGCTCAAAAAGCAAACAGCTAGTTCATGACTTTCAGAACTTAAATTATTCCTACTTCAAGCAGAAAATAAGAAAATGGACAAAACCAATGAGATGTTGTGTAATGAAGACATGATAGCTAGGACTGTAATTGTAGCTAGTCGGGATAAGTGACCACTGTGGTGCATCGGTAAGAATGCAACTGAATGCTCTTCTTCTCTTCAAGGGATTTATTGACAGCTAACAGATGATTATCTGTCTTCGTAATTGTACAGTATGTGTGTGGTTCTATAATAAACAATAAAGAAAAAGAAAATATCAGCATACAAGTAAACGACAGTGCTGTCAGGATGCTATTAGTAAAGCTAATAAAAGTATTAGTATAATTTCCCTTCAAGTAGCTTTAGCTGTTTATATCAAATAACCAAATAATATACTAACACACATTAGCTGCTTATTAAATTAAAGAACAGCCTTCTTACGGCTGGGTCTCAGTAACAGCAACCCAAAAACATAGTTCTCTACACCACAATCATTGTAAACACACCCAATAATAACTATACAGTATCAGTTGAATACACACATAAGCACAATAGTAGTGTAACACTAATAATACTAGGCATTAGCATGATGCTAGCGAAATATATGCTAACATACTGCATTTCAACTGAGTACCTCAGAATAAACAACACTCATAGAAAATATAATACACCAAAAATACACATATGTAAACATTTTACCAGGGTACTCACATGTTACTGAACGCACACCTGCACAGATAGCGACACAGATGACAACTATTTACTTCAGAAATATCTACGATGTGATTCCCGGCAACTCTCACTACTGACTCAAAATGAAACTTATCAGTCAGCACAAACAGGTGTCCTCTCCGTGACCCCAAACAAAGGTGCTGATTGGCTGATCCCCGTTACCCTGAACATTAATAGTGAGTCCTTCTTCACAGCCGCCCCCAAATTAGCACTGTCAAATTTGCTGTCCCATAGAAGGACCGGTGGTCTCAGGTACCGTCTCAGGTATGGCAGGAAGTGGGACAAGACGTGCAACTGGCCGGGTGTAGTTTCTGTTGTTAACCTGGATCTCCGCTGCCCAGGGGCGTAGGAGCAATTTTGAACCTGGGGGGGACAGTAAATGCTAGGGGGGGGGGGGGGGGGGGGGGGGGGGGGATAAATATAAAAATATATATTTTTTATATATAAGGCACTTAAATGCTAATTTCTAAAGACTTATGGGAACAGACTGTATTACTTAGTTTGTTTCTAAGCAGTGATTAAATTGGGATTTATTTAGGTGGGCTGTCCCTAGGGGGGTCCGGGGGTATGCTCCCCCTGGAATTTTTTTTGAAAAATAAACCATTAAATGGCACTTTCTGGAGAGTTTTGTGCAAAGAAATTGAGAAAATGAGTCTTACATGATATGTGAAAAACTGCAAGGTTAAGAGCATATACTTTGCATTGTTGTAGTATCAACAGGTATTAGGACATTTAGCATTTACATTACTGTTAATCAGTCATGTACTGATTAACTAAAAATTAAAAATTCAAATAAATGGTTGATTTAATTTCCATTAACCACCTAGCTTACCCCCCAAGGATAGATTGAAAAATAAAATCAATCTATCCTTGTGGAAAGGTTCCTTGGTAGCTAAAAGTAGGTCTAGCAAGTCTTATATTTCTGTAATTCACACAGATCAAACACAAATATGCTGCCTGAATAGATTGCTAGTTTATTTTGAGTAGCCAGCTAGCAGTTCTCTTGGCAGTTTGCTGATAATCCGGTGTCTGAAGTAAAATGCTCGAAACATCTCCTGAGAAAAATCACATGGCCAACCTAGTCTTGGTTATTTAATTTAGATTTAGTCTTATTTTCCTTACCTTGTCATTCAAGGCCAGGGCACTTTATGTACATTTCTGGAACTTTTGCACGCTTCCACATCCCGCTAGGATCTCCCAGGAACACTCATTATATATTGCTGCGTACATTTATCCGTGTCACCTAGATGCGCGTGCGCGAGCGGTGCGCGATCATGGTCGACTGACAACGAGATTAGCAGCTGAAGAGTTCGGCCGTTTTTAAAAAATTGAATTATGTATTTAAAAGTTGCCGAATGGATTCATTTGGAGACTCCGAAATCGGCAGAGATAGGCATGCAATGCAAAACAAAATCTTACATTGGGAAATAGTGGGGGGGACAAAACTTCGATTTTGAAATGTGGGGGGGACATGTCTCCTACGCCCCTGCCGCTGCCCTTATCCTCCCATCTGCACCTGGGATTACATTTCTGATGCGGCCAATAGGCCAGAGTGCCCTCAGGAGCTGTGGGTCAACGATCATGGCGACAGCACCAGGTTGAAGTGGGGCTACTTCTTTCTGCCACTTGGTACGCGTCTGCAGGGCAGGAAGATAGTGCCTAATAAATGTAGAGTGGGGTGCAGTGCCTTGAAAGACTCGTGGATTTCCCTCTCACCTCCTCTGAAATTTGTGCCCTGATCCGACGGAAGCTCCGCTGGTTTTCCCCTGCGTGAGATGAATCTGCGGAGGGCCATCAGAAAGGAATCCTGGTCTAAACTAGTCAGGACGTCTATGTAGACAGCTCGGGTAGTAAGGCACTTAAATAAGATACCCCAACGCTTCTCATTACGCCGTCCGATTTTGACCATGAAGGGCCCAAAACAATCCGTTCCTGTAGAGAAAAAGGGTGGTTTCATCAACCGCAGGCGGGCGAGAGGTAAGTCTGCCATCTGTGGTACTGCAGGCTTCGCTCTCCATCTCTGACAATGATCAGATGGAGGACCTGTGCCTAGACACGACCACAACGCATGATGTAGTCAGCCGGATCCGGGCCGTGTCCAGATCAGATGGAGGACCTGTGCCTAGACACGACCACAACGCATGATGTAGTCAGCCGGATCCGGGCCGTGTCCAGATCAGATGGAGGACCTGTGTCTAGACACGACCACAACGCATGATGTAGTCAGCCGGATCCGGGCCGTGTCCAGATCAGATGGAGGACCTGTGCCTAGACATGGCCACAACGCATGATGTAGTCAGCCGGATCCGGGCCGTGTCCAGATCAGATAGAGGACCTGCGCCTAGACACGACCACAGCGCATGATGTAGTCAGCCGGATCCGGGCCGTGTCCAGATCAGATAGAGGACCTGCGCCTAGAAACGACCACAGCGCATGATGTAGTCAGCCGGATCCGGGCCGTGTCCAGATCAGATGGAGGACCTGTGCCTAGACACGACCACAGCGCATGATGTAGTCAGCCGGATCCGGGCCGTGTCCAGATCAGATAGAGAACCTGCGCCTAGACATGACCACAGCGCATGATGTAGTCAGCCGGATCCGGGCCGTGTCCAGATCCGATGAAGGACCTGTGCCTAGACACAACCACAGCGCATGATGTAGTCAGCTGGATCCGGGCCGTGTCCAGATCAGATGGAGGACCTGTGCCTAGACACAACCACAGCGCATGATGTAGTCAGCCGGATCCGGGCCGTGTCCAGATCAGATGGAGGACCTGCGCCTAGACACGACCACAACACATGATGTAGTCAGCCGGATCCGGGCCGTGTCCAGATCAGATGGAGGACCTGCGCCTAGACACGACCACAACACATGATGTAGTCAGCCGGATCCGGGCCGTGTCCAGATCAGATGGAGGACCTGCGCCCAGACACGACCACAGCGCATGATGTAGTCAGCCGGATCCGGGCCGTGTCCAGATCAGATGGAGGACCTGACACATGATGTAGTCAGCCGGATCCGGGCCGTGTCCAGATCAGATGGAGGACCTGCGCCCAGACACGACCACAGCGCATGATGTAGTCAGCCGGATCCGGGCCGTGTCCAGATCAGATGGAGGACCTGTGCCTAGACATGACCACAACGCATGATGTAGTCAGCCGGATCCGGGCCGTGTCCAGATCAGATGGAGGACCTGTGCCTAGACACGACCACAACGCATGATGTAGTCAGCCGGATCCGGGCCGTGTCCAGATCAGATGGAGGACCTGCGCCTAGACACGATCACAGCGCATGATGTAGTGAGGAGCCGGAGCTGCAAGGTGAGACCGCTGGGCAGGGTTGGGGAGTAACGGAATACATGTAATGGCGTTAGGATACAAAAATCCAGTAACTGTAATTCGTTACAGTTACGTCAAAAAACTTAGTAATCAGATTAATTTCTTTTTGAAAAAAGGTGGAATACTTTCAGGATTACAATGGTTTCATGTAAAACTAAATAAATCTGTATTTTGGCATAATAACACTATATTAAGTTTTGAGGCTATTCTATAGGCGATGGCATGGTGTTCTCAACGCGTAGCATAAAATTCTGAGTCCAAACATTAGCTCTCTTTGGGTGGTGTTCCCGTTTATTATAAAGGTAAAAATGGGATAATTCACATAAAATGGTACTTCACCCAGTGCTAAGTAATAAAGTGCTGTCGTGCTGTTGGTAAAGTGGGTGCTCACGGCTACGGTAAGAACCGTGTGTTCCTCGCCATCCACACCTTTTCCTAACTAATTGCCACACCTGTAAATATACCTAAATCCCAGTGACCTGTCACACCCAGTGCAACACTCCCACCAAGTGGCTAGTATAAGTAATAGCAATATTAACCTATCCAAAAAGGTGTATGGCTCCTACATTAAGCGTTGCTTGATTAATGACTCACAACACGACTGGTGTGCCACCCGCTGGTGCATGCGCAAATTAACAGCTCTCTACAACAATCTCCTCAGACACGGATTGAATCACTGCTGCTAGAAACGATGCTGCCCACAGGTAAAAACGCTTTAATTTCTTGGAAATTCCGCTGCTATTTTGTTTTTAAAGAAGAAAATGCCAACAACATGACTGTACAGTGCAAACTGTCCCTTCCAGCAACGAAAACACTTTCTTTATCGAAGGACTCGACATCCAACCTAAAGATGCATTTGCAGGTAAGACTAGCATAGAAATCATGTTAGCTAGTATGTAGTGTGTATTACTGCTTTAAAATTCAGTGGTTTGTATGATCGTAGTTTTGAAGAAACATTTTAACAATCAAGTTAAAAATAAAACAAAATAATCTGTAATACCATACTGTAGCCACTAGATGTCTGTATAGTCCTTTACATAAATATTTATTCAGGGCTGTGAAATTCTTAACAAATAAAAGTTGTTGTTTTTTTTAAATAATATCTGTCCTTGAAGTAATCCAAAAGTAATCAGTTACATTACTTTCATATTGTGGCACTTGGATTACGTTACTGAATACCCTTGTCTGTCTATCGTAAAACAATTGATGCAAATTAACACATTTTTATTTCTATTTTGTGTTTATTTATTAAAAGGAGGGCATATATCTAGAAAGTGGTAAAAAAAAACTGTCAGAAACATAAAAGTAATATTAGTAGCCAACAAATACCCTCAGTCTGCTGACACCAATGAAATGAGCTTTAAGTGTCAATTTACAGGAGATGTGAAGACATCAGCATAATAAATGAGGTGAAAACAGGAACTATTGTCATGAAATAAAGAGTGTTTTCAGCAGATCTGTTAATATTGATGAGCCTCAGACTATCAACACTCAACAAGCCATTCAGGATCATCAGCAGATCATCTCACTTTATTCTGAGTGTTTGCTGTTAGAAACACATTATTTGAGTCAGGATACTAAAAGCCTGTAAAACTGCTCTAGTGAAAGACAATACTGTTATTTCTCACAATATGACACGGATAAAACATTAAAAACACATTAAAGGGTTGTAAGGGGTATACAGTCAAAGACCCAGAACCAGATATGAAGAAAGAAGACCCGGAGTCAGAATTATAAAAAATTAAAGAAAAGTTTTACTGAAGATAGTTTGCATTTTCATCAGCAGAAGTCAGCTTCAAGACTCACACAGGAGTTCGTAGGCCGCCCCGCTTACAGTTACAAAGATCACAGCAGTTATACCATTTCCAAGGTCTAAGCTACGTCATTGCTTACAGGTTGAATGATTCTCATTGGCTAAGAAACATTAAGAGCCTAAACAATTTAACACATGTGAGGAGATAGGGGTGCCTATCGCCATTAGTAAAGATAGTTGTCGTCCACTCATTAGATTTAGGTCTGTGGTGGCCTCGCAGGTTAGAGAAGGGCGCCGGGGTGTCTGGTCCGACCGTCCAGAACCTACATAGAATGTCATACGCACACACACACAAATAACAGACACTAGCAAATAACAGCTCCCATCAAGGCTGAAGAGAGTCTGAGCTCCTTATTATCAGTTAAGTATACCAAAACATACTGCTAAAACATTCACTCGTTTGGGAGAAAAACAGATCACTGGTATTTACTCCCAAGGAAGGAAATATACTGGAAAGAATACATTTTAATACAACAATTAAAGTTTGATAGTAACGCTCAATATAGCTTGACTATATGTCCAGCGAAGAATCATATGTGCCCACGCTGCCTTTAGGACCCTCTAACCTTTCTACTGATCCCAGAGAAAGAGACAAACGGCCTTGTGGGTTACGTGGCCTTCGTGTCCTGCGTGTACTGCGTGCAATCTCAAAGTAAGATTGGAATGCACCTAAAATAAACTGGTTACTTGCATCCATGCATTTAAGAAAATATAATTTCACAAGCACAAGAATATAAAAATTATTATGTGATAATGAATATATTTGATTATTGATTTTTATAAAGGAAGTATATAACCATTCAAAATGATATATGATTATATATGTATTTGAAGAGGCAAGGGATTTTGACCAACCCTTCAGGGTCATGAAACCCCCCTCTTTCAGCTCGAGTCTAGCTCACAATCTTTCTGAAAAATGCACTTAATTGGGCGTGTTAGGCTGTGAGAAGAAGAGAGGGAGTGGGTGTGCTCAGAGCTAGTAGTAACGTTGCATTTACTTGAGTATTTTTTTTGGAAAAATTGTACTTTGAGGAGTAGATTTAAATATGGGTACTTTTACTTTAACTCAAGTACATTTCAAATGAAAAAACAGTACTTTTACTTCGTTACGTTGGGCGACGTTACTCTCGTTACTTTATTTTAATGCAATGTATGTTGCTCAATGCGTAGTTTATTCCAAGCACGCTGTATCTTTTTTTCTGGGGCATGAGTGATGCTCAAATCACAAATGAATCACTTTTTTGAGTTTATTCTGTTCAAAGACTTCATCAAACAAGTTGGCAGAACTGTCTAAATCGGTTCGCGAATCAGTTTGAATGATTTGTTTAGTTTCCTTAACGCACAATCGGCTGAAGCAGTTTCACACTCCGAGTCATAACAGGAAGGTTTAAGAACATCAAGAGCGTTGGATGAAGTGGCCGTGGACCTACAGTTCAGTCTAGTGAAAGCAAATCTGCAAATGCATCACATTGTTTGCCAGCGATAGAGATCTTTAGTTGAACATCTTCGTATGCTGTCTGTGAATGAATGATTCCACAGGACGACATTCGATTTCATTTCATTCAGGTAACACATTTTATAACCAGATTATTACGCCACGATAGCACTACAAAGTATGACATTACCAGTTTTTTGGACATATACCCTTAATTTATACATTACATAAGCTACCATTGTTCACAGTGAAGGGTTGATCAAAATCCTGTGTCTCTTCAATATATATCTATATTCATATCCTTTTGAGTGCTTATATATTACTCTTATAACATCAATAATCAAATATATGCATTGTCACATCATTTCTATATTCTTTGTGTAAGTAAAATTATACTATTCATGTTGATGTAAGTAACAAGCTTCTTTTAGGTGCAATCCAATCTCGCCCTTGGGATCTGGCACATAGGCTAGGAGGACGCATGTCTCTTTCTCCGGGATCAGTAGAAAAGGTCATGGAGAAATCCTAAAAGTGGTGTGGACATATATGGCTCTTCGCTGGACAGTCGTAGGGTCAAGTTATACATAATTCCACCTGGTTTTCATAAATGTATTTTCTCCAGAATATTTCTCTAGGGAGCAAGTAGCCTGTTATCTGCATCTCTTCCTGAGGAGTGAATGTTTTCTCATCATGTTTTGGTTGACTGGACTGATAATAATGAGCTCAGGCTCTCTTCAGCCTTGATGTGAGCTGTTATTTGGTGGTGCTCTGTGTGTGTGTTTGACATTCTGTGTAGGTTCTGGACGCTGGGATGAACAACACACAGACGCATAGGCGCCCTTCTCTAACCTACGAGGTCACCACAGACCTAAATCCAGAATCGGACGACAACTATCCTGACTAATGGCGATAGGCACTTGTGTCTGCTCATAATGTGTAAAAAATTTTAGGCTTTTATGTTCTCTTATCCAACCAGGAGTGACAATGATGTAATGCATGCCCTTGCAAAATGGTATAATTGGTGTATGATTTTGTGTAAGGTAGAGTTGGCTTGCGACCTCCTCGAGAGACTTTGACACTCGCTCTACCAATGAAACTACAAACTTTTCTTCAGTAAATTTTTATCTATTTGATTGAACCTCACGACTCCTGGTCTTCTTTCATCATATCTGGTCCTGGGTCTTATAACTGTTACCCCTAACAAAAGTTGATGAAATGTACACCCGCCATCCCGCGGTAATTTGTGTGTATTGCCTGGTGTGCTAAATCGTCTTGTAAAATAATGCCTTTGTTTTGTTTTTATTTGACGATAGAAATTAAAACCAGTACAATCAAGCCCAAAAGACCAATTCATACACATTTAAAAAAAAACTGTTGAGGATAAGATACACAAAAAAAGCCACTGGCTTATTTCCATTGTGGTCCAAACTCTTTATTCTCTGTGTCAATGGTTCCCTTTACATGCCTTTGAATGCAAAACTCTGCAGATTCACTTTAATCCGACATTGTCTAATAATCCAAATGTAGTTGCATAAGTTACTATTATACAAACCAAAGGACAGGCAACGATTTTCGGGCTACATATGGTAGAAATAATGCTTGTCTCTTCTGTTTTTGTTGCAAAGATAGCCTATCTAATTATGATGATAATAATAATAGTCAATAGTCATCAATTTAAATAAAATATCTAAATAATATCATGTTATATATATTTAGGGCTGTCAAACAATTAATCACGATTAATCGCATCCAAAATAAAAGTTTGTGTTTACATAATATATGAGTGTGTACTGTGTATAATTATTTTTAATACATAAATACCCACACATGCATGTGTATTTAATAAATATTTGCATGTATATACTGTATATAGACTGAATGTAGCCTATATACACTCGCCTAAAGGATTATTAGGAACACCTGTTCAATTTCTCATTAATGCAATTATCTAATCAACCAATCACATGGCAGTTGCTTCAATGCATTTAGGGGTGTGGTCCTGGTCAAGACAATCTCCTGAACTCCAAACTGAATGTCAGAATGGGAAAGAAAGGTGATTTAAGCCATTTTGAGCGTGGCATGGTTGTTGGTGCCAGACGGGCCGGTCTGAGTATTTCACAATCTGCTCAGTTACTGGGATTTTCACGCAAAACCATTTCTAGGGTTTACAAAGAATGGTGTGAAAAGGGAAAAACATCCAGTATGCGGCAGTCCTGTGGGCGAAAATGCCTTGTTGATGCTAGAGGTCAGAGGAGAATGGGCCGACTGATTCAAGCTGATAGAAGAGCAACTTTGACTGAAATAACCACTCGTTACAACCGAGGTATGCAGCAAAGCATTTGTGAAGCCACAACACGCACAACCTTGAGGCGGATGGGCTACAACAGCAGAAGACCCCACCGGGTACCACTCATCTCCACTACAAATAGGAAAAAGAGGCTACAATTTGCAAGAGCTCACCAAAATTGGACAGTTGAAGACTGGAAAAATGTTGCCTGGTCTGATGAGTCTCGATTTCTGTTGAGACATTCAGATGGTAGAGTCAGAATTTGGCATAAACAGAATGAGAACATGGGCTCTATCTTGCACTCGGCGCAAATGACTTTGTACACTGACGCATGTATCATTCCTATTTTGCACCCGTGCAAAGCGGGCTTTTCCCTCCACAGACGCACGTCGGTTAACTAAGAAATACACTTGCGCTCCCCGGGGCGGTTCAGCGCAAAGAGGAGGCGTGTTCCGGCGCAAACTTTCCCTCATGCTATTTTGCTGTTCTATAAAACAATTGCGCCACTGACCAGAAAAAAACTAGTCTAAAGTCAGTGGCGCGTTGCGCGTTGTTCATTATGCTATTTTAAGCGCGCATGCTTGGCCATAATGTAGCGGGTGCACAACGCGCATACACTTTGATTCTCTCATCAACACAGATGCAGCAGTTTTTATTTTTGCAAATCATACATTATAACAAGGAAAAATATTAACACATGAGGGAAATCATTGTGGTGTCCATGAAAATTTAGTTTTTTTCCTCCCACGCCTGTTTAACCGACGCTGATTTGTATGGGGATGGGAGAAACCCACCCACGATAGATAGATAGATAGATAGAAGTCTGATTTGAACGTTGAATTTCTTGTTATTTCTGCATGCATTCTACTTCAGACAGTCAATAAACAGTGCCGTCTGAGGGTGTTACTGCATGAGGGTTTATGCCATAGTTTACAGGTGCACGCAAAACACGCAATACAACGTCACTTCTCTGTCTTTCACGGTCCTGACAAGAACGTCGGTCTCCTCGGCTGTGAACCGCTCCTGGCGCGCGCCTGGTAAATCCGCCGTTATAATAGCAATCCGCCATGCAACATGCGCACCTGCTCTTAAAGGGAATGTGAGATGACGCTCTGATTGGTTTATTCCACGTTACGCCCAAACCACACCTATGAATAATGAAGCTACTTCAGACCAACCTCTTTTAGATTTGCGCCAGGCGCAAGAGGCATTTATCCCGCCGGGAAAATAGCAACAGCGCCGGGATCCGCCCACAAAGTTACTTGCGCTTTGCGCTTTGACACTTGCGTTTCAGATCGTTAAAATAGGGCCCCATGGATCCATCATGCCTTGTTACCACTGTGCAGGCTGGTGGTGGTGGTGGTGTAATGGTGTGGGGGATGTTTTCTTGGCACACTTTAGGCCCCTTAGTGCCAATTGGGCATCGTTTAAATGCCACGGCCTACCTGAGCATTGTTTCTGACCATGTCCATCCCTTTATGGCCACCATGTACCCATCCTCTGATGGCTACTTCCAGCGGGATAATGCACCATGGCACAAAGCTCGAATCATTTCAAATTGGTTTCTTGAACATGACAATGAGTTCACTGTACTAAAATGGCCCCCACAGTCACCAGATCTCAACCCAATAGAGCATCTTTGGGATGTGGTGGAACGGGAGCTTCGTGCCCTGGATGTGCATCCCACAAATCTCCATCAACTGCAAGATGTTATCCTATCAATATGGGCCAACATTTCTAAAGAATGCTTTCAGCACCTTGTTGAATCAATGCCACGTAGAATTAAGGCAGTTCTGAAGGCGAAAGGGGGTCAAACACAGTATTAGTATGGTGTTCCTAATAATCCTTTAGGTGAGTGTATAATGTATATTTTATATAAATATAAACATTTTATATATAAATAACATATTTTTCTGAAATATATACGTGTGTGCATTTATATACAAAATAATTATACACAGTCAGGGCTGGACTGGGACACAATTTCAGGCCGGGAAATCCTACACCCATCCAGGCCATCCTATGCACCCAAATTAAAAATTTGAAACACGGACAACCCTGTTTTTTTTTCATTTGATGAAAAAAAAGGAAATTTGTATTACCTTATTAAATGTATGCATCATCTTTCATGTCAAATTCTTACATTTGATCAATAAATTCAGTTATAATAAGACACTAGGGCTGTTACCCATCAAATTAAATAATGTGCACTGCAATTACAACTGCAATAAATAATGTTTTTAAATTGATGTTTTAAAAAAATGTTTAAATATACAAATTAATAAAATGCGATACTTAAACATTAAACTAAACCGCCAATAGGTGGCGGCAAGTGACCGTCTTAATTAGTGAGTCATTCATACAAAAGATTCGTTCAAAACGCTGAATCATTCAGTAACAAAACACCGCACTGTAGCTTTCCTTTGGAACTATTTTAGTCAGTGAAATAGAACAAAAACAGTTAATATGGTTTGTGTCAAAAATGTAAGTAAATTAATAATAAATATTAACTATGCTACTTGTTTATTGAACAATAAATTCAATGTAACATTTTCAATCGTGATAATATTCAGCACAACAGCCCCCCTTAGTTGTGTTATGTTAAACTAAATCATATGTTATAATAAAACATAAAAATAAAAAATATAATTTTTACCTCAGTAGCCTACATTTCTTTTGTGAGTTTTCTGTGTGCTGTTTCACTCATTTGTTTTGATTTCTCCACGAATGTAACGTTAGATGGGCGCTTACATTTGCCAGCAGTTCAATACTAAGTTAACGAAGAAAAACGTCTCTGGTTACTTGCGTAACCTATGTTCTCTGAATAGGGAACGAGACGCTGCGGAAAGCGCAGTGGGATATCCTCTGGATGTGCCGATTGCCTGAAGCCCTATAGAATCATGCCAATTCATTGGCTGATGGCGCTCGCGCAAAGCTGGCTCCGCCCGACGCTCTTACGTCGTAGCATGATGAACGCGCGCGCGCCATCCTCTCCTCAGATTTCTCTGCCGAAAAGAAAAACTGTCGGCAGCACGAGGAGCTTGGCAAAGAACGCAGCGTCTCGTTCCCTATTCAGAGAACATAGGTTACGCAAGTAACCAGAGACGTTCTCTTTCATAGGTTCACTCAACACTGCGGAAAGCGCAGTGGGAACGAAATACCAAACTCGCCAAGCTAAGCGCTGCCATAACTGGTACCAGACCAAATAATAATAACAACCATGATCGGTTCAAGCAGATAGAACCTGGGAACCTGGAGTCATGTCAAGATCTAAATTATAGAACCTCACAAAGGTGTGCGGAGAGGACCAACCTGCCGCCACACAAATGTCTTTCAAGAGGGCCCCTCTAAAGAGAGCTTGAGAGGAAGCCACACTTCTGGTGGAATGTGCTCTGATGCTAAGAGGTGAAGGCAAACCACGCACCTCGTAAGCCAGCGAAATAGCGTCCGTTACCCAGTGGGAAATCCAACTTCAAAGAACGGACCGGGCAGAGCAAGTTAAGTTTCCTTTCTTCCTCAGAGGCAAAAGGAGGAGGGTGGAAAGCGTTAAAGTTAACAACCTGAGAGCGGAACGCCATGGAAAGAACCTTGGGTACATACCCCGACCTCGGCCTCAAGGTAACCCTAACCAGGCCAGGAGCGAAGTCCAAGCATGACTCACTAATAGAGAGAGCCTGCAAGTCCCCCATCCGCTTTAGTGAAGATAAAGCCAACAAAAGAGCAACCTTAAGAGTCAGAATCCGCTCAGGGGCTGACTCCAAGGGCTCGAAGGGAGCCTCTGTCAAACCCTCCAGGACGACTGACAGGTCCCACGAGGGAACACTAGGGGGGCGAGCCGGTTTCAGGCGCCTAACCCCACGCATGAAGGCCGAAACTAACCTCAGTTTCCCCAAGGGAATTTCATCTGATTCTCTATGAGCGGCTATAGCTGCGACATATACTCTGAGAGTGCTAGCAGCCGGTCCGGAAGCAAACTTTTCCTGCAGGAATTCCAGCACTGAGCCTACTGGGCAGCTAACTGGGTTCCTATCATGTGCTAAGCACCATGCCTCGAACACCCTCCACTTGCAGGAATACAGCCTCCTCGTAGAAGGGGCTCTAGCACTCGCAATGGTTTCCTGAACGTCGGTTGGGAGATCAAAGCTTAAAGCTAACGGCCTCTGATAGGCCAAACATACAGCTTCCAAATGTCGGGGCGAGGATGCCATAATCTGCCCTGAAGCTGGGAAAGCAGGTCCTCCCTGACCGGGATCTCCCAGGGGGAGGATTCCAACAGAGGGATAAGCTCTGAAAACCATGGCTGGGAGGGCCAGAATGGGGCTACCAGAAGGAGGCGGACTCCGCTCTCCCTCACTCTGGACAGAACCGCCTGGATCAGCTTGATGGGCGGGAAGGCATAGAATTTCTGCATCGGCCAAGGGTGGGCGAACGCATCTATCCCCAACGGAGCTGGAGGGCTCAGAGAGAACCAAAGCGGGCATTGGGACGACTCCTGAGATGCAAAGAGGTCCAATTCCGCTTTCCCGAACACTTCCCAGATCGGACACCCGTCTCCACGGTGACACCTAGAGGTCACTTGCAGGTGTTGATCTGAAACAACCTTGACAATGAACCATTAAAAAATTTGTTGTTTTTATTATTATTGTATTTTGCTTGTAACCTGTAGGCTCCTCACTGTGCATAATGTTATTTTGGTCATGAAAATTTAATATTAATAAAAGAAATCAAGCCACAATGTCTCACTTTTTAGAGATTCTTATTAAAAATACGAATTTCTCTTCTTTGGAAGACTGGAAAATTTTCTTTGGTCTCACCAGACCTATAAAAACATCACTATGCAAACATAAACATATATAAACATACCAACATCATATCATATCATATCAGCGCCGTACATCACATCACTTCAGTTTAGCCTATACCCCGTACACACTGTGTACATACAATATACTCTTTCTCCAGAAAATTACCATTTAGTGTGGTTTATTCCAGTCAAAAAATCCTCTCACAAAAACCCACGAGGTCAAGATGAGTTGACTTCACTTATACAGATGTGCGATTGTGTGTTCTGTTCCCGACCCTATCAATCAAACGCTGAATCGGCGGAGCACTATGGCGTTATATATGTGCCTCAATCCTGAGCGAGTAATTGTAAGTTTTGAGCACAGAGAACTATATTTTGCAAGCACAGTGCATTATATTTTGAACAGAAATTAACAATCGCAAAAAAAAAAAAAACCAAAAAATAGTTTGAGCAAAGAAAAAACTATTCTGAGCTCAATAAATGTATTTGCTATTATCCATATTAACGTGCAATAATAACCCCAGTTTACAGGTGCTCTCTCAAACGTATTCTCTGCGCTCCTGTCAAGTCTCTCTCTCTCTCTCTCTCTCTCTCTCTATCTCTCAACCTCTTAATTCTGTCCGCGCTCAACTCTTGACACACACGCTCGCTCAACTTGCAACAGTGTTACAAGTGTGCCACAAAATCAACAAAAAAAGAAAAGAAAATTAAATTATTATTAAATACCCATGAGAAGGATGCAATACTATGAATTGCATTTTAGGTATGACTATTGGACAGTGAAATGCTCATTGGGTCAGACGAAAACAGGTGGAGAAGAAAAGACATGTTCACTGCAAAATAATTAAGTGTGAAACCATCAGGAACCCTTTAGTCTCCAGCGCCGCCATTTTCCAGAACTGCTACTTCCGGAGTCTCCAGAAGAGCAAGACATCAGGATCTCAGAGACTTCGGTTAGGTAAAGAATCCTAAAAAATGATGCCCTCTTAATAAGAATAACAAGCTGAAGTTAGTAAAATACATGAAGACTGTTTTTTTAATAGGCTTTATAGACAGACAGATTGAGAGTGACTGTTGAAGGACCAGCACCACATCCTCTTGTGCCACTGTTTGAAGAATACATGATCTTCCAGAATCTGACAGTAAGTTTTGGGAGTTCATTTGTAGTCCATCTCCTACCCTGAAGTGCGTTTAGCAGAGATAGACTAAACATGAACTCCCAAAAGTTACTGTCAGATTCTGGAAGATCATGTATTCTTCTACACTTCAGCTTGTGATTCTTATTAATTACAATTATATATCACTTGTAAATGATTAAATAGAAAATGAAATGAATATTAGTTATTAAGGTTAATGTGGTTTGGAATTGGTAAAATGTGCCTGAAAAAAAATATGATCAGAAAATTAACGTGCCTAATAATTCTGCACACACTGTATGAAGCCCCAGATGTGTTGGAGAACTTGAGGATTGATATTGACCCCCTTTGTTCAGGGACTCATAACTCATAAAAAACATCCTGTGAAATGTGTTTTTTGTTGTTGTCTCAGTTGTTGAAGCATTTTGTGTTCATACAAGTATTTACACATAATAAGAAATTTGCTGGAAATAAAAGCTGTTGAAAGTTAGAGGATGTTTAATATGTTTATGTATTTATAAATAAATGCAGTAGTCAACATTTGAAGTGGAGCTAACCAGTGCTTAATTTGTAAAGTGGGAGGTCCTGGAGCGCAGAGGGGGGGTGGATCCGGCGACTCAAAATGGGGGTTGGAGGTAATGGAATAAAAAAAAAAAGCTACGTAGCTTCTCTGACTAAAAAAAAACTTAACAACGCTGTGTGTGTATCAGGGCAATGTTTATTTTAATTTCAGAACATGCACTGGTGCAAAATGTAAAAAAAAAAAAAAAAAAAACGTTTTCACAAGCAGCAAGGGAGTCGCACACCGGAGGAGAAGCGCCGCGTCGCGTCTAGGACAACTCGAGGTATCGCACTCTATAAAGCATGAAACAGTAGATGTGCACATACCAATAAGTAGAGCAGAGTTTAAAACCATTATAAAACAACAATCACTTAAAATATGGCAGGAATATTGGAACACAGCGGATACAGGACGTCATCTATACAGTATTCAAAATCAAGTAGTCACAAGCATGAGGAAGGGCAGAAGCCCAAGGGAGGAGATGTTACACTGTAAACCCGAATAAGTTGGCACAACTAAAAAAATTTAAGGCAATCAGTTGCCTCAAATTTTTTAAGTTAAGAAATTCAAAGTTTAAGTAAGCGGAACTGACATATTTTTATTTTGTATTTGTACATTTGAATTGTTCTTAACTTGAAATGTTTGAGTACACTAATTCATACATTTAACTTAAAATTTCATGTAATCTCAATGCTAACATACTATTTTGTTAACATCTTAACAATAGTATGCTATACAGTAACACTTGCAGCAATATAAAGGTTGTATTTGCTCTCAAATCAAGCTCATGCACCACTTGTCACCATGATGGTAACTATCCTAAAACCAACATTAACAGAAATTCTTCTAAATTAGCATAACGAAACATTAATCATTACTAAATCACTTGCTTAACATTAATCTTGCACAAAAAAACATTGTATTACACTTAATTTTAGCATTTACTCTCCCTTTCGAGTGCCATCGGCAAAGCATGCTGGGAAATATACATCCCAGCCGTTTCAGTTAAACTTAAGTTCGTCTAAATTAGAAGAAATAATTTCATAAAACTCAAAACAATGAAACAGTTCAGTTTACTTAAAATATATCCATTCTGTGAACTTGAAAGAAAAAGAAAGTGCTAAATACTCATAAAAGTTAATTTGACTGAACTAATTAGTTTAATTTACGTTTTTCCTACTCAAACCAATTAAGTATTTTGAGCGTTAGGGTTTACTCACGTCTTAGAATGGGTCACACTGGTTTAAATGCAACATTGTATAAAATTGGAAAACACCCCACTGGATTATGCACTTATTGTAATGTACAAGAGACAGTGAAACATATATTGTTAGACTGCACAAAATATGAAGAAGATAGAATAGAATTAAAGGCACAAATGGATGAACAAAGTTTTACACTTGAGTGTTTATTGGGGAAAACATCTGGGAAAATACACAAGCTGTTAATTTTGTTTTTAAAAAACACTGGGCTAGGCGAAAGAATTTAATAGGAGTTCCTCTATCTCTTTTGGATGCCAGTTTAATGCTCACACTCCAGTCTAGTAGGTGGTAGGGGTGTATATCGGACAGTTAATCACGATACGATACGATATCGATTCTCTCAGCCAGCGATACGATATTTGCCGATGCCTCAAAAAATTCTACGATTCGATTACGATTCGATTCGATTCAGGGCTATATCGATCGATTAATCGATATTTAGATATTATGTGCTAAGTGTACACAACCGGTTACGTTTATTAACTCACAATACATCCAAAAATATATAACATGAATGTTTAATTAAACTCTTTGAAAATTGCACACCCTCTCCCAATTGGGACATTTACAAGTTGTTTGTTACAAGTTAAAAAAAAACATGATAGCCTATATGAAAATGAACAAGAACGCAGTTATCTGTTTTTGCAAATGAACTCTTCTGTTATATTAAAGTTAATTGAAAGGATTTATATATTATATATATATATATATAAATATGTATTTGTGTGGCAAAAGCAGATAACTCCACATTTCATGTTTCAGAGTTAAACAAAGCCAAGTATTTGCAATGATACATAATAAAACACTTGGTTAATCTTTGTAATGTTAATCTCCTCAGCTGACATAGACGCCTGTCAAACTTTATTGTTGTGATTAACGTACACGCAATACACTCTAAAAAATGCTGGGTTGTTTTAACCCAAATTTGGGTCAAATATGGACAAACCCAAATGTTGGGTTAAAAATGTAATTTAAAATTTTAACCCAACTTCAACTTTCACTTTCAACTGTAAATTTTTAAATTACATTTTTAACCCAACATTTGGGTTTGTCCATATTTGACCCAAATTTGGGTTGAAACAACCCAGCATTTTTTAGAGTGTACAGAGAGCTTTTCACTCACCACTAAACGTGCTGTTTCAGCAAGATTCAGGGAAAAAGTTTCAGCTTTTATTTTACTTTTACGAGTCGAAGAAGATATCACAGGTTCATCAAGTTCGCTGAAATCCATCCTCAATCACTTTTAGTCAGCTTGACGAAACTCCTCTCAGCTAGCGCGTCTTTTCAAAGTGAAGCAGCCTTGTCACCTGACCTGAATACTGCGCACTGATTTGCTAAAACAGACTTTTCGGGGCTTGTTGTTTCTGCTGTAAAACATGAACTCGTGATGACAGTGGAAAATACCGGCTTTTGTGACAAAGGGTTCAGTCAATCTTGTCAGGTGTCTATTTCAGCGGAGAAAAGTTACGTGAGGATGTGGAGTGTGTCAAAATAAAGGTACCGTACATTGATATTTTATGTGTGGTATCGATGCATCGTATCGTTAGACGTTTGGTCGATGCATCGATCCATATCACACCCCTAGTAGGTGGCAGTAATGCACCTTTGAGATGAGTTGAGAAGAAAGAGACTGGTTGATGTGAAACAGTATTCCCTGTTGTCTGCGTAAGTTACTCTGCTAACAGGTTACGGGTCCAGAATACGGGTGTTAAGACGCTGGGTAAAAGTCGCAATGAAAACGCGTGTAGGCTACCCGAGTTTAAGTTTGTGAGAGAAAAGACATGGGGCTACAAATATGAGCAGAAAGACAAAAGCAGCGGTATCGACGAGCCGCTGGTCAAGGCTTGTCTTTGACGGAGATGAGAAGAATTATGAGTTATGGGAGACGAAATTTTTGGGTCACCTTTGTTTGCAAGGACTAAAAGACACTATTTTGAGTAAATCTTCTGTCGAAGATGAGGAAGATGGGACGAAAAACGCCGACGCCTATGCTGAGCTGATACAGTTCCTGGATGACAAAAGCCTGTCGCTGGTCATGAGAGAAGCAGCAGATGACGGACGTGCAGCGCTGGAGATTTTACGTGGATATTATACTGGCAAAGGGAAGCCCCGGGTAATAAGCTTGTATACAGAGCTAACTTCATTGCAGAAATTGCCGAGTGAGAGTGTTACGGAGTATGTCATCAGAGCTGAGACCACAATCACTGCTTTGAGAAATGCAGATGAGAATCTGAGTGACAGCAATGGTTTTGAAAGGACTTCCAGAGACATTTTAAGCCATTTACTATCCATGTTACTCAGAGTGATGTTAAAATGACAAAACTTCAAAGTTATGAGGATATCGAAAATATGCGCACAACTTCCGGGGACAACGTAATGAAAGCAAGAGCACAGCAAGTGCTGACATTATCTGTTACCAGTGAGGCACAAAAGGCCATAAAGCGAGCACATGCCGGCGTAAACAGTGGCGCCGTCTATGTAAAAGTACCACTCACCGCGATGCAACTTGCAGACGGAGAAAACCGCGGGATGACGCAAAAAAAGTGTCCGAGGAGTCGGGTGACAAGGAATATGTTTTTCGGGCAAGCGACGCTGAGATGTGGAGGCATGAGGATGAGAAAAGAGGCCTAATGGTGGATGCAGGTGCAACTTCACACATCATCACACACATCGCAAAGTTCCGGTGGTTTGACAGCAGTTTCCAAGCTGACACACACTGTGTGGAATTGGCTGACGGCACGAGGTGCAACGGAGTCGCAAAGAGCAGAGGAGATGCGGCAGTATGTTTAGTGGACAGCACTGGACGACGTTTCAAAACAATGCTAAGGAACCCGCTGTACATCCCAACATATCAACAGAACATCTTCTCTGTGAAGGCAGCCACCTCAAACGGAGCAACCATGATCTTCAGAGAAGGGAGGAACGTTCTGCTGCATAAAGACGGTACTGAATTCCCCATACACGTGCACAATAAACTGTACTATTTGCACACAATAGACAGCGAGTGTGATGACCAATGTAGAAAATGTTATGACTTGCAGACATGGCATGAGATATTAAGTCATTGCAACTATGGGGATGCTCGAGAATGTTGTGGACGGTATGCAAATTGAGAATAGAGCAGACAAACTTACCCCACCGTGAGAGATTTGCATACAAGGCAAGTTTATTGAGACTAGAAATCGAGAGCCTGATGCGAGAGCCAAAGCAGCTCTAGAAATGGTACACACTGATCTAGCAGGACCCAATGTCCAAAGACGGACATAAATATGCATTATCTTTCACAGATGACTATTTTTGTATACTTTTTGAGAAACAAGAGTGACACAACAACCGCTACAGAGAAATTCCTTGCTGATATGGCTCCGTATGGGAAAGTTAAATGCATCAGGTCTGATAATGGGACAGAGTTCACAGGAAAGGAGTACCAGGCATTATTGAGTAGAAATAGTATTAGACATGAGACGTCTGCACCATACTCTCCACACCAAAACGGCACTGCGGAACGAAACTGGAGAACCTTATTTGACATGGCTAGGTGCATGTTAATAGAAAGTGGGTTACCAAAATCTTTGTGGACCTATGCAGTCCAGACTGCTGCTGTAGTGATGTTTTAATAACCGAACTAAACAGACAGCTTACTTCATGTTAACAGGCAGGCAACCGAACATTTCTAGAATGCAGAAGTTTGGTATTTCGTGTTACGCTTATCAACATGAGAAAAGTAAGCTGAACTCGAGATGTGAGAAGGGCATTTTTGTGGGATATGACAAGAATAGTCCAGCATACATGATCTACTATTAGTCAACCTTGAACAAATTGCAACAGAAGCAAACTCAACTGATTTTGTATCCTCAGTATGTCCTGAGTAAGAAAAAAAAAAAAGCCCTGAAGAATCCCATTAGGGGAAAGTTTAGAAAAAGACCCAAATATATCCCATTCATACGCCTATTCATTCTTTTTCTCACGTGAAAAGGGTACAGATTTTAACCTTTAGATATCATCATGAAAATCACTGAGTTGATTACTTACATCAAGACAAACAAAAATTGTATTACAAGTTTTTTGCAATTGTTTGTTAACTTGGACAAATGGTGCATAATCTAATTACATATGTGCTAATTTGCATAAATACCCAAACAGATCTAAACATTGGGTATAGCAGGTGAAAATGTCTTGTAGAATTTTGTTGACATATAACAGTAAACTACTTAATATTAAGGTCTGAATGGAACCCATTTAGGCTACCCATGAACATTAATGCAGGAAGAAGTACTTTAGAAACCAGCCTTTATTAATTATTATGGCAGAGATGGGGTTTGGGGCTGGGTCAGTGGGACTGTTTCTGGGGGATGAGTCTGAGAACAGGAGACATGGGTAAGGAGAATGCAGAAGACAAAAGGTAGGTGAAATAAAAAGTGTCTGGATCAAAAAATCTAGTTACGTACACAATGCACTCAATGCCCCAAACCCCATCTCTGCAATAATATTTAATAAAGGCTGGTTTCTAAAGTACTTCTTCTTGTATTAATGCTCATGGGTAGCCTAAATGGGTTCCATTCAGACCTTAACATTAAGTCTTTTACTGTTATATGTCAACAAGATTAAAAAAAAAACATTTTCACCTGCCATACCCAATGTTTAGATCTGTTTGGGTAATTATGCAAATTAGCTAATCCGTAATTATATTATGCACCGTTTGTCCATGTTAACAAACAATTTCAAAAAACTTTTAATAAATTTTTTGTTTGTCTTGATGTAAGTAATCAACTCATTGATTTTCATGATGATATCTAAAGGTTACATTTTTTACCCCTTTCACGTGAGAAACAGAATGAATAGGCGTATGAATGGGATATATTTGGGTCTTTTTCGAAACTTTCCCCTAATGGGATTCTTCGGGGCTTTTGTTTCCTTACTCAGGACATATTGAGGATACAAAATCAGTTGAGTTTGCTTCTGTTGCAATTTGTTCAACCTTTTTTCATAAAATGACTGTACTATATCCTGATAGCGGGGAAATACAGAAGCACAGACTAGTTGAGATTTTACCCAGAATGAGTGCTGAGGCGGACGAGATACCGATTGATGATGATTTTGACGATTTTAGGGTTAGGAATAATCTTAGAGAATCGAAAAGAGGAGGTCCTGAAATTGATCTGCAGAATTCTCAGGAACCGGTCATGGTAAAAGAGCCAGAAATGTGCGGAAACCAAACACAAATGGATCATAAACCTGAAAAAGGCAGAAATCCTGCCAGAGAGAGGAAAAGGCCAGGTTATTTAAGTGATTATGTTTGTGGTTTTGATGGTGACGAAGCTGACATTGATTATTGTTACAGACTTGTATGTAATGTACCCCAGACATACAAAGAAGCAGTAACATCAGTGAATGCAGATGAATGGGATAAGGCTATGAGTGAAGAGATGAAGTCATTAAAGGAAAGTGTAACTTTTACCCTGACCAGAACAAAATTTGATTGTTCATCAAATGGATGTGACCACTGCATGCGCCAATAGAGTGTGACATTTATATGAAACAGCCAGAGGGTTACGAGATAAAATCTCAAGGTAATACAAAACTGGTGTATAAATTGAAAAAATCACTGTATGGACTTGAACAGTCGGGCAGGAACTGGAACCAAATGTTGCATGAGTATCTTTGTGAAATGAAGTTTGTTCAAAACTCAGCTGATCATTGTGTTTACACAAAGGTTACAGAAACTGAGAAAGTTTTTATAATCATATGGGTTGATGACTTGATTATTGCAGCCAACAATGTAATCATGTAAAAGAGGCACTCAATGCAAAATTTAAAATGAAGGACTTGGGAAAATTAACACATTTCCTTGGTATTCAATTAATTCAATGTTAGGCTGCATAGATTAGGTCAGCCGGAACTGGGAACACTTCCCTTAAATCCAGATGTACTCGTTACATCATAAGAAGAATGGCATCTACGCTAATATTAGTGTCTTTGTTTATCCCAAGGTTTTCCCGCAGCCTGCCGGATCCAGGCCGTATCCAGATCTGACGAAGGAGATTCGCCTGGACCCGATGACAATGCAGTGCTGAAGTATCCACTATCCTCTCCCTATGGAGGATCCCTTTCCCACTCTACAGATAAAGCGTTGTTGAAAATCCGGTTCGCGTACCCCGAAGTGATAAAATAAAATTCTGTATCAAATTTATAGGCAAGACAAGTAGTTTGTTTAGGCATGGTTTGTTGGGAAATTACAAACCTGCGCGCACATATTCAAACGAATATAACTATAGAATCAATTTTTAATGCGCATGTGAACGCCATCCGTTCACAGGTTCACGTTTAACGTCTGTTTAGAGAGAACGCCGTCGTCTTAGTGGCCCCTAATGTAATAACAAATGATAATTTTGCTGGAAGTGAATCAATCAAAACCAACTTTAGCTGGAAACAACATTATTCAAAAATCGCTATAAAGCCAAAACAATCTCCGTAAATTGTATGTTTATCTCTGTAAAGCTGCTTTGAAACAATCTCCATTGTTAAAAGCGCTATATAAATGAAGATGACTTGACTTGACTTGACTGGTATTGATTATGAGCAAGATTTTGGTTGTGTTAAAATGTCACAACGTAAGTATATTAAGAAAATACTTGAGAGATTTGACATGCAAAATTGTAAGTCCAGACTCCAGAGTAACTCCATGTGAACAGAAACTAAACTACACTGATGATGCTGAGGGAATGAGTGATGTTAGAAAATACAGGGAGGTAGTATGTAGCTTAATCTACCTGGCAACATGCACAAGACCAGACCTAAGTTTTGTAGTGAGCAAACTGTCACAGTATTTTACTAGACCAACCACAGAACAGTGGAACACTGTCAAGCATGTTTTAAGATATTTAAAAGGGACACAAGACAAAGAACTGTGTTACAAAAAGGATGAAAATGATAACTTGATTCATGCACACAGCGACGCGAATTGGGCAGCTGATGTAACTGATAGACGGAGTACTACAGGTTACTGTGTTAGCCTAAACAAAAATGGTCCACTGGTCTCATGGAAGACCAAAAGACAGCCTACTGTTGCACTGTCGACTTGTGAAGCAGAGTATATGGCTTTAGCTGCGACTGTACAGGAGTGTTTATTTCTACAGCAATTGTTAGAAAACATTGATGGTCAGAAATATGAATCGAGAGTGTATGAGGACAATCAGGGTGCCATTGCTTTAGCAAAAAATCCTGTGTATAGACAGAGGTGTAAACATGTGGACATTAAATTTAATTTTGTGAGATCTGTGATAAAGGAGGGCAGAATTAATCTGGAATACTGTCCAACTGATGATATGGTTGCGGATGTGCAAAACCAGCAACAAAGCTCAAGTTAATGAAATTTAACTCATTTATGTTTGGTGTATGAATTTTATACTTGTATTGAAGTGATGAACTGGAAATGATGAAAAAGAAATGTGAGAGCAAGTTGAGATTTATAAATATTGTGCTCTCATTTATATTTGATTTGTTTGCTTTTTATTTATTTATTTTTTTGAACCAAGCAAGCAATCATATTGCAGAGTGTATGTCATGTGACCTAATCAGTGACTGAAGAATGCACGTGTCTGTTTAAATAAAGGGGCGCCAGTCAGAAAGAGACTGGTTGATGTGAAACAGTATTCCCTGTTGTCTGCGTAAGTTACTCTGCTAACAGGTTACACAAGCAAACAATTCAGTCAAATGTACAAGCAGCACTCTAGTGCAAGATTCAAGTGAAATATAGCCTAGAGTAATGAAACCAAACCAAAATCGATATGCTCAGGAACAAGTAATAAATTAATAATACCAAAGATCGCCTGTTTGATACCCCAAATTAATTATATATCTCAAGTTTAACCAGTATCTACATAAGAGCCAGTGGCAAATTCCCGAAGGACTGGCCTAGATGACGCTGTTCTCTGCGGGAACATGAGCCCTAAACACCCGCTGATGGCCTGGAGCTCACATCTGAGAAAAGGTCTCAATAGTTTGTAAAATAGGCACAATGATTATATATTAGTGACATGTTTGAGGTCTAAATAAATACTTTGTCGCCTAACAAAACGAACAGTATTTTTTTTTTAAAAGATGGATTTGCTCGACCGTCAGTCGCAGCAAGCGGAGGAAAACAAACGGTGAAACGGTCAAGTCAGATTTATTTATACAGCGGTTTTTACAATACAGATTGTTTCAAATCAGCTTTACAGAGATAACAGGAAAATAATGCAAAAAAAGCTTGTTTCTAGAAGAAAATAGCATCACAGTCCAGCTCAGTTCAGTTCTTATATAATGTTGTCAAAGCAGGCAGATCAATATTGTTGTTGAATATTAAATCTCCCCAACTTAGCAACGGTTAGAGTGCTGTTACTGGGTGAATATCGCACGGCTGGAAAAGGCTCTCAGCCAATCAGATTCAAGAACCAGAAAGAATTGTTGTATTAAAAAAAGTAAATGTATTGAATGTGTTTTTAGAGAAATTACTTTGTCTGTAAAATAGCACTTTTGTTCAGGAAGTAAATGAGAGATATATTTTCAGGTTTTTACAATCACAATACAGATTAAATAATCAATACACATACTATCCAGTACTGAACATGGCAATCTCAAAAAACTCAAATCCTATTATCATCAAATCTTTTAGAGAACGGAATTAGAAATTAGTGTATGAAGATTTGGCCTTTGTTGTTCAATCAGATAAATGATGGCCCTTATTTTGCTATTGCCATTGCTATTGTTGCTATTGCTCCTCCTACTGCTACCACTCCTCCCATGACTTTTACTGCTTTTTGCACATTGTCTTTCAGATGTTGTTTTGAAGCCTTTCGTTCAATTCTTCTCTGGGCTTCTTGAAATCTCTCATTGGTGTAGTGCTGTCCTCCATTGATCCTCACCATTTCATCAATCTTCTGCAGCAGTTCTGTGACCTGAGAGCGATTACTCATGTCTTCATTGTTGAATGAGTGAAATCTGCCACCGCACTCATTAACAAGAGCCTTGAGATCATTACTGTCACTGATATATTCATCTAATGAAAGCCCCTTCAGATGATCAGTGTGAGTGAACAGAATGATGGTGTGATGAGAAGCTTTTCCTCCAAAGTTTCTCTGGATCCATTTCACTGTTTTCTTCTCTTCTTCTGTGAATCTCACACCCAGACTGATGACCAGCAGAAACACATGAGGACCAGGAGCAGACATGTAGATGCACTTCACAATCTCTTTCTTCAGTTCTTCTTCACTCATTGACGTATCATATAGTCCTGGAGTGTCGATCACTGAGATGATTTTATCCTCCTCCACTGCAGTCACATGTCTTTGACATTGTCTTGTAACAGACTCAGCGGACACACCTTGATTAAACTTAAAGTTGCCGATGATGGTGTTTCCTGTTGAACTCTTTCCTGATCCAGTTTTACCCAACAGCACAATCCTCAGATCTGTTAAAGAGAGAGGAATTTAAATGTTATTTACATTTATAACAACTAATAACTTAGCATTTTGTCTTTGCTCAATAGGGGCCCTTTACTCAGAGGGCCTCGAGATAACTTAACATGACTAAAGATAAGACAGAACAAGCATATAAAATAAGTTAATTTACCCCCTTAACAATTATTTTCCCATCAAAGAACCAGGGTTCCAATTGTGTTGAAAAACCTGGATTTCCACAATGTTTACTTTGTAAACGTGTTGAATTATTATTATAATTTTTTTTACATGAAAATCATAAAATAAAACCCCAAAAGGCTAAATATTCACCCAATTTTATACGTGATCTTTCTCTAGCAATCTTCTGTATCAGTCCTTCCATCTCTTCCTGACTTTCCATCTGTTTCCTGAGATCTTCCTTCAGGTAGATCTCATGGCTGTATTTCTGTCCTCCATTGTTCTTCACCATTTCATCAATACTCTTTAAGAGCATTGTGATCTGGTAGGAATCACATTCACTTTTGCTGTTTATCACTTGATATCTTCCCTCAAAGTAGTTCAGCAGCTCTTTAATATTTTCACTCTCAATGATTTGAATCCATTCTTTTTTGGATATTTTTTCTCTTCCAATGAACAACACCATAGTGAACCTCATAGCTTGCTCTCCAAAGTACTCCTGGATTTGCTCCACAACGTTCCTCGGCTCCTCTCTGCACGTCTCCAGGTCGAGGATGAGCAGGAACACGTGAGGACCAGGACCGGAGAGATACAGGCTCTTCATCATCTGCTTCTGCAGCTCTTCATCAGTCAGCTGAGAGTTGAAGAATCCTGGAGTGTCGATGATGGAGATGTTTCTGTCTTCTACTCTTCCTCTCTGTATCTCACTCTCTCTGGTTCTGCTTTCTTTAAATGCCTCTCGATCCAGTATTGCATTTGCTGTTGGACTCTTTCCAGCACCAGAGACTCCCAGCAGGACAATCCTCAGATCGTTTAAATCATGTTGTTCATCAGGCTCTGTGAAAGAGAACGTCACTTTAATTAGCTTTTTTGAAAGAATTAAGTTTGCTTTCATCTAATTATATAAATCACATTTAATCATATTGACAAAACCATACAGTCATTTTCCCCTTCAAAATTTTAAAAATGTACTGTCCAAAGCTAAATCTGATTACTACTCCAATGTAATTGGAGTTAGCAATGGGAACTCCAGGTCTCTTTTTTTGGTGGTAAACAATATACTTAAACCACCTGATTCCTTGCCATATGATATGTATTCCACTGACTTATGTGATCGCTTTTTGACTTTTTTTACATCTAAGGTTGGAAATGTACATCAGCAATTACTCACGGGTAATTTTCACAATGACTCCTGTTAGTCCAGTTAGTGGGTCTGATAGGTAAATCTAAATCTTCGATTTGCCAGTTAGTGAAAGCTTGTTTACCAGTGTCAGGGTTTCTGTCACCTCTGTTTGGTTTATATCTGGTTTGGTGACAGAGCTCTGACATTCCCGGTTTGTCATGTGTTTGTGTTTAGTCTGGTTTGTTGTGAGCACATGGCTTGTCATGTATTTCCTTGTGTCATGTGCTCTCCTGTCAATTGTCTAGCCCCGCCCATCTTGTTATCTCATTATTGATTAATTTGTCCCACCCGCCTGCCTCATTACCCTCTTATGTTTGTTTCCCTATTTAGTCTCCCTGTGTTTGCAGTCCTGTGCTGGTTCGTTGTCCAAGTTGTCCATGTTCCTTGTGTTTCCTGATCCTCCCTTTTATTGTTCTTGTTTCCCCCCAACGAGCGGGTTTTGTTTGTAGTTTGTGTTTGTTTGTTACTTAATAAATATACCAGCAACAACCAGCCCTGTCGCCATTGATCACTAAAATTGTTCATGCTTCACTTGTTTCTGGTTCTGTATCTCCATCTCTTAAATCTGCTATTATTACTCCCATACTTAAGAAACCAGGGGGTGATCCATTTCATTTTGATAATTTTCGTATTTTTTCCAATTTTAAATTGACCAATTATTTCTAAGGTAGTGGAAAAGTGTATTGCAATTTAAATTCATGAACATCTCTCTAATAACAACTTCTATGAACAATTCCAATCTGGTTTTCGTCCCCACCATAGCACTGACTGAGACTGCTCTTGTCAGAATAACCAATGATCTACTGTTGGCAGCTGACTCGGGGCTTTTAACCCTCTGGGGTCCAAGGTGTTTTTGGGGTCCTTGAGATGTTTTGACATGCCCTGACATTTGTGCTTTTTTCAGTTGCTTGGAGCCCTGGAGGCTGACGAGGGCGTGGACTATCTGGAGTAGGAAGCCTCCAGGGTGGAGCAGGCTGTGCAGGTGGCCAGGGTGGAGCAGGTTGTGCAGGTGGCCAGGGCGGAGCGAGCCCATCGGGCGGCCATGGCGGAGAGGACCCTTCGGGCGGCCACGGCGGTGAAGACCCCTCGGGCGGCCATGGAGGAGAAGACCCCTCGGGCGGCCACGGAGGAGAAGACCCCTCGGGCGGCCACGGAGGTGAAGACCCCTCGGGAGGCCACGGCGGTGAAAACCCCTCGGGAGGCCACGGCGGTGAAGACCCCTCGGGAGGCCACGGCGGTGAAGACCCCTCGAGAGGCCACGGCGGAGACAACCCTTCGGGAGGCTACAGCGGTGAAGACCCCTCGGGCGGCCACGGAGGTGAAGACCCCTCGGGCGGCCACGGAGGTGAAGACCCCTCGGGCGGCCACGGAGGTGAAGACCCCTCGGGAGGCCACGGCGGTGAAGACCCTTCGGGTGGCCATGGCGAAGACGCCCCTTCGGGTGACCATGGCGGACGGAGGCCTATAGCCCCCCCCCCCCCCCCCCCCCCCAAAAAAAATCTTGGGGAGAGTGACAGGCTCTGGGACAGACGTGACGTGAACAGTCTCTGGCTGGGCAGACGGGACGTGAACAGTCTCTGGCTGGCCCGGCGTGACGTGAGGGTCTGGCTCGGCAGGCGTGACGTGAAGAGAGGGCTCTGGACTGGACAGAACCAGTGATGAAGGCGGTTCTGTACTGGACTGGACCAATGGCGAAGAGAGCTTTGAGGGCAGGTCCAGCGGCGAAGACAGCTCTGGGCTGGACAGGACCAGCGGCGAAGAGGGCTTTGAGCTGGACAGGTCCAGCAGCGAAGAGGGCTCTGAGCTGGACAGGACCAGCGGCGAAGAGGGCTCTGGGCTGGACAGGACCAGCGGCTCTGAGGGCTCTGAGCTGGGCAGGTCCAGCGGCGAAGACGGCTCTGGGCTGGACAGGACCAGCGGCGAAGAGGGCTTTGAGCTGGGCAGGTCGAGCGGCGAAGAGGGCTCTGGGCTGGACAGGACCAGCAGCGAAGAGGGCTCTGAGCTGGGCAGGTCCAGCGGCGAAGACGGCTCTGGGCTGGACAGGACCAGCGGCGAAGAGGGCTTTGAGCTGGGCAGGACCAGCAGCGAAGAGGGCTCTGGGCTGGACAGGACCAGCGGCGAAGAGGGCTTTGAGCTGGGCAGGACCAGCGGCGAAAAGGGCTTTGAGCTGGGCAGGACCAGCGACGAAGAGGGCTTTGAGCTGGACAGGACCAGCGGCGAATAGGGCTTTGAGCTGGACAGGACCAGCGGCGAAGAGGGCTCTGGGCTGGACGGGACCAGCGGTGAGGGCTCTGGCTGGACGATCTTGGCGGGGCGGGCTTCTTGGCGGTTCGTGTGGCCTTTAATGGAGGATCTGCCTGGCTGGACACCAGCCCTTAGCGTCCATAGACAGACCTGATGGCAGGCTCGGTAGGACAAGACTCGGGCTCAGGCTCGGCAGGGCCCACTGTGAGCGGCGAATCACAGGACACCAATAACCACTCAACATATTCGGGGAAGCACCACCGAGGGCCCTCCCCGAACAGCTGCTCTCTGGTGGCGGTGTTCAGGCTGGCATGCAGGAAGCTGCAGAGGCAGTTGTCCGGGAAGGTAGTAGCTGGTACTAGGTTGAGGAACTCCTCCAAATGTTCTTCTAGGGAACGGTCCTTCTGCTCGAGGCACAGCAGTTCGACTGCTGCAAAGTGGTCCATCTCTTTTCCTTTTTAGGGTCCGTTCTTCTGTCACGGGACGTGGTGGAGGACACACGAGGAAGACGACCAGGAACAGGAGAACAGGAATTTATTTAAACAAAACTTAGGAGTCACAACTCACGTCTTAATACAAACGAGAACGGACAAGGAATGAGGGAGAACACAGGGTTTAAATACACAGGGAACAGATTAGGGAAACAAGGCACAGCTGGGGCAAATTAACTAAACACAGGTGAAGAAACTGAACACAAACGAGGAGCGGGAAAACTGGGACACCGGACTGAACCAAAAACACTAAACGGGGAAACACAGGACATACATGTAACACCGTGAAGACACCAAACTAAACATAAAAACAGCCCTCATAATAATCACAAATAGATTTCTACACACATTTCTATAAATTAGTTTTTATGAATGAATGGCTTGCTCTAACTGTTGCTCTTGTCTTCTTCAACAACACGCGCTTGCACCCCCTGCTGGCGAGGTCGACTAACAACAGATGGAGATTATGCACGGTAATCTACTGCTTTTCCTGCAGTTCCTGGATGTCAATGTTGAATTTACTGTCGAATTTGAACCACTGAATTTGTGTAAGCGAAATAAAATGGACCGAAAATTGCCTGTTGAATATTATAGGTTGTATTTTTAATCAGTTTGAATATTTTGGAAGTGAAATATGAAGGGTGAATATGGATTATTGAATTTTTAATAATGAAAATGTGTTTGAAATGTTTTGAATGCATGTCGAATTTGAGCCAATAAAAAAATGCAAGTCCTAAAAATACAATGCATTAAAATGCAAGAATGGTTAATGCAATGCATATTTTTTTTCAAGTAGTGCAATTCAAGAGGCTTTTTGTTTCAAAAACATTTGGCATTATTTTACTTCCATATTGTTTTGTAGAATTTTACATGATGTAAGATATAAGAACAATAATATAGTACTTCCTACTGAGTTTCTGCCTACTAATAAATAAAAATGTCAAATTTAAAAACAAATCTTTCAAAAAAATAGATGAGAAAAAAGTGAGAAGCACTAGTGGACTAACATAATTTCAAGTATATTTGTCCTTTACACATCTTTATACAGAGTTGTGATTCATCCTTCATCGTTCCAGAGAAAATTTTAATTCCCTTAAATAAACAGGTGAATAAACAGTAGGGGTAAACGGTAATGTATGATATGAGATGCAGGTAGTTGTTTGCAGTGAACTTTAGCAGGACTTCCATCTACTGGACATAGGAAGTAATGCTTTCAAATTAACTGCGTTTAACCTATTGAGGCTATTTTGCACAATAGTGCATCACTAATAATACATTCATCCATTTTCTCCTTTACATGATTGTGACTGATGCACAATCTGTTTGTTTGTCTCTATTTAGTGGTTTCTCTTTTAACTTATCATATTTGTTTTCATGTTGTTCACTGTTGTGCTGAAGCTTAACATACACTCACCGGCCACTTTATTAGGTACCCCATGCTAGTAACGGGTTGGACCCCCTTTTGCCTTCAGAACTGCCTCAATTCTTCGTGGCATAGATTCAACAAGGTGCTGGAAGCATTCCTCAGGGAGTTTGGTCCATATTGACATGATGGCATCACACAGTTGCCGCAGATTTGTCGGCTGCACATCCATGATGCGAATCTCCCGTTCCACCACATCCCAAAGATGTTCTATTGAGTTGAGATCTGGTGACTGTGGAGGCCATTTTAGTACAGTGAACTCATTGTCATGTTCAAGAAACCAATTTGAAATGATTAGAGCTTTGTGACATGGTGGAAGTAGCCATCAGAGGATGGGTACATGGTGGCCATAAAGGGATGGACATGGTCAGAAACAATGCTCAGGTAGGCCGTGGCATTTAAACGATGCCCAATTGGCACTAAGGGGCCTAAAGTGTGCCAGGAAAACATCCCCCACACCATTACACCACCACCACCAGCCTGCACAGTGGTAACAAGGCATGATGGTTCCATGTTCTCATTCTGTTTACGCCAAATTCTGACTATAACATCTGAATGTCTCAACAGAAATCGAGACTCATCAGACCAGGCAACATTTTTCCAGTCTTCAACTGTTCAATTTTGGTGAGCTCTTGCAAATTATAGCCTCTTTTTCCTATTTGTAGTGGAGATGAGTGGTACCCGGTGGAGTCTTCTGCTGTTGTAGCCCATCCGCCTCAAGGTTGTGCGTGTTGTGGCTTCACAAATGCTTTGCTGCATACCTCGGTTGTAACGAGTGGTTATTTCAGTCACTGTTGCCCTTCTATCAGCTCGAACCAGTCTGGCCATTCTCCTCTGACCTCTGGCATCAACAAGGCATTTCCGCCCACAGAACTGCCGCTCACTGGATGTTTTTTCTTTTTCGGACCATTCTCTGTAAACCCTAGAGATGGTTGTGCGTGAAAATCCCAGTAGATTAGCAGTTTCTGAAATACTCAGACCAGCCCTTCTGGCACCAACAATCATGCCACGTTCAAAGTCACTCAAATCACCTTTCTTCCCCATACTGATGCTCGGTTTGAACTGCAGGAGATTGTCTTGACCATGTCTACATGCCTAAATGCACTGAGTTGCCGCCATGTGATTGGCTGCTTAGAAATTAAGTGTTAACGAGCAGTTGGACAGGTGTACCTAATAAAGTGGCCGGTGAGTGTATATTTGCATAAGAAAATGTTATTTTATGATAAAGAACTCAGCCTGTATACTGTACAGCCCCCCCCCCCCCCCTCCCCTCCCCCCTACAAAAACTATATCACACTTTTCTGTTAGATGGACTTACTTTTGAGCCGATCTGAATCTTCGCTCACTGCAAAACAACACAGTAAAACACACAGTTATTGAATCTGCTGAACATTATGACTTGCACTACAACATAAATAATATCAACAACCCTAAAGTTTAAGACAAGTCTCTTCCATGTGCATTTTATTAACTTTTTCTGCATTTAACTTCTGCACTAGCATAATCATTTATTAATGTCCTCATATATCACATAGTAACATAAAAGACAAACAGAAAACCAACCAAAAACATTTAAAGAGAAAAATCAAACACTGAAATAATCATTTAATGGACTTACTGTCGGGGCGTTCAAAATCTGGACTTTTTCTGCCTATCTCACACACACACACACACACACACACACACACTGTTAGAGTATCTGCTGAACATTAGGCATATCAGAAAACAAGCTTTTTCACTGATGGATTAAAATGAACAAGAACATGACAGAAAATAACACAAATATCCCACAATCTGTTTACAGCTGCAGATCTGTTAATCTTCTATTATTCACATGTGCCTATTTCTGTTTGCATTTATTTACTGGTGTTATTTCGTGCATGGTTTTGATCTTCATAATGAACATATTAGATGTTAACCCTATACATTTCCTCGTTTTAATAAAAGGCCTGACATTTTTCTGCAAACTTTTTTTGAGGCAAACAATGATTTTAATACTTGTATTGAAGTGGCAGCGACATAACAAAAACACTCAGTGCCAATGCATTGTTTGCTTCCAATTTATTCTTAAAAATCAGTAAAGTTTAACTTTAATGCACCCTGCGTGTGTCACCGTCCGTCGGACTCTCCGTTCTTAAACGCTCCTTTAAATGAATAATTCATAAATAAATAATTGCGTAAGTAGTGAGATTTGATTTCCTACATATCATAGACCCGTTTAACATGTTAATATACATATTTTGTTGTTAATCATCAAACCTTACCAGCGTGCTTCGCCATTTTGTGTTCAACGCAGAAACGGACAGAACCGAAAGTGAAACAGTGCGAGCTCGAAACTCACCCGCGCCCCCTAGCGGTAGGGATGGCTGACGCGAAACAGTCGTTCCGAAGCTTTGCGAGATCCCGAAGCGCAGATGTTTCGAAACACTGATCCGAAGCGTGATTCAAAACACACGTCACGTGACTATGGCCAAACGAAGCCTCGACGTGTTTCACAAGTGTTTCATCAGGTGTGATCCGCCGAATCAGCGTTTGATTGACACACACGGTCGGAAACAAACCACACAATCGCACATCTGTATAAAAGTGAAATCAATATTGACCTCGTGGGTTTTTGTGAGAGGAGTTTGATTTTGAGATTTTTGGTGATATAGTGACATTTATAGTGCGATTTGTTTAGTTATATTTAGGCTTACATTTAAATTTACACAACACATTGACTGATAGGCTAGAGACAGAGTATACATATACTGACACATTAATAGATACATAGATATACATATAGACAGCTAGATTAATAGATAGATACATATATAGATAGATTAAAGATAGGCTACATATATAAATACATAGATTATAGATAGGCCTACATTTATAGATACATATCTAAATACATATAGATTAGAGATACATATTATACAGATATCTATACATTGATAGATTGTAGATACATATTTCTAATTACATAGATAGATTAGAGATACATATCTAGATAGATTTGGATAGATAGATAAACATCTGTACATCTGTGGTCAACACCAGTAGAAACACAGGACAGTTTATGGGAACTTTTTGATACTCGTATCCATCAAACCCAGATGATACACAATGCTACAGCTGATGCCACAGTGGAAGTGAAAAAAATACATCAACGATGCGTATTTGCCCAGAACTCATGATCCACTAACTTACTGGAAAGTAATCTTTCCTCATTTGTATGTCCTAGCTAAAAAATATCTTTGCATGCCAGCAACAAGTGTCCCTAATTTTTTCAAAGGCTGGAGAAATTATCTGTAAAAAGAAGAAGTAGGCGAAGTCCTTCCACAGCAGAGAAATTAATATTTTTGAATAAAAATATGTAAAAAAGTGAGACATTGTGGCTTGATTTATTTTATTAATATTCATTTTGCAGGACCAAAATAACATTATGCACAGTGAGGAGCCTATAGGTTACAAGATTCACAAAAGTACAATAATAAAAAAACAACAACCGGTATATACGATACTTGATCATGAATAACAGAAGTGTTTTTATATGCAAATAACATCCAGAAACTGTATTTGAAATGAAATGAATAAGGATCATTAAATAAATAGGCTTTTGATACAAAAAAAAAAAAAAAACAGGATAAATGACGTAGATTGATTATGACTGATATTTGACATAAGCAACACACGTTTAGGACGGGTTCGTGTTAAAGTGACGCTAACAAACTTTTCATGTTCTCTCTCTTAAAGGTTGTATCAGTGATTTCAGGCCCAAAAATAAATGTCTAATCTTTCCTAACGATCCGCTAGCTGCTCGCCCCATAAGCATGCCGTCCAAAAACCGCGTCTCTGTAGGCAGCCTAGGCTCTGAGATCTGCACACAAAAACAAATGTGTACAACCACCACTCAAAACCAAAATAAAGTGTTCCAACCAATCACTGACAGGGGCGGGTGTTGCTCCAATTTCGCGTCCAGCCGTGCACGAGCGCAAAACCTCACAACACCCGCCCCTGTCAGTGATTGGTTGGAACACTTTATTTTGGTTTTGAGTGGTGGTTGTACACATTTGTTTTTGTGTATATATGACCAAATCCCCCTGTAAAAGCCTTCAGGATATAAGAATATAAAGTAAAGTTGTGTGCGTGTAAAGCTGAAGTGGAGAGTTCTGGCTTAGGCATCGTGTGACGCATGAAAACACTGTGTGTGTGTGTGTGTGTGTGTGTGTGTGTGTGTGTGTGTAGTGTCTCGCCTTTACGAGCTTCACATCCATCCGCTACAGATTGTACAGGATTTTGTGTTTAGCAGTTTAATAAATGATTATTAGTACATTTACATTTAGTCATTTAGTATTTTTTTAGTATTTTTATTCCGTCTAAACTAAAGGTTCATGGAAGAAAATAAATGTACAATGTTTAGGAGAGAGCGCGACACAACCTAACGCTTGTGGACTTTCAGTGTGTGTAAATCTACTTCACAGTATGAATATTTCCCAAATTAATCTCACACACGTCTAGTACAATTATGTGGTTATATTTTATTAATACAGTGTATACTTTTTTCTTGATTTACCCTGAAAGAATGGACGAGTACGTCATAACACGACCATATGATCTAATCAAAATAATAATAAAAAATATATATATATATTTTCTCAATAAAATACAATTATTAACTTTTTCATATAAAATAATAGCATTTTTCTTAATAATTAAAAACAAACTATTTTTTTAGTTTGACAATGAACACACCGAAAACACAGCCATACAACATAGTTCAAAACATAATAATAATTAATAATTTCTAAACATTGACTCGCAGTCTTTGTTCAACCCGGACCGGGTGGATTTAAATACATTGTCCCGGACCGGGTTGATTCAAATAGGCTATATTGTCCCGGACCGGGTTGATTTAATTATATTGTCCCGGACCGGTGACCGGGTTGACCAGGTCGATTTAATTATATTGTCCCGAACCGGTGACCGGGTTGACCGGGTTGATTCAAATATAGCTATTGTCCCGAACCGGTGACCGGGTTGACCGGGTTGATTTAATTATATTGTCACGGACCGGTGACCGGGTTGATTTAAATATATTGTCCCGAACCGGTGACCGGGTTGATTTAATTATATTGTCCCGAACCGGTGACCGGGTTGATTTAATTATATTGTCACGGACCGGTGACCGGGTTGGTTTAATTATATTGTCCCGAACCGGTGACCGGGTTGATTTAATTATATTGTCCCGAACCGGTGACCGGGTTGATTTAAATATATTGTCCCGAACCGGTGACCGGGTTGATTTAATTATATTGTCACGGACCGGTGACCGGGTTGATTTAAATAGCCTACATTGTCCCGAACCGGTGACCGGGTTGGTTTAATTATATTGTCACGGACCGGGTTGGTTTAATTATATTGTCACGGACCGGGTTGGTTTAATTATATTGTCACGGACCGGGTTGGTTTAATTATATTGTCCCGGACCGGGTTGGTTTAATTATATTGTCCCGGACCGGGTGGTTTTAAATATATTGTCCCGAATGATTTTTGTCTGAAGGGAATTTACTGCAGAAAAGGGGAATAATATTGAGAATAATGGATTTATATAGAAGGAAATCAATATTTCAGCCTATAGTCGAAACGTCTGGTTATGTATTGTATGTAGCTGTAATAATAGTAAAATAGTAATAGTAATAATAATACTAAATCTGCTAAATTAGCCTATGTGATATTAAATGTATTCTTAAATATCACAACAAATTCCACATTCATCATTGGTAACAATTTCACTTTGCTTTTATGTCATTCATATTTAAGTTGATGTGAATATTTACTAGTGTTGCTGTGATTGATTTTAATAAAGATGCTTTTTTTAAAATTGTTTTTTAAATAACTCTGTTATTGTCGTAATAAAGCAAAAACTTTCTGAGCACATGTGTGTTTGTTCAGTGTGTTTTGAGACGGATAAAGGTGTTTTAATGTGTTTCTCAGATCTTCTGCTAGTGATGTGATATAGTCAGCATGACAGAAGCTGTCTATGTGGAGCGACACCAGTCAGAGACTTTACAGTAGAACCAGTGAGTCCTGTGAAATAGATGACCAGTTAAACAGAACAACGAAAGCAAGAAACAATGACAAATATCTAATACGTTGGTTTTATGTAGACTATGTTTTTTCCAACGCATTAATGTTTAAAATAAAACCAGAGAAAATGTGTCGGTAATAAGAAGTGTTTTCCCAGAACTGAAGAGCAAAAACATTCTCTGAACTACTGCAGTTCACAGTTTGGATGTTTTAAGTGACACACACACACACACACACACACACACACACACACACACACACACACACACACACACTTGACTCAAAGGAAAAGCAGCCCACAAAGGAAACACTAGATCAGAGAGGCACGCACTTCTTCGTCATTTCCGCATCGCCCTCTATCTTTATATCTGGTCCAGTCCAGTTCACTCTGCTGTCTCGTGTGTGTGTGTGTGTGTGTGTGTCTTCATGAAGCGGTTCATCTTGTTGATTCCTGTGTTTCTGCTCATAAAGCTGATTCTCCACATCCAGCATCAGGAGGAGGAGGAGTGTCTGCTCTTCATCTTCCGTCACTCACGCGCTTCAGGTATCAGCTGTGTTTCACACTTATGTACACTGATGTTGGATACGAAAAAAATATATTTGAACGTGAAAAATATTTATACGCAAAAACAAGTAAAATGGAGTGAATAAGTGAGTCTTTAATTCTCTGATGCTCGATATGAAACGATGCTGTCACTGTCGATGATCAATGGACGCCTTCAAACACGTGAGCAGAAGTTGTGTTGAAATGCGTGAATTTCAGTTTATCCTTCATTCTTACTTCTTTAGCCTCACGTTACTATAGACGATACTTGATCATGAATAACAGAAGCGTTTTTATATAAGCAAATAACATCCAGAAACTGTATTTGAAATGAAATGAATAAGGATCATTAAATAAATAGGCTATTGATACAAAAACAAAAAACAAAAACAGAATAAATGACGTTGATTGATTGTGACTTTTTTTTGTTTTTATTTTTTATTGTGACATTATTCATATTGCGATCATACAATTAACATATCAGAGTAAACACAATATATTTCTTTTTTACCCCTTTTTACCCCTTATTTCCCTTCCCCTCCTGTACACCCCAGTGAATAAAAAAATAAATAAAAAAATAAATAAAATAAAATAAAATAAAAAATTAACAGAAGGAAATATATACATATACATTCACACATACATACCCACGCACGCACAAATATGACTGATATTTGACATAAGCAACACGCGTTTAGGACGGGTTCGTGTTAAAGTGACGCTAACACACTTTTCACATGTTCTCTCTCTTAACGTGTAAGCGACTCACTTCAGACTTCCATGTCCAGACTTCACCAGTCGATTGATTACATTGATAATTGCAAAAAAAAAAAAAAAGTGTATTACATTTTTTTCTGAAATTGTATATTTAAATACACTTTGTCTAATTAAGTATGCACTAATTTGCATAGCTTTCTAGAACAAAAATCTGAACAGTGATGAAGTCCGTTTCTAAATTCTTGTTTAAATTGTTTTTATCAAATGTTTTTAAAGAGGGGATTTTGGATTTCTCTATTTATCACTCCACAAATCAGAAAATACTGTCAACAGCAGCAACATAAAAAAAATAAATAAATAAAACATTTTAGGAATAAAATCAGGAAGATTATATATGACCAAACCCCCTGTAAAAGCCTTCAGGATATAAGAATATAAAGTAAAGTTGTGTGCGTGTAAAGCTGAAGTGGAGAGTTCTGGCTCAGGCATTGTGTGACGCATGAAAACACTGTGTGTGTGTGTGTGTGTGTGTGTGTGTGTGTAGTGTAGTGTCTCGCCTTTACGAGCTTCACATCCATCCGCTACAGATTGTACAGGATTTTGTGTTTAACAGTTTAATAAATGATTATTAGTATTTTTTAGTATTTTTATTCCGTCTAAACTAAAGGTTCATGGAAGAAAATAAATGTACAATGTTTAGGAGAGAGCGCGACACAACCTAACGCTTGTGGACTTTCAGTGTGTGTAAATCTACTTCAGAGTATTCATATTTCCCAAATTAATCTCACACACGTCTAGTACAATTATGTGGTTATATTTTATTAATACAGTGTATACTTTTTTCTTGATTTACCCTGAAAGAATGGACGAGTACGTCATAACACGACCATATGATCTAATCAAAAAAAATATATACAAAAAACACTAAAATTTCCTCAATATTTAATACATTATTAACTTTTTCATATAAAATAATAGCATTTTTCTTAATAATTAAAAACAAACTATTTTTGAGTTTGACAATGAACACACCGAAAACACAGCCATACAACATAGTTCAAAACATAATAATAATTAATAATTTCTAAACATTGACTCACAGTCTTTGTTCACCCTTAAAACAATATCATATTTGTCTAATTAAAAAAACAACAACACCAAAAATAGAGATGAAAAATGAACATAAGAAATGTACTTCAGCTATGGTTAAATAAATGTTCAGTGGTATCTTCTTGATTGATATAAAGTCACAATTGCGAGATATAAACTATTCAGAGGTGAAGAAAGTCAGTCTTTTTCCCCCTTAGAATTGGACTTTATTAATTGCGAGTTTATATCTCACAATTCTGAGAAAAGATGTCAGATAAAAAGTCTCAATTCTGTCTTTTTTTTCTCGCAATTTCGACTTTATTTCTCACAATTCTGACTTCATATCTCGCAATTATTTTTTTATTTTCTTTATTCAGTGGCGGAAACAAGCTTCCATAGATTTCAAGCTTTCCATAGATTTTTTTTATCTATAGTTTTTTTTTTTTTTTTTTATTGCAGAAAACTAACATACAAATAACAATATATGAACAGACAAGACAAAAAAAAATAAAGAAAGCATAGCTCACATTCAATTTTAACAAATAAGGATATTACAAAACACCAGAGGTATTGAAGAGTGTATCATAGCATTTTAAATATTTCACAGATTTTTTGTTTTTTAACAGTCTTATTGAAGAAATGTAACAATCAAAGTCAGAACAAAACAAATTTAACACAGGAGATGAATTAAGAAATTTTTGTTTATGTATGTGAAATTTTGCTAACAAAATAAAAAGGTTAACAATAAATTCCAGATCCTTATTGCTTTTATTTTCATAATACACGGTAACATCCTTTAAAGTAAAGCAATAATTAATATTCATCAGATTAAATATAAAATCTGCCAAATCAGTCCAAAACTGGTTCACGACTTTACAGTCAAAAAATAAGTGAGTCAGTATCTCTTTCTCATTATTACAAAAACAGCACATATCATCAATATCAGAAAATTTTGATATTAAAGATTTAGAAGGATAAATGGTATGTAGAATTTTGTAGTGTATTTCTTTTATTTTGTTATTAATACAGTATTTGAAGGGAATTAACCAAGCTCTTCTCCATTCAATATTTTCAATCTTAGAGTTCCAAAAAAATTTCCCTCTAGGAGATATTTTGTTTTGTTTTTGGAAGATATTACAAATATGTTTGTTATTGCATTTTTTCTCAAGTAAAGCAACACCTTCTAAAATTAAATTTGGGTTTGTCACAGATAAAGAATTGTAACAAATATGACATTTGACAAGTTGACGAAGTGTTACAGGAATAGCTTTAATAACGGAGTTAAATTCTCGGTCTTGGAGTGGTGCTTTGTAAAGTAAGCTTCATCGTTCTTTTTTCTTACTGATTTATTTACTTTGTTGTTGTTGTTTTTTTTAAAATGGATTTTAAGTTTAATTCTTTGAGCATAGCATCTTTGAATGTAAGGGGTATTCGCAAAAAACACGAAGCGTAAGGCTTTATTTCTTTACTTTAAACGGAGTGATGCTGACATAATTTTCTGTCAGGAGACACATTCTACGGACTTGGATGTGAAATTTTGGAAATCTCAATGGGGAAACTCAATCTATTTCGGTCATGGAACTTCACATTCAGCAGGAGTTATGGTTTTGTTGCACCGATTTAAAGGAGACGTACTTAATTTTGTTGCAGATGAAAATGGAAGATGGATAGTCTTGACTGTTAAATTGGACAACACAACGTTTATACTTTGTAATGTTTACGGTCATAATTCCAGAGTGTTAAATAAGACCCTGTTTGCCAAAGTTTCTGATGTTGTTCAGTCTAAACTTAGTAATTTCCAGGCTCCATACGTTATATGTTCAGGTGATTTCAATGAATGCATGGATGATTTGATTGATAGATACCCTCCTCGTTCCTCTCAAGGTGCTGTTCAGTCCGGTGTGGCAGCTCTTTGTGCCAACTTATTACTTGCTGATGCTTGGCGTTTTTATAACCCTGGAAAGTTAGAATATACATGGTCTAACAAAAACAAATCTTTGCAATCTAGAATTGACTTGTTTCAAATTACTAATTCAGCTTTACATCATGTTAAGGAAATTGTTCATAGTTATGCCCCATTAACCGACCATAAACTTATCTCTTTAACTCTTACAGGCTCAGAAAGGATTTCTAGCCTTAGAGGGTACTGGAAATTTAATGATAATCTTCTTAAAGATGATAACTTTAATGCTTGTGTTAAAAATATTGCCAAAGATAGTTTTGGAGGATTAAACGAAGGATTTAAAAATAAATGGGAGTTTTTTAAATATAATGTCAGAAAGATTGCAGTTAAACGCAGTAAAGAGTTAAAAAAAATAAACAAACAAAAGGAAATAGAATTACTTGATAATTTGGGTATATTGGAACAGAAGAAAATTCTAAGTAAAGAAGATGAAGTTGAATTAGCTAAAATTCAATCTCAACTAGATCTGATCTATCTTGATCTAGCTAAAGGTGCCTTTATTCGTTCAAGGGCAAAATGGCTAGAAGAGGGTGAAAAAAATACCAGTTATTTTTTCTCTCTAGAGAAAAGAAATCTTAAAAGAAATACTTTATCAGCTCTAAATATTAATGGAAGCTCTTGTACAGACCCTAAACAAATATCTGATTCAGTTTTTTCTTTTTATAGTAATTTATATAACTCTAACTTTGATCTGCTTAATTGTACTAAATTCATTAATATAATTCATCAGAACATTCCTACTATTGATAAAGAACTTCATGATTTATGTGATTCAAACATTACTCGTCTTGAGGTTAAAGATGCCCTTTTTAAAATGAAAAAAAGGAAAGCACCTGGTATAGATGGGCTGACAGTAGAATTTTATTTACATTTTTGGGAACAAATTGAAAACCCTCTTTATAATATGTTAATTGAATGTATTAATAGTGGTGAAATGTCTGCTACCATGAAACAGGGAGTTATTTCGTTAATTGCCAAACCTGATAAAGACCCACATCTTCTAGAAAATTGGAGGCCGATCTCCCTTCTTACAGTTGATTATAAATTAATTACTTCAGTATTTGCTAACAGATTACAAAAAGGGTTAAATAATATAATCAGTGAATATCAAACAGGCTTTCTAAAAGGTCGTCATATAACTAATAATATTAGACTAGTGCTTGACCTTTTGGACTATGCTGATAGTGTAGAAGATGGTGCTATCATTCTTTTTTTGGATTTTTTTAAGGCATTCGACACCGTTGAACACAATTTTTTATTTAAAACTATAGAACTTTTTGGTTTTGGAAACAATTTTCTAAATATTGTTAAGATGTTCTACACTGATATCACTAGCTCTGTGATTCTTAATACCTCCACCACCAAAAGATTCAATATTAATCGCGGAGTGCGTCAAGGTTGCCCAATCTCCCCCTTTTTATTTTTATTAGTAGTTGAATTATTATCAATCGGTATTGTCAATAATGATCAAATTGAAGTTGCAAAAAACTTATCTAACTATGAACCAGGGGAAGCAGCATCCAGTAGACCTTTTTTGAAACAGTCAGGGATATTTAGTCATTCGATGCATCATCTTTTAATTCAGGTTATTATTCAGAAATTATTCATTGGAGTCGATTCTTTTCCCTTCAATGTAAGCAAACGGACCGCGGAACATGGCTCTTTTACCTTCTTCCCGAGCCTTCTTCACCCTTGGCCACAGTTTCTCTCTTGCTGCTTTATCTTCAGGTGACAGTAATTCGGAGATGCGAAGGTTGTTATCCAGTAAAAACTTGGAGTTTTTGGCAGCCCTCCAGACCTCGTCACGGTAGATGCGCATCGAGAAGAGAATGACGATGGCCCGCTTAGAATTCACATTTGACGGAGAAGATTTGCGACCAAGACGATGAACTACATCCACCACCCGATCAAGTTGGACTTGTATTTTCGGAGCAACTTTTGCAAGAGCATCGATAGTTATCCGTCTAACGTCTTCGCCATCAGACTCTTTCAAACCATGCATTTTGAGTGACCATCTTCGACTGTAACGTTGCGCCTCGGCTATATTTTGCAGATGGGAGTTTTACTTACTCAAACTTGTTCTAAGGGCAGAAAAGAAAATGATTGGTTCACAGATTCAACCAATGAAATTAAAGTAGAGGCGGGATCAAGGCATTTGGAAATTTGGAGGGAAGGAATTTACAGACGGAGTACGTTAATGACTGTTCGTGGGAGAAAGATCACATTTATCGTAACTAAGGTAAGTTAATTTATTATGTTTTGTTGAAATTCACAGATAAACAGCCTCTAAAGTTTACTAAGATAACTGGGGAACATTAAAAATGCACAAATAACAAATAATTCGTCTAAATAATAGTATCGGATGCATTTTGATGCCTGCATTTGGACCACACCAAAGCAGCTAACGTTAAGTTAATGCATTAGCATTAACACTGTCACTGGCATATGATCGCGCTGTCTGTGAAGCCGATATGCGATCACATACGTTAACTCGTTCAAAATTATATATCTCCCGCCCTAGCGTTGCGAGCAGGGCGACTCGGTAGTTTCATAGTGTTTCATTCTTTGTGTAGCCTACTAGGCAATATGCCTTTCTCAGGGCAGGAGTAGGCTACTCAATAGGTTCATATTGCTGTGTTATTTTTAGTGTATAATGCGCTGCTCTCAGGGCAGGAGTACTCAATAGGTTCATATTGCTGTGTTATTTTTAGTGTATAATGCGCTGCTCTCAGGGCAGGAGTAGCCTACTCAATAGGTTCAAATCACTGTTATTTTTAGTGTATAATGCGCTGCTCTCAGGGCAGGAGTACTCAATAGATTCATATTGCTGTCTTATTTTTAGTGTATAATGCGCTGCTCTCAGGGCAGGAGTACTCAATAGATTCATATCGCTGCGTTATTTTTAGTGTATAATGCACTGCTCTCAGGGCAGGAGTACTCAATAGATTCATATTGCTGTCTTATTTTTAGTGTATAATGCGCTGCTCTCAGGGCAGGAGTACTCAATAGGTTCATATTGCTGTGTTATTTTTAGTGTATAATGCGCTGCTCTCAGGGCAGGAGTACTCAATAGGTTCAAATCACTGTTATTTTTAGTGTATAATGCGCTGCTCTCAGGGCAGGAGTACTCAATAGATTCATATCGCTGTTATTTTTAGTGTATAATGCGCTGCTCTCAGGGCAGGAGTACTCAATAGATTCATATTGCTGTGTTATTTTTAGTGTATAATGCGCTGCTCTCAGGGCAGGATAACTCAATAGATTCATATTGCTGTGTTATTTTTAGTGTATAATGCGCTGCTCTCAGGGCAGGAGTACTCAATAGATTCATATCGCTGCGTTATTTTTAGTGTATAATGCGCTGCTCTCAGGGCAGGAGTACTCAATAGGTTCAAATCACTGTTATTTTTAGTGTATAATGCGCTGCTCTCAGGGTAGGAGTACTCAATATATTCATCACTGTTATTTTTAGTGTATAATGCGCTGCTCTCAGGGCAGGAGTACTCAATAGGTTCATATCACTGTTATTTTTAGTGTATAATGCGCTGCTCTCAGGGTAGGAGTACTCAATAGGTTCAAATCACTGTTATTTTTAGTGTATAATGCGCTGCTCTCAGGGCAGGAGTACTCAATATATTCATCACTGTTATTTTTAGTGTACAATGCGCTGCTCTCAGGGCAGGAGTGCTCAATAGATTCATATCGCTGTTATTTTTAGTGTATAATGCGCTGCTCTCAGGGTAGGAGTACTCAATAGATTCATATTGCTGTCTTATTTTTAGTGTATAATGCGCTGCTCTCAGGGCAGGAGTACTCAATAGATTCATATTGCTGTGTTATTTTTAGTGTATAATGCGCTGCTCTCAGGGCAGGAGTACTCAATAGATTCATATCGCTGTGTTATTTTTAGTGTATAATGCGCTGCTCTCAGGGCAGGAGTAGCCTACTCAATAGGTTCAAATCACTGTTATTTTTAGTGTATAATGCGCTGCTCTCAGGGCAGGAGTAGCCTACTCAATAGGTTCAAATCACTGTTATTTTTAGTGTATAATGCGCTGCTCTCAGGGCAGGAGTACTCAATAGATTCATATCGCTGTGTTATTTTTAGTGTATAATGCGCTGCTCTCAGGGCAGGAGTAGCCTACTCAATAGGTTCAAATCACTGTTATTTTTAGTGTATAATGCGCTGCTCTCAGGGCAGGAGTAGCCTACTCAATAGGTTCAAATCACTGTTATTTTTAGTGTATAATGCACTGCTCTCAGGGCAGGAGTACTCAATAGATTCATATCGCTGTGTTATTTTTAGTGTATAATGCGCTGCTCTCAGGGCAGGAGTAGCCTACTCAATAGGTTCAAATCACTGTTATTTTTAGTGTATAATGCGCTGCTCTCAGGGCAGGAGTAGCCTACTCAATAGGTTCAAATCACTGTTATTTTTAGTGTATAATGCGCTGCTCTCAGGGCAGGAGTACTCAATAGATTCATATTGCTGTCTTATTTTTAGTGTATAATGCGCTGCTCTCAGGGCAGGAGTACTCAATAGATTCATATCGCTGCGTTATTTTTAGTGTATAATGCACTGCTCTCAGGGCAGGAGTACTCAATAGATTCATATCGCTGTTATTTTTAGTGTATAATGCGCTGCTCTCAGGGCAGGAGTACTCAATAGATTCATATTGCTGTGTTATTTTTAGTGTATAATGCGCTGCTCTCAGGGCAGGAGTACTCAATAGATTCATATCGCTGTGTTATTTTTAGTGTATAATGCACTGCTCTCAGGGCAGGAGTACTCAATAGATTCATATCGCTGTTATTTTTAGTGTATAATGCGCTGCTCTCAGGGCAGGAGTACTCAATAGATTCATATTGCTGTGTTATTTTTAGTGTATAATGCGCTGCTCTCAGGGCAGGAGTACTCAATAGATTCATATCGCTGTGTTATTTTTAGTGTATAATGCACTGCTCTCAGGGCAGGAGTACTCAATAGATTCATATCGCTGTTATTTTTAGTGTATAATGCGCTGCTCTCAGGGCAGGAGTACTCAATAGATTCATATTGCTGTGTTATTTTTAGTGTATAATGCGCTGCTCTCAGGGCAGGAGTACTCAATAGATTCATATTGCTGTGTTATTTTTAGTGTATAATGCACTGCTCTCAGGGCAGGAGTACTCAATAGATTCATATCGCTGTGTTATTTTTAGTGTATAATGCGCTGCTCTCAGGGCAGGATAACTCAATAGATTCATATTGCTGTGTTATTTTTAGTGTATAATGCGCTGCTCTCAGGGCAGGAGTACTCAATAGGTTCAAATCACTGTTATTTTTAGTGTATAATGCGCTGCTCTCAGGGCAGGAGTACTCAATAGATTCAAATCACTGTTATTTTTAGTGTATAATGCACTGCTCTCAGGGCAGGAGTACTCAATAGATTCATATCGCTGCGTTATTTTTAGTGTATAATGCGCTGCTCTCAGGGCAGGAGTACTCAATAGATTCATATCGCTGTTATTTTTAGTGTATAATGCGCTGCTCTCAGGGCAGGAGTACTCAATAGATTCATATTGCTGTTATTTTTAGTGTATAATGCGCTGCTCTCAGGGCAGGAGTACTCAATAGATTCATATCGCTGCGTTATTTTTAGTGTATAATGCGCTGCTCTCAGGGCAGGAGTACTCAATAGATTCATATTGCTGTTATTTTTAGTGTATAATGCGCTGCTCTCAGGGCAGGAGTACTCAATAGATTCATATCGCTGCGTTATTTTTAGTGTATAATGCGCTGCTCTCAGGGCAGGAGTACTCAATAGGTTCATATCACTGTTATTTTTAGTGTATAATGCGCTGCTCTCAGGGTAGGAGTACTCAATAGGTTCAAATCACTGTTATTTTTAGTGTATAATGCGCTGCTCTCAGGGTAGGAGTACTCAATATATTCATCACTGTTATTTTTAGTGTACAATGCGCTGCTCTCAGGGCAGGAGTACTCAATAGGTTCAAATCACTGTTATTTTTAGTGTATAATGCGCTGCTCTCAGGGCAGGAGTACTCAATAGGTTCAAATCACTGTTATTTTTAGTGTATAATGCGCTGCTCTCAGGGCAGGAGTACTCAATAGATTCATATTGCTGTGTTATTTTTAGTGTATAATGCGCTGCTCTCAGGGCAGGAGTACTCAATAGATTCATATTGCTGTGTTATTTTTAGTGTATAATGCTCTGCTCTCAGGGCAGGAGTACTCAATAGATTCATATTGCTGTGTTATTTTTAGTGTATAATGCGCTGCTCTCAGGGCAGGAGTACTCAATAGATTCATATTGCTGTGTTATTTTTAGTGTATAATGCGCTGCTCTCAGGGCAGGAGTACTCAATAGATTCATATCGCTGTGTTATTTTTAGTGTATAATGCGCTGCTCTCAGGGCAGGAGTACTCAATAGATTCATATCGCTGTGTTATTTTTAGTGTATAATGCGCTGCTCTCAGGGCAGGAGTACTCAATAGATTCATATCGCTGTGTTATTTTTAGTGTATAATGCACTGCTCTCAGGGCAGGAGTACTCAATAGATTCATATCGCTGTTATTTTTAGTGTATAATGCACTGCTCTCAGGGCAGGAGTACTCAATAGATTCATATCGCTGTGTTATTTTTAGTGTATAATGCGCTGCTCTCAGGGCAGGAGTACTCAATAGATTCATATCGCTGTGTTATTTTTAGTGTATAATGCGCTGCTCTCAGGGCAGGAGTACTCAATAGATTCATATCGCTGCGTTATTTTTAGTGTATAATGCACTGCTCTCAGGGCAGGAGTACTCAATAGATTCATATCGCTGTTATTTTTAGTGTATAATGCGCTGCTCTCAGGGCAGGAGTGCTCAATAGATTCATATTGCTGTGTTATTTTTAGTGTATAATGCGCTGCTCTCAGGGCAGGAGTACTCAATAGATTCATATTGCTGTGTTATTTTTAGTGTATAATGCGCTGCTCTCAGGGCAGGAGTACTCAATAGGTTCAAATCACTGTTATTTTTAGTGTATAATGCGCTGCTCTCAGGGCAGGAGTACTCAATAGATTCAAATCACTGTTATTTTTAGTGTATAATGCACTGCTCTCAGGGCAGGAGTACTCAATAGATTCATATCGCTGCGTTATTTTTAGTGTATAATGCGCTGCTCTCAGGGCAGGAGTACTCAATAGATTCATATCGCTGCGTTATTTTTAGTGTATAATGCGCTGCTCTCAGGGCAGGAGTACTCAATAGGTTCATATCACTGTTATTTTTAGTGTATAATGCGCTGCTCTCAGGGCAGGAGTACTCAATAGGTTCAAATCACTGTTATTTTTAGTGTATAATGCGCTGCTCTCAGGGCAGGAGTACTCAATAGGTTCAAATCACTGTTATTTTTAGTGTATAATGCTCTGCTCTCAGGGCAGGAGTACTCAATAGATTCATATCGCTGCGTTATTTTTAGTGTATAATGCGCTGCTCTCAGGGCAGGAGTACTCAATAGGTTCATATCACTGTTATTTTTAGTGTATAATGCGCTGCTCTCAGGGCAGGAGTACTCAATAGGTTCAAATCACTGTTATTTTTAGTGTATAATGCGCTGCTCTCAGGGTAGGAGTACTCAATATATTCATCACTGTTATTTTTAGTGTACAATGCGCTGCTCTCAGGGCAGGAGTACTCAATAGGTTCAAATCACTGTTATTTTTAGTGTATAATGCGCTGCTCTCAGGGCAGGAGTACTCAATAGGTTCAAATCACTGTTATTTTTAGTGTATAATGCGCTGCTCTCAGGGCAGGAGTACTCAATAGGTTCAAATCACTGTTATTTTTAGTGTATAATGCGCTGCTCTCAGGGCAGGAGTACTCAATAGGTTCAAATCACTGTTATTTTTAGTGTATAATGCGCTGCTCTCAGGGCAGGAGTACTCAATAGGTTCAAATCACTGTTATTTTTAGTGTATAATGCGCTGCTCTCAGGGCAGGAGTACTCAATAGATTCATATCGCTGTTATTTTTAGTGTATAATGCGCTGCTCTCAGGGCAGGAGTACTCAATAGGTTCATATCACTGTTATTTTTAGTGTATAATGCGCTGCTCTCAGGGCAGGAGTACTCAATAGGTTCAAATCACTGTTATTTTTAGTGTATAATGCGCTGCTCTCAGGGCAGGAGTACTCAATAGGTTCAAATCACTGTTATTTTTAGTGTATAATGCTCTGCTCTCAGGGCAGGAGTACTCAATAGATTCATATTGCTGTGTTATTTTTAGTGTATAATGCGCTGCTCTCAGGGCAGGAGTACTCAATAGATTCATATTGCTGTGTTATTTTTAGTGTATAATGCGCTGCTCTCAGGGTAGGAGTACTCAATAGGTTCAAATCACTGTTATTTTTAGTGTATAATGCGCTGCTCTCAGGGCAGGAGTACTCAATATATTCATCACTGTTATTTTTAGTGTACAATGCGCTGCTCTCAGGGCAGGAGTACTCAATAGGTTCAAATCACTGTTATTTTTAGTGTATAATGCGCTGCTCTCAGGGCAGGAGTACTCAATAGGTTCAAATCACTGTTATTTTTAGTGTATAATGCGCTGCTCTCAGGGCAGGAGTACTCAATAGGTTCAAATCACTGTTATTTTTAGTGTATAATGCTCTGCTCTCAGGGCAGGAGTACTCAATAGATTCATATTGCTGTGTTATTTTTAGTGTATAATGCGCTGCTCTCAGGGCAGGAGTACTCAATAGATTCATATCGCTGCGTTATTTTTAGTGTATAATGCGCTGCTCTCAGGGCAGGAGTACTCAATAGATTCATATTGCTGTGTTATTTTTAGTGTATAATGCTCTGCTCTCAGGGCAGGAGTACTCAATAGATTCATATTGCTGTGTTATTTTTAGTGTATAATGCGCTGCTCTCAGGGCAGGAGTACTCAATAGATTCATATCGCTGTTATTTTTAGTGTATAATGCGCTGCTCTCAGGGCAGGAGTACTCAATAGATTCATATCGCTGTTATTTTTAGTGTATAATGCGCTGCTCTCAGGGCAGGAGTACTCAATAGATTCATATCGCTGTGTTATTTTTAGTGTATAATGCGCTGCTCTCAGGGCAGGAGTACTCAATAGGTTCAAATCACTGTTATTTTTAGTGTATAATGCGCTGCTCTCAGGGCAGGAGTACTCAATAGGTTCAAATCACTGTTATTTTTAGTGTATAATGCGCTGCTCTCAGGGCAGGAGTACTCAATAGATTCATATTGCTGTGTTATTTTTAGTGTATAATGCGCTGCTCTCAGGGCAGGAGTACTCAATAGATTCATATTGCTGTGTTATTTTTAGTGTATAATGCTCTGCTCTCAGGGCAGGAGTACTCAATAGATTCATATTGCTGTGTTATTTTTAGTGTATAATGCGCTGCTCTCAGGGCAGGAGTACTCAATAGATTCAAATCACTGTTATTTTTAGTGTATAATGCGCTGCTCTCAGGGCAGGAGTACTCAATAGATTCATATCGCTGTGTTATTTTTAGTGTATAATGCGCTGCTCTCAGGGCAGGAGTACTCAATAGATTCATATCGCTGTGTTATTTTTAGTGTATAATGCACTGCTCTCAGGGCAGGAGTACTCAATAGATTCATATTGCTGTGTTATTTTTAGTGTATAATGCTCTGCTCTCAGGGCAGGAGTACTCAATAGATTCATATTGCTGTGTTATTTTTAGTGTATAATGCGCTGCTCTCAGGGCAGGAGTACTCAATAGATTCATATTGCTGTGTTATTTTTAGTGTATAATGCGCTGCTCTCAGGGCAGGAGTACTCAATAGATTCATATTGCTGTGTTATTTTTAGTGTATAATGCGCTGCTCTCAGGGCAGGAGTACTCAATAGATTCATATTGCTGTGTTATTTTTAGTGTATAATGCGCTGCTCTCAGGGCAGGAGTACTCAATAGATTCATATTGCTGTTATTTTTAGTGTATAATGCACTGCTCTCAGGGCAGGAGTACTCAATAGATTCATATTGCTGTGTTATTTTTAGTGTATAATGCGCTGCTCTCAGGGCAGGAGTACTCAATAGATTCATATCGCTGTGTTATTTTTAGTGTATAATGCGCTGCTCTCAGGGCAGGAGTACTCAATAGATTCATATTGCTGTGTTATTTTTAGTGTATAATGCGCTGCTCTCAGGGCAGGAGTACTCAATAGATTCATATTGCTGTTATTTTTAGTGTATAATGCGCTGCTCTCAGGGCAGGAGTACTCAATAGGTTCATATTGCTGTTATTTTTAGTGTATAATGCACTGCTCTCAGGGCAGGAGTACTCAATAGATTCATATCGCTGTGTTATTTTTAGTGTATAATGCGCTGCTCTCAGGGCAGGAGTACTCAATAGATTCATATTGCTGTTATTTTTAGTGTATAATGCGCTGCTCTCAGGGTAGGAGTACTCAATAGATTCATATTGCTGTGTTATTTTTAGTGTATAATGCGCTGCTCTCAGGGCAGGAGTACTCAATAGATTCATATCGCTGTGTTATTTTTAGTGTATAATGCGCTGCTCTCAGGGCAGGAGTACTCAATAGATTCATATTGCTGTTATTTTTAGTGTATAATGCGCTGCTCTCAGGGTAGGAGTACTCAATAGATTCATATTGCTGTGTTATTTTTAGTGTATAATGCGCTGCTCTCAGGGCAGGAGTACTCAATAGATTCATATTGCTGTTATTTTTAGTGTATAATGCGCTGCTCTCAGGGTAGGAGTACTCAATAGATTCATATTGCTGTGTTATTTTTAGTGTACAATGCGCTGCTCTCAGGGCAGGAGTACTCAATAGATTCATATTGCTGTTATTTTTAGTGTATAATGCGCTGCTCTCAGGGTAGGAGTACTCAATAGATTCAAATTGCTGTTATTTTTAGTGTATAATGCGCTGCTCTCAGGGCAGGAGTACTCAATAGATTCATATTGCTGTGTTATTTTTAGTGTATAATGCGCTGCTCTCAGGGCAGGAGTACTCAATAGATTCATATTGCTGTGTTATTTTTAGTGTATAATGCGCTGCTCTCAGGGCAGGAGTACTCAATAGATTCATATTGCTGTGTTATTTTTAGTGTATAATGCGCTGCTCTCAGGGCAGGAGTACTCAATAGGTTCATATTGCTGTTATTTTTAGTGTATAATGCACTGCTCTCAGGGCAGGAGTACTCAATAGATTCATATCGCTGTGTTATTTTTAGTGTATAATGCGCTGCTCTCAGGGCAGGAGTACTCAATAGATTCATATTGCTGTTATTTTTAGTGTATAATGCGCTGCTCTCAGGGTAGGAGTACTCAATAGATTCATATTGCTGTGTTATTTTTAGTGTATAATGCGCTGCTCTCAGGGCAGGAGTACTCAATAGATTCATATCGCTGTGTTATTTTTAGTGTATAATGCGCTGCTCTCAGGGCAGGAGTACTCAATAGATTCATATTGCTGTTATTTTTAGTGTATAATGCGCTGCTCTCAGGGTAGGAGTACTCAATAGATTCATATTGCTGTGTTATTTTTAGTGTATAATGCGCTGCTCTCAGGGCAGGAGTACTCAATAGATTCATATTGCTGTTATTTTTAGTGTATAATGCGCTGCTCTCAGGGTAGGAGTACTCAATAGATTCATATTGCTGTGTTATTTTTAGTGTACAATGCGCTGCTCTCAGGGCAGGAGTACTCAATAGATTCATATTGCTGTTATTTTTAGTGTATAATGCGCTGCTCTCAGGGTAGGAGTACTCAATAGATTCAAATTGCTGTTATTTTTAGTGTATAATGCGCTGCTCTCAGGGTAGGAGTACTCAATAGATTCATATTGCTGTGTTATTTTTAGTGTATAATGCGCTGCTCTCAGGGTAGGAGTACTCAATAGATTCATATTGCTGTTATTTTTAGTGTATAATGCGCTGCTCTCAGGGTAGGAGTACTCAATAGATTCATATTGCTGTGTTATTTTTAGTGTATAATGCGCTGCTCTCAGGGCAGGAGTACTCAATAGATTCATATTGCTGTTATTTTTAGTGTATAATGCGCTGCTCTCAGGGTAGGAGTACTCAATAGATTCATATTGCTGTGTTATTTTTAGTGTACAATGCGCTGCTCTCAGGGCAGGAGTACTCAATAGATTCATATTGCTGTTATTTTTAGTGTATAATGCGCTGCTCTCAGGGCAGGAGTACTCAATAGATTCATATCGCTGTGTTATTTTTAGTGTATAATGCGCTGCTCTCAGGGCAGGAGTACTCAATAGATTCATATTGCTGTTATTTTTAGTGTATAATGCGCTGCTCTCAGGGTAGGAGTACTCAATAGATTCATATCACTGTTATTTTTAGTGTATAATGCGCTGCTCTCAGGGCAGGAGTACTCAATAGGTTCAAATCACTGTTATTTTTAGTGTATAATGCTCTGCTCTCAGGGCAGGAGTACTCAATAGATTCATATTGCTGTTATTTTTAGTGTATAATGCGCTGCTCTCAGGGCAGGAGTACTCAATAGATTCATATTGCTGTGTTATTTTTAGTGTATAATGCGCTGCTCTCAGGGCAGGAGTACTCAATAGATTCATATCGCTGTGTTATTTTTAGTGTATAATGCGCTGCTCTCAGGGCAGGAGTACTCAATAGATTCATATTGCTGTTATTTTTAGTGTATAATGCGCTGCTCTCAGGGTAGGAGTACTCAATAGATTCATATTGCTGTGTTATTTTTAGTGTACAATGCGCTGCTCTCAGGGCAGGAGTACTCAATAGATTCATATTGCTGTTATTTTTAGTGTATAATGCGCTGCTCTCAGGGCAGGAGTACTCAATAGATTCATATTGCTGTTATTTTTAGTGTATAATGCGCTGCTCTCAGGGTAGGAGTACTCAATAGATTCAAATTGCTGTTATTTTTAGTGTATAATGCGCTGCTCTCAGGGCAGGAGTACTCAATAGATTCAAATCACTGTTATTTTTAGTGTATAATGCGCTGCTCTCAGGGTAGGAGTACTCAATAGATTCATATTGCTGTGTTATTTTTAGTGTATAATGCGCTGCTCTCAGGGCAGGAGTACTCAATAGATTCATATTGCTGTGTTATTTTTAGTGTACAATGCGCTGCTCTCAGGGCAGGAGTACTCAATAGATTCATATTGCTGTTATTTTTAGTGTATAATGCGCTGCTCTCAGGGCAGGAGTACTCAATAGATTCATATTGCTGTTATTTTTAGTGTATAATGCGCTGCTCTCAGGGTAGGAGTACTCAATAGATTCATATTGCTGTGTTATTTTTAGTGTATAATGCGCTGCTCTCAGGGCAGGAGTACTCAATAGATTCATATTGCTGTTATTTTTAGTGTATAATGCGCTGCTCTCAGGGTAGGAGTACTCAATAGATTCATATTGCTGTGTTATTTTTAGTGTACAATGCGCTGCTCTCAGGGCAGGAGTACTCAATAGATTCATATTGCTGTTATTTTTAGTGTACAATGCGCTGCTCTCAGGGCAGGAGTACTCAATAGATTCATATTGCTGTTATTTTTAGTGTATAATGCGCTGCTCTCAGGGTAGGAGTACTCAATAGATTCATATCACTGTTATTTTTAGTGTATAATGCGCTGCTCTCAGGGCAGGAGTACTCAATAGGTTCATATTGCTGTGTTATACCGTTATCTGAGATTTGTTTTCATGATTATCGAATGTAAATAGTTTTATCTCTAAAAACAGTTTAGCCTATAAAGCTAGTATAACGCTAGTATATTGGGCATAGTGTAATGACAAATAAAAATCGCTTGTTAATACCACTAACAAGGCTGAAAATAGCCCCACACTAACACGGTAGCATAATGAGGGTCCCTACCTTCAAACCGAAGCATTGAGAACTTTGTCAGTGTCCAGACAGTTTAATAAGAAGATATTTAATACATACAGTCAACTTCGCGTATACAGGCAGAAGCCATCTTTGAAATACAGCCTTTACCAGTCGATCTACGAACGCCGATCCAAGTGCGCTGGTGAGATGTGAACGAGCTATAAGTTGTGATAAGGTGAGCGCGAACAGCAGGCTTGGATCGGCGTTCGTAGATCGACTGGTAGAGACTCTTTTTCAAAGATGGCTTCTGCCTGTATACGCGAAGTTGACTGTATGTATTAAATATCTTCTTATTAAACTGTCTGTACACTTACAAAGTTCTCAATGCTTCGGTTTGAAGGTAGGGACCCTCATTATGCTACCGTGTTAGTGTGGGTCTATTTTCAGCCTTGTTAGTGGTATTAACAAGCTATTTTTATTTGTCATTACACTATGCCCAATATACTAGCGTTATAGGCTAAACTGTTTTTAGAGATAAAACTATTTACATTCGATAATCATGAAAACAAATCTCAGATAACGGTTGACTAGGTAACAATGTGTAATTAGACCAAAGGTTCATTTCGCGCCGGAGTTCTCCTTTAAAGACACATTTGATCCATTCATGTAAATGTAATGGAGTGAATCTCAAACTGAGAGAAAGAAAGACTGGGAAGTGAACCCATGACCATCATCTAGTGTTGAGCTACAGGATTCACTCACCTGTTCTCTGGATCATCATCATCATCATCATCATCATCAGTCTGACAGATGAACTGCTTCTCTCTGAAAACATCTGACAACAGACTGACACTGATTATTACATATATTATATCAGTTTTAGAGATCTGCAATCTGATGATGAAGGTGAATGTGATGACATCAACTCTGGAGATTTACTGACTGAACTGAGATCAGGCTGGACTAACCTGAAGATCCTTTTACGCAGTAGAAAACAGACGAAGATGATGATGAAGATGAAGAGAACTAACAGCCACCACAACTGATCTATACAAGTGATCAAATATTAAATCAGCTGATCTATAATGATAAATCAATATTAGAGTTTATGTTTAAAGCTCTTGATGTTTTACCTGAGATCTGGAGAGACGGAGTCACTTCATTCAGAACATCTTTAAAACACACAATGATCACAAATATCAGACAATATGACAGAAAACATTCACACTGGATTGAGTCTGAATCAGATCTGAATCAGTGTTTTATTAGTGAATTAGACACACGTTTATCAGCTGAAACTCACCAGAGTTTGGAGTCGCTGTAGTTTCATTCCACACTGAAAAACACATTCACAATCATCATGATTCACTTACAATAGTTTAGTTAGATCTGATTCAGGACACACACACACACACACACACACACACACACACACTGATGTGTTTTACTGAAGCGTCTCTCTCACCTGTAAACATGGTGTCCATTCCGAACTGAAATGAAAGAAGCATTAAAGCAGCATTATAGAGTTTCATTTAGGATTAAATATGAGTTTGTGTTTGTTAGAGCTGCAACTCTAATGATTCATAATTAAATCAAAATAGATCTGTGTGTTTAAAGTCCCCATGAAATCAAAATTGACCATACTTACTTTGTTTGCCTAAATTGATCGTTTTGTGGTGAACAATTCATCCATGCAAGTCAATCCACACAAAAAATTTTTTGGCTTCGTAATCTTTAATCAAATTTTGAAAATGCCCCTCCCCTCTGCATTGGAGGACCTTGCCCGATGACGTAGGTTTCACGGTTTGGGTGTCTGCTTAACATCCGTAACCACGCCCCTCCAACTGACAGTTGACAGACTGAATGAAAACACCTACTTTTCTAGATCCAATCAGGTGCTAGTTGGAAAAAAGCCACGCCCACTATTTTGCCTCATTTAGTATTCCGTTTCTCTCGGAAATACGTCACAACACTGGAGAAAAGTCGTTTGCAATTTCCGGTTCACGGGGACTTTAAATAGAGTGGTGGAAGTATGACGTCACTAGGGATAGTCTTGTCCGGGAAGCAGACACACACTGTCTAAATCTAGACTCGACTCTTTGACCTAGCATACACATAGAACATTATACATTTCTATTATTCAAATCAGGTAAATGATTATTAGGCTGCATGGATTAGCCGGAACACTTCCTATAACTGGGACAGGGCTGGATCGGGACCCGTGAAGGAAGGGCTCCTGTCGGCTATAAGCAGGAGTGCAAGCCGAGCGAGATATATCCAGCTGCAGACCCGCAGCACCACCAGTTTCAGAACCCCAGTGCCAGAACCGGAAGTGAGGGAGGGGCGGAATTATTTACAATGACACAAGCATGGTTATTTTTGCAAGTATTTAAAAATATTTAAAATTGTTGCACCTTTTAAATAATATTTAGGCTATGTTTTTATTACACAGTGAGTCACTGCTCGTTGTATGAACTATAACTGGTATGTGACAAATAAAGAGCCAGTGTTGTTTGAAGACGTGAGAGTGCGCGCGCGCGGCCAGGGCTCTCTCTCTCTCTCTCTGCTCTGCCCTGTCATGCGCAGCAGTTATTCTATTCTACATCACTCACCGACACCGATCAAAATAGGCTTTGGCGGGACAAAAATTTGCTTTGGCGGCCGCCAAAAAGCGGACGATCTGACGGGATTTAATACAACCTGAAACTAAAAAACAGACCCGACCTCTCTTTGAGACCGGACTTATATTTACCCAGACCTGCAGCCACACTAGGCGTGTAAAAGAGACAATCGTCTATTTGGGACTCGGCTATTATTTGAAGTAGGCTACGGTACATTTTTGTGGTTTCTTTTAAAACAATGCCGGATTTTCTCTCTCTTTTTAGATTTTTGACATTATTTTACATAAAGAAAAATGCATGCTGCACATGTTCTTGTGAAATAAAGTATATTTTATATAAAATGACCATAAGTTTCAAGCATTATTTTTCACCATCATGATCAGGAAGTAACTCTCATAATACAATGAAACGGATAACTATATAGAATTATATTACACAAAATCAATGTTTTAAAATGCTTATTGTACTATACCTTAATGTATCATCATAATACGTATAAAGTATGACGTTTCGTGTGTAATAATGCCGTTTCGTGTCTAAGCAAATTACGCTCCAAAGCGTTAGGTGGCGTTACTCGGTTTAGAACGTAAGCTCCACCCCTCACTTCCGGTCCTGGCGCTGGTGTTAGAACGTAAGCTCCGCCCCTTACTTCCGGTTCTGGCTCTGGGGTTCTGAAACTGGTGGTGCTGCGGGTCTGCAGCTGGATACTATTGAGCCGAGCGCGGAGCACTTGCTCTGGCAGTGAACGACTGCACCCTCGCGTTCATGGCCGGAGGTTTGATCTCGTCACAGTGTTACATGTACTTTGAATGTTCTGAACTGTCTTAAGTTGTAAGAAAACATGAATGAGAACTTGTTTAGTTGAGCTAAGTTCATTTAACCACAACTCCATTCAAAAACCGATTGACTTCGGGACAATAAAGAAACACAAAAAGCAACTCGCTTCCGCGGATTGGCCTACAGAGTGATGTCATCTCTCCACCACTCTATATGAGAGAGAGAGAGAGAGAGAGAGAGAGAGAGAGAGAGAGAGAGAGAGAGAGAGAGAGAGAGAGAGAGAGAGAGAGAGAGAGAGAGAGAGAGAGAGAGTTGATTTACTCCAGTAGAGTGACAGTGGATCTCATGATGAAGTTCCTCCACACAGCGAGAAGTGACGAGACGATCAGATGAGACTGAAATAACATGATCCATCCGTGTTTCAGGATCTGATGGATCTGCTATCAGACGCCCGTCCTGAACACACCAAACACAAGAGGATATAGAGAGTGTGTGTGTGTGCGTGTAGTTTGAGCACAGAAACACACACCTGTGAATACCAGCTCTGATCTGATCGCGCGCGCGCGTGTGTGTGTGTGTGAGGACAGAAACACACACCTGTGAATACCAGCTCTGATCTGATCGTGTGTGTGTGTGTGTGTGTGTGTGTGTGTGTGTGTGTGTGTAGTTTAAGCACAGAAACAAACACCTGTGAATACCAGCTCGGATCAGATCGTGTGTGTGTGTGTGTGTGTGTGTGTGTGTGTGTGTGTGTAGTTTGAGGACAGAAACACACACCTGTGAATACCAGCTCTGTTCAGGTCGTGTGTGTGTGTGTGTGTGTGTGTGTGTGTGTGTGTGTGTGTGTGTGTGTGTGTGTGTGTGTGTGTGTGTGTGTGTGTGTGTGTGTAGTTTGAGGACAGAAACACACACCTGTGAATACCAGCCCTGTTCACAGTCAGGAATATTGGTTTGATTCAGTATATTAGACTGAAGTCTGTATTCAAACCCGCCGTCAGTCTGAATCTCTGCACATGTTTTATTGATTCTGTTCATGTTTCAGTGCTGAAAACAGAAGAGAAATGTTATAAAGAACCAAATGACTTTTATATTAATATTGTGTTGTAGAACACACATTTAAACACATGTGGAAATAAACCAGTCAAATCTCCCCTTAACATATGAGGTCTTCAATAAATTACATTAATTTCCATCTTTACTCTCAGGAAACATCACATTTCAGAAGAAAGTCCTATAAATATGAACAAAACAATGACATGCAGAAGATGACATTATTTGGATATGAGCACAAGAGGGCGCTGCTGTCACTAATGAAATCATGAAAGTGAAAGTAAGTGTGTACATCTCCTGCAAACTCTGGGGAAACATTAACAATAAAGAAAACTGCAAATACAAACTTCTATTTGTGTTACAAATTAGTTAAATGATTCAATACTAAACATTCATAATAAATAGTCTAGTCTAAAAGATTTGACAACAAATGTCTACTAAATAGATACTGTATGAAAAATGTCTTTATCTTATGGGATCTCATGATTATGCTTTATTGCACACAAATATAAAAGTATACATGACCGATGCAGAGCATAAAAGTGCAGAGTTATGACTTTACTAAAACTGTATAAGTTTATGACTGTGGTATCGTGGATTGGAGGGTGTCAGGACCAATATCATTAAAATATGTGTATTGGTAATAATAAAATGATATTAGTCAGGACATTTTTTTTATTTTTTTTACAGATCGGGCTCGAGTCGGGTCGGACTCGGGCTTATTTAAATTATCTTCTTTCATTGTGCCCATATACGTCACAGTGTGTATGAAACATTGTTATTGATTATATATTATAAATATTATACAGCGCTATATTCCCTACTGAATACTCACGCTTCTCTGTAATGTCTGTCCAATATTTGTGCGCATGATGTTTCAGGCCTATAATAAACGTTTAGTAGCGTGTGACTTGTGTGTGTTTGATTGTAGAGACAGACAGCGCGCATCGGAGAGCGCGTCAGAGAGCGCTAAAGTGATATTGATGGTATCGGGTCGAGTCCGGTCGGGTTCGGGCCGGAGTTTTTGGCCCGTGCAGAGCTCTACTGCTCCTCGAGGCTGGAGACGGAGAGGAGACGGGAGCGAGAGGGACGGGGTCGCGCTCTGAGAAGAACATGATCCGAGAGCAGCGCGTCTCATTGTGCGTTCACATCGCCGCCGGCGAGAGCGTCACAATTCGCTCTCACCGCCCTGCCAACAACGCCGTAGAAAGATTTGTGGATAAATAGGTTTTACTAAAGGATTGCCAATTGCGCGCATTTCAAATGCGTGTTGAAACCAAAGTTCTCTGGAATCCTCTTCCGATTGGTTGCCGCCGATCCGCGTCATTTCGCTTGCTCTTTGAGGCGCTCGCCGGAGAGCGCAGGGAAACAGCGCGATGATCCGCTGGCCGTGAGCGCGCTGGGTCTGCTGCTGCCCAGCAAACATTGGTCCGACGGCAACGTCGTGTCCCTGGCCAAAAATAGTTGCGGCCAGACGTCATAAATCGGTAAAAATATGTAACACAGAACATTTCCTAAAAATGCATTCAGATACATTTGTACATGTCTACAGTGGCATGTATAATTGTTATTTTAACTTTTAGCTACGTGTAGTTATGTTTAGTGTATCGGGTGAGAGGACGTCACCTGGCGACGTCTTTTACACGTGCATTTATAGTCCATCATGACCCTCTATGAAATCCTTGTTAAATATGCAAAAGCTGCTCTTAATCCTCGCATGGTTAATACTGCAATAATTAATGTAATTGCCCATGAAGTTTTTAAGAGGTTGTGAAGAAGACGTCCACTGGCGTCCTTTACACGTCTAGTCAGGCTGTGAATACTATACGTCCACTGACGTCTTTTGCACGTCTAGTAGCAAGACAGAAACAAATTATCAGGAATTATAATTCTTTATAAAATACACGATTTATATACAAATGAATATTTACTTTATCTTGTTTTTATAAATTATAATCACAAAATGCCCAGTATAGTCAAGTGATTGCAAAGCCACTGCATTTTAGTCATTATTTTAACCTGTTATATCTTTATGAAATACACAATTTATATACAAAAGAACATATATCTACTTTATCTTGTTTTTATATATTATAATCACAAAATGCCCAGTATAGTCAAGTGATTGCAAAGCCACTGCATTTTAGTCATTATTTTAACCTGTTGTACCTGATGTTTTCGTTGTTATTTTTTATGTAATGTATTTATATACAAAAACAGTAATATACCCGGTCACCATTTATGTCTGAATTGGATGTGCCCAAACCATAAACTGTGCTGCCAAGATGAGCAAAAAATCTCGCAATACAACAAAATCCCGCGATAGGATAGATTATCTCGCGAGATGTTAACGCGTTCTCATAGATTCTAGAACTTTGAACAACCACGAGGAGAGGATGGAGTTGTGTCGATAGTATTATTAAAAATCTACTGTTTGGTAAGTACATTTTGTATTAGATTAACGTGCTTGAGGTTTACTTGTGTGACATGAATGAACAGAAAGAAATGATGCCCACATTGTCAACTGAAATTTACTGAGTTTGGCTAAAATTAGCCAGTAGGCTAATATTAACTTTGAACGTATACAACAACGGTATACCAAGTATATTGTTTAATGATACAGTCAAAGTTATTAATGTAGCCTTTTGAGAGTTTCTTTCAGAAAGTAAATTATCTGAAATGGAATGAAATGTTTAGCTGGATTTTAACATGTATGTTTCCAGTAACTGCTTTAAAAATAAAGCATAACATATTTTATACAATAAAATAAAATGTAATGCATGTTGATTACCTTTTTCTAATGTTTTATTCATGATTCATTCATCTTGTTCCATGTTTTTTTTTTTTTTTTTAGCTGTAGACCATAAAAATATTTTGAAAATAAGTGCATATCATTTACCTCAAATTTATAATTTTATTTATTAATATATATATATATATATATATATATATATATATATATATATATATATATATATATATATATTTCTCTTCCCTTAGATGCTGTGAAGAGGTGGAGCCCAAATGCTACAGACTCTGAAATTGATGCAGCAATGGCAGAACACCTGAAACACGCTCCAGGAACAGCTGGTGGATACAAAAACTGAGCCAAACAATGTGTTTAAAGGGATAGTTCACCCAAAAATGAAAATTGTCATCATTTACTCCACCTCATGTTTCAAACCTGTATACCTTTCTATGTTATGCTAAACACAAAGATGTTTGTAACCAAGATATCGCTTCCCATTAATCTTTCTCAAATAATGGTAGTCAATGGTTGCTCTATTTGCTTGGTTACAAACATTCTTCAAAATATCTTCTTTTGTGTTCAGCAGAAGAAAGAAACTCATACAGGTTTGGAACATGAGGGTGAGTTAATGAAAGAATTTTCATTTTTGGGTGAACTATCCCTTTATATAATAATTCAGTATTTTGTAATTGGTATTTTAGTTTGGTTAACAAATGTTAAACATTGAAAAAATATTAAGAGACATTTTCGCTGTTCAAGATCAATAAAATTTGCTAAATCAGAACATGCTTTTTTTCTTATGTCCACAAATAATGTGTTCTTGTTTGTGATGTACACGTGATTGAAACGTTTTATTGACGGTCAGGTCCGTCTGACTGGACCAATTTTGGAACTTTTTAAAACCTTTGTCAAGATGTGTACTAAACCTCAAGACTTGATTGCCTTTCACGATGTTACACAATATGTGTGTGATTATTTTAAATGCAGGCTTATATACACTTAAATTATGCAGCAACACATTTAAACACACAAATGATGACGCATTTAGACGTCCAGGGACGCGCTGAAGAGACGTGTAATTCACGGCCAGAAAAGACGTGTAATTCACGGCCAGAAAAGACGTGTAATTCACGGCCAGAAGAGACGTGGAATTCACGGCCAAAAAAGACGTGGAATTCACGGCCAGAAAAGACGTCGGTTCAACTTCCATTTTGGAACTATTTTTCAACCATAACGGGACGTGTCGAACGGACGTCTTTTCAACGGTCATTACACGTCCAAATGTCTGCTGGGTGTTCCGCCGCTGGCTCGGGGAAGAAGACTTTCTGGATATTCTGCAAAATCCTGCGAGGTCCGACTCCGAAGATCTTCGCTTCAGTGGATCAAGCTGAATCATAGCGAAATGAGCTGGTTTTATAGGCAGAAGCCCCGCCCCTTCGGCGGACTGTGCACCGATTGGTCAGGTTTGTGCAGTTCACACTGACCAGCCAATAGCGTGCGAGTAGTCTCTGCACTGTTATGGCAGATTTTATTTTACATATATTATTTATATTCTTGTTCAGCACTGTGTCAGTGGATGTGTTGTAATATTTACGCTAGTGTGTGTATTCACAGAAATCCCCAACTGAACAACTGACACACTTTTCTAATACAACTTCTTCTTAAACAGGATTTCTAAATATATTTTTTCACAGGCGAGTTAAATATCAAGTATCAGACAGTGTTGTGAAGAACCGCTAATTTACTTCACAGCCGTTTGCAGCATCGAGTCAAAAGAGTCAACCGAGATTTAGTGGAGAGCGATAGGCCTACACACACACGGTCGGTCACACACACACACACACACACACACACACACACACACACACACACACACACACACACACACACACACACACACACACACACACACACACACACACTTAGCTAGTTGTCACACACTTGTTTTAAATACTTCCACGGATGCCAGCATGACGACACTTAGTGTGTTTACTAGTTTTTTTCTCCATTCTGTCACTGATGGAGATTTGGTTCCAGTGCCACTCCCGCCTTTCTCGCCTTTCTTCGCCGTTGTCTTTGGGGACATTTTATATTTAACAATATTATTACAACATTTTACAAAACATTGTCCTATTATCTCTGTAAAGCTGATTTGAAACAATCTGTAATGTAAAAAGCCCTATATAAATAAAGGTGACGTCACTACACTAGTTGCCATTTCAACACTATAGATAAAAAAAATCTATGGAAAGCTTGAAATCTATGGAAGCTTGTTTCCGCCACTGAATAAAGAAAATAAAAAAATAATTGCGAGATATGAAGTCAGAATTGTGAGAAATAAAGTCGAAATTGCGAGAAAAAAAAGACAGAATTGAGACTTTTTATCTGAAAACTTTTCTCAGAATTGTGAGACATAAACTCGCAATTAATAAAGTCCAATTCTAAGGGGGAAAAAGACTGACTTTCTTCACCTCTGAATAGTTTATATCTCGCAATTGTGACTTTATATCAATCAAGAAGATATCACTGAACATTTATTCAGTGATATCTGAAATACATTTCTTATGTTCATTTTTCATCTCTATTCTTGGTGTTGTTGTTTTTTTAATTAGACAAATATGATATTATTTTAAGGGTGAACAAAGACTGTGAGTCAATGTTTAGAAATTATTAATTATAATTATGTTTTGAACTATGTTGTATGGCTGTGTTTTCGGTGTGTTCATTGTCAAACTCAAACAAATAGTTTGTTTTTAATTATTAAGAACAATGCTATTATTTTATATGAAAAAGTTAATAATGTTTTAAATATTGAGTAAATATTTTAGTGTGTTTTGTATATTTATTTTGATTAGATCATATGGTCGTGTTATAACGTACTCGTCCATTCTTTCAGGGTAAATCAAGAAAAAAGTACACTGTATTAATAAAATATAACCACATAATTGTACTAGACGTGTGTGAGATTAATTTGGGAAATATGAATACTCTGAAGTAGATTTACACACACTGAAAGTCCACAAGCGTTAGGTTGTGTCGCGCTCTCTCCTAAACATTGTACATTTATTTTCTTCCATGAACCTTTAGTTTAGACGGAATAAAAATACTAAAAAATACTAATAATCATTTATTAAACTGTTAAACACAAAATCCTGTACAATCTGTAGCGGATGGATGTGAAGCTCGTAAAGGCGAGACACTACACTACACACACACACACACGCACACACACACACACACACACACACACACACACACACACACACACACACACACACACACACACACACACACACACACACACACACACACACACACACACACACACACACACACACACACACACACACACACACAGTGTTTTCATGCGTCACACAATGCCTGAGCCAGAACTCTCCACTTCAGCTTTACACGCACACAACTTTACTTTATATTCTTATATCCTGAAGGCTTTTACAGGGGGGTTTGGTCATATATAATCTTCCTGATTTTATTCCTAAAATGTTTTTTTTTTTTTTTTTTTTATGTTGCTGCTGTTGACAGTATTTTCTGATTTGTGGAGTGATAAATAGAGAAATCCAAAATCCCCTCTTTAAAAACATTTGATAAAAACAATTAAACAAGAATTTAGAAACGGTCTTCATCCACAGTTCAGATTTTTGTTCTAGAAAGCTATGCAAATTAGTGCATACTTAATTAGACAAAGTGTATTTAAATATACAATTTCAGAAAAAAATGTAATACACTTTTTTTTTTTTTTTGCAATTATCAATGTAATCAATCGACTGGTGAAGTCTGGACATGGAAGTCTGAAGTGAGTCGCTTACACGTTAAGAGAGAGAACATGTGAAAAGTGTGTTAGCGTCACTTTAACACGAACCCGTCCTAAACGCGTGTTGCTTATGTCAAATATCAGTCATAATCAACGTCATTTATCCTGTTTTTTTTTATTTATTTTTTTATCAATAGCCTATTTATTTAACGATCCTTATTAATTTAATTTCAAATACAGTGTCTGGATGTTATTTGCATATAAAAACGCTTCTGTTATTCATGATCAAGTATCGTCTATACAGTAACGTGAGGCTAAAGAAGTAAGAATGAAGGATAAACTGAAATTCACGCATTTCAACACAACTTCTGCTCACGTGTTTGAAGGCTGCCATTGATCATCGACAGTGACAGCATCGTTTCATATCGAGCATCAGAGAATTAAAGACTCACTTATTCACTCCATTTTACTTGTTTTTGCGTATAAATATTTTTCACGTTCAAATATATTTTTTTCGTATCCAACATCAGTGTACATGAGTGTGAAACACAGCTGATACCTGAAGCGCGTGAGTGACGGAAGATGAAGAGCAGACACTCCTCCTCCTCCTCCTGATGCTGGATGTGGAGAATCAGCTTTATGAGCAGAAACACAGGAATCAACAAGATGAACCGCTTCATGAAGACACACACACACACACACACACACACACACACGAGACAGCAGAGTGAACTGGACTGGACCAGATATAAAGACAGAGGGCGATGCGGAAATGACGAAGAAGTGCGTGCCTCTCTGATCTGGTGTTTCCTTTGTGGCTGCTATTTCCTTTGCCTTTAAGTCAAGTTTGTGTGTGTGTGTGTGTGTGTGTGTGTGTCACTTAAAACATCCAAACTGTGAACTGCAGTAGTTCAGAGAATGTTTTTGCTCTTCAGTTCTGGGAAAACACTTCTTATTACCGGCACATTTTCTCTGGTTTTATTTTAAACATTCTACCTAAAACCAAAGTATTAGATATTTGACATTGTTTCTTGCTTTCGTTGTTCTGTTTAACTGGTCATCTATTTCACAGGACTCACTGGTTCTACTGTAAAGTCTCTGACTGGTGTCGCTCCCTACATAGACAGCTTCTGTCATGCTGACTATATCACATCACTAGCAGAAGATCTGAGAAACACATTAAAACACCTTTATCCGTCTCAAAACACACTGAACAAACACACACGTGCTCAGAAAGTTTTTGTTTTATTACGACAATAACAGAGTTATTTAAAAAACAATTAAAAAAAAGCATCTTTATTAATTAGAAATCAATGACAGCAACACTATATTCACATCAACTTAAATATGAATGACAGAAAAGCAAAGTGAAATTGTTACCAATGATGAATGTGGAATTTGTTGTGATATTTAAGAATACATTTAATATCACATAATTTAGCAGATTTAGTATTATTATTACTATTACTATTTTACTATTATTACAGCTACATACAATACATAACCAAACATTTCGACTATAGGCTGAAATATTGATTTCCTTCTATATAAATCCATTATTCTCAATAATATTCCCCTTTTCTGCAGTAAATTCCCTTCAGACAAAAATCATTCGTGACAATATATTTAAACCAACCCGGTCCGGGACACAATATTTAAAACCCCCCGGTCACCGGTCCGTGACAATATAATTAAATCAACCCGGTCACCGGTTCGGGACAATATATTTAAATCAACCCGGTCACCGGTTCGGGACAATATAATTAAATCAACCCGGTCACCGGTTCGGGACAATATAATTAAATCAACTCGGTCCGGGACAATATAATTAAATCAACCCGGTCACCGGTCCGTGACAATATTAAATCAACCCGGTCACCGGTCCGGGACAATATATTTAAATCAACCCGGTCACCGGTTCGGGACAATATAATTAAATCAACCCGGTCACCGGTTCGGGACAATATAATTAAATCAACCCGGTCACCGGTCCGGGACAATATAATAAAATCAACCCGGTCACCGGTTCGGGACAATATAATTAAATCAACCCGGTCACCGGTCCGTGACAATATAAATAAATCAACCCGGTCACCGGTTCGGG